>NC_061091.1:15663529-15723529 GCF_015104395.2 Macrobrachium nipponense | reverse complement strand
CAAATTGCATCTGAGCAAAACTGTTATAAATGAAGTTCCGTTACGTGCATCGAAGGACAAAATTCTTTGGGGAAGTTCTCCTAATTAAGCACAAGGAAGAACAAAAAGTAGCATGGAATGTGTTCATATAGCTGTAGTACCTTAGAAAAAAAAAAAGGGGGGGGGGGGTCGGGATCCTGCCTTCAATGTCCTGATTCTCAAGGAGAATCCACTTATACCGGTCGAGTCCGCCTCTTCTTTCTTGGTGGGGCCTTCAAAAGGACGTCTGTTTAATGGACCTGCTGTGAGACATTCAATACAAACGAGTGGATCACATAGCGACTAACATCCGCGTCTAGGGTTTCCACTTATACAGTTCGTAAGGGAATCATGGTTGGATTGAATTGAATTCAATTGAATATACAATTAAAGCCAAAAGTCCTATGAGGTCATTCCACGGAAATTAAAAATGGCAATAAAAGGATTGACAGGTGTAACAGGAAAACGTCTCGCTCTCCTACGGGTTCTCTAGGAGCAAGAGCCCGTGCCGGCATAAGGCCAGCTTAATCTCAAACAGCAACGTCTCAGTTGCACTATGAATCGATTGTTAGGAGAGAGTGGCAAGTAAGATGGAGGAAAGGGAATGTGAAAGGAGGTACAGTAAAGGGAACGAAAGGGGCCGCAGCATATGATCCGAAGGCACGCTGCAAAGAACCTTAAGTAATGGCTACAGTGCACCGTATGAGGTGCATTGACGACACTAACCCCTTATGGGGGTTTGCACCGTTCCGTTCGTCTTCATTACAATTATCATGAATATTATCGTTCTCGCAAAAACGCTGCACGGCAACGTGAATTATAATCGATGGAGAAAGAATGTCTTCATTCGTGCACTAGTCTAGCAAATGTCTGATTCACAGCTCAAAACCTCTTCCGTTTTTAAAGAAAATGTTTATGAAACATGAAAAGCGCACGAGTGTGGACTGTGGAGGCCTTGCTTCCTCTACCATGCTCAATGTTAACACCTCCCTTCATGGCCACTGCTTATGTTACCACCCTTAAGTTTTCAGACCCAGACAGGCGAAAAATTCGAATCCAACGCGGTCGATGGAAGATGTTAAACGGAAAAGGAAAAGATGAAAAAGAGTAGAGATGTGTTAATGGATTTTTCTCCCTGAATGAAGAAAAACTTGTCTCCTGATCTGAAGCAGATTCTAGAATTTGCGAAAAATTGACATGGTTCAGGGTTCTTGTGTTTTGAGATGAATATTATGAAGACTGGAGAGATAAGCTGACCCTTGTACTTAATTAAAGCTTATGGGAGTCTGAACGAAAGAAAGACCAACACCCAGACACTGGGCCCTGAGGGAAACTTACTAATATACGTCCTATATACTCTGTTTTTTTCCCGTCTGTCCATCCGCCTGTGGTGTTTGCGCATGGTAACACTGCGTCCCGGGCTTTAAATAATATCCTATTTCTAATGTTAACGGTGTAATTCGCATACAGTAAATTATTACAACACTTTTCAGTTGCAAATGTACACCCAGATATCCTTTTATTTACCTAAAACTTACAAAAACTTACACATAGCGTAACTATTTAAAGCCCGGGACGCATATTCCTGAAGTCTGGATGGAAATAGACCCCCTCGGATATTAGAACCAATCAGAGCGTGATTTGTAGCGGTGACGTCGTGAGACTCCGCCTTCCTAGCGCTACCACGTATAAGCTTTTCTTAATTGTTGCAGAAGCACCAGTTATATTAATCTTATCTTATATGATAGGTTTAATATTGGTAAATATAGTTATTATAGATGTATACAGAAAATATGTATCAACTATGTTGTACTAGCTAATATTTACGCTATCGCTTATGCATCATAAGTTACTGAGATATGCAAGGCATATGGTGTTATATTATTAATAATTATTCAGTAATTATGATAATTGTATTGTTGAGAAAGCTACCAACAGTTCCATGATTCCTGATGCCACCGCCAGATGTCGGCCTGTGTTGTTGTTGCTGTAACCCGCTCATTACAATAAAGTTAAGTTGTAACATGTGAGTTTATATCATGAATATCACCTCCAATGCACGACATCGAGACATGGTGATCAGCGGCGAGATTAAAAACAACATCTAGAACTCACTAAGCAAGTATTATGCAGTATAGGCCTTTTAGATTGTGTGTAATAAGCCTAAAATACTGAGTGTTCCCGACTGGCAAACATGGCTTCGTCGACGGAAGGTCTTGTAGCCCCAGCTAAATTCACTGCTAGCCTAGGGGCCGACAACGAACGTGAATGGAAGTCTTTTAAGCAACGGTTCGAGATTTATTTACTTGCTTCTGAGAAGGACAATAAACCTGAAGAGACTAAGGTGGCCCTACTTTTAAACATTGGAGGTGAAGAACTTCTACAGATTTAAAACTCTTTCGAATTTCCAGTCCCAGCAACCGGTGACCCTAATCCAGCCAATGTGTTGAAGGATGTTTTGGCGAAATTTGACGTCTATTTTTCTCCGCGCAAGAATGAACTTATAGCAAGGTACAAGTTTCGAAGATGTATGCAGGAAACAAACGAAATATTGGAAGCCTATGTTACCAGATTGAAAATTCTTGTGAAGGACTGCAACTATGGTAACCAACGAGACAAGCAGCTGAGGGACCAAGTGGTGCTTGGATTTACTGAGGACAAACTTCGTCAGAAGTTATTTGAAGTTGAAGACCTTACCCTTGAGAAGACATTGGATTTGTGTGTGGCCTTTCAAGCAAGCAAAAGGCAGATGGACGTCATCAAGTCTACTCCTCGCCAGACCAATGACAGTGTGGCCAAAGTGAGAGAAAAGCCTAGAAGGGAGAAGACTACTGGTAGCAGACACGACGCAGACCATGATGGTAGGCCTAGGCATGAAAATAATGAAGGTAGGCCTAAGTCCAGTAGACCCAGTAATCCTACAAATAAGTTGCGCCCTTGCAAATTTTGTGGGGAAAAACATAAATGGCGTAAGGAAAAGTGTCCAGCTCATGGTAAGAAATGTACAAAATGTGGTAAATATAATCATTATGCTGTTAAATGTAAAAGTAGGAAAATAAATTATGTATCAGGTAATGACAATGACTTTGATGTGAGTAGTTCAGATGAATCTGAATGTGAATATTTGCTTAAAGTGTCTAGTAAAAAGGATAAGCTAATTGAAGCTGATTTTGAAGTTAATGGTAAAATAATCAAATTTCAAGTAGATTGTGGAGCTAGCGTAAATGTAATTCCTCAATATTTAATTCCTAATGTCAATTTAAAGCCTTGTGACACTACCCTAGAAGTGTGGACTTTAGACACAGTTAGACCTAAGGGAAAGTGCAGGTTTAGTAATTAGAAATTGCAAGAATAGGAAGAAATATAACCTTGAATTTTTGGTTGTTGATTGTAAATACACTCCATTATTAAGTTAAAGAACATCAGAGCAAATGGGACTTATTACAGTTAATTATGAAAATATTTCTGCAACTAAAGATGTACTTGATAAATATGACAAAGTATTTAATACTGATGTGGGTACATTCCAAAATGTTGTTAGACTAACCATTGACACAAATGCAGAACCAGTAGTGATTCCTAAATGCAGAGTTCCAATTAACCTTAAAAACAGAGTATGTAAGAAAATAAATGAAATGGAAAAACATAAAATAATAGCTAAAGATGACCAACCTACTGACTGGGTGAGTCGGATGGTTGTAGCTGAAAAGAAAAATAAGGATTTAAGAATTTGTATTGATCCACAAGCTTTAAACAAGTCTCTGAAAAGGGAACATCATCCTACCCCTGTAATTGATGATATTCTACCCCAACTGTCAAAGGCAAAGGTTTTTTCATCTTTTGATTTGGCCAATGGGTATTGGCATTGTGTTCTTGATGAAAAATCTAGTTTTTTAACCACTTTTCAAACCCCTTTTGGTCGCTACAGGTGGCTCAGACTACCATTCGGTTTAAATGTTAGTGGTGAGATTTTCCAAAAACAGTTACTCTTGAATCTTGAGAATCTTGATGGTGTTGTATGTATTGCTGACGATGTTATAATTTATGGTGTAGGTGAAACGTATGAGGAAGCTGTTAAAGACCATGATAGTGAGATAATCAAATTTTTGGAAAGGTGCCAGGCTAAGGGTATAAAACTTAATAAGTCTAAGGCCGTATTAAGAAAATCTGAAATCGCTTTCTTAGGTCATAAAATCACAAGTAAAGGTCTCATGCCGGACCCTAAAAAGGTGGAAGCTATCCTGAATATGAAACCACCTACTGATGTAACTGGTGTTAAAGAGTTTACAGGTATGGTTAATTACTTAAGTAAATTCCTTCCTAATTTATCTGAGGTGTTAAAACCAATAAGAAAATTAACTCATCAAAATACCGAATGGAATTGGACAGAAAAACAAGAAAAAGCTTTCATTGAGTCAAAAAGGCTAATCACTAATGCCCCAATACTGCAGTACTATGACCCAAACTTAGACCTTGTCATACAGTGTGACGCTTCGCAAAATGGGCTAGGTTCAGTATTGTTACAGTGTGGTAAACCAATTGCTTTTGCTAGCCGTGCTTTATCAGAAACCGAAAAAAGGTACGCACAAATTGAAAAGGAAACACTTGCTATTGTTTTTAGTCTTAGAAAATTTCATGAGTATGTCTATGGTCGTAAAATAATTGTTGAGAGTGATCACAAACCTATTGCTAGTATTGTTTTGAAACCCTTGTGTAATGCTCCCAAGCGACTGCGAGGAATGTTGCTTAACATTCTACAGTACGATGTTGAAATCATACATAAAAAAGGTAAGGAAATGTATGTGGCTGATGCACTCTCAAGATCTTATTTGCCATTAGATAATTATAAAGAAAGTGAATTTGAGCAAGTTAACATGCTTGATTA
The DNA here is from genome assembly GCF_015104395.2 of Macrobrachium nipponense. Classification (NCBI taxonomy): domain Eukaryota; kingdom Metazoa; phylum Arthropoda; class Malacostraca; order Decapoda; family Palaemonidae; genus Macrobrachium; species Macrobrachium nipponense. The sequence goes on along the minus strand of NC_061091.1, from coordinate 15,718,626 downwards.
TTTGCCAGTAAGAAAAGAGCGTCTTGATGAAATTAAATATGAAACAGACCAGGATGAGACTTTGCAAATTTTAAAATCCTTAATCTTAAAAGGTTGGCCAGAAGGAAATGATGAGATACCTAATGTAGTCAGAGCCTATAGTCATACTAAGGATGAGTACTCAGTTCAAGACGGGTTAATTTTTAAGAGTAATAGAATAGTCATTCCATTAAACCTCAGACATAAGATAATACAGGTCATTCATTCAGCACATATAGGAATTGAGGGCTGTCTACGGAGAGCCAGAGAATGTATCTATTGGCCAGGAATGAACTCTGATATAAAGCAATTCATCTTATCATGTGAAATTTGTAATAAATTCCCTGGTGCTCAACAAAAGGAAACTTTAATTAATCATGAAATTGCAGATCGGCCATGGCAAAAGGTTGGAGTTGATCTAATGAGTATTGAAAAGCATAATTATCTTATAACTGTTGATTACTTCAGCAATTTTTGGGAAATTGACTACCTAGAAAACACATTAGCCAGTACAGTGATTAGAAAACTTAAATCTCATTTTGCTAGGTATGGATTGCCCTGTGTATTGATTAGTGATAATGGACCCCAATTTGTAAATGAGAATTTCAAACAGTTTGCAACTGATTATGATTTCGAGCATAGGACAAGTAGCCCTACACATGCCCAATCTAATGGTATGGTCGAATCTGCAGTGAAAACATCTAAACGTTTAATTAGAAAAGCTGTTGAAAGTAATAAAGATCCCTATCTAGCCATTTTGGACCATAGGAATACTCCTACTAGTGAAAATAAAGACGGCAGCCCACCCATCACAGTATAACCTAGGTAGGAGAACACTACCAAATTACCAATGTTATCCAAGTTACTTGAAAATCAAAATGTAAATTTAGAGTTGGCTAAGGTAAAGAGGAAAATAAAAAATGCTAAGAGTAAATTCTATTATGATAAAAATGCTAAATATTTAAGTATTTTGCATGAAGGAGATAATGTACGTCTTAAACCTTATGTTTTGGGCAAAAAGGCCTGGGAAAAAGGAAAAGTTGTGGAACGATTAGATGAAAGGTCTTATCTAATTGAAAGTGAAGGCAAGCTATTTAGAAGAAATAGAGTTCAGTTGAAAGAAACCCCAAGTGATGTGCATATGCCCAAGGTAAATGAACCAGTAACTATTGACCTTATTGGTAATGAAATTGAAACTCCTGTCAAAGTGGAAAATAAAGTTGAAAGTGACAGACAAACAAGGTCAACCAGAAATAAATTACCTTCTAAGTATTCTGATTATGAAATATATTGATGTTGTACGCAATTTCTTTAATGTCATATAAATGTTATGATTATGAAGTGTATCGATTTGGTATGTATATTCTTGAATAACATGTTTAATTTTATACTAAGAATGAATATTTCAGTTTTGAACAGGTACAACCACATGTCTATTATAATGGTGTACAATGTTTTGAATGTTAATAACTTTTAGAGCTGATTATAGTCCTAACCAGTAACATATCAAAGTAAATTCAGTGTAGTATTTTAACTGATAATCCATCCAAATAAATTTAATTTTAAAAGAAGAAAAGATGTTATATTATTAATAATTATTCAGTAATTATGATAATTGTATTGTTGAGAAAGCTACCAACAGTTCCATGATTCCTGATGCCACCGCCAGATGTCGGCGTGTGTTGTTGTTGCTGTAACCCGCTCATTACAATAAAGTTAAGTTGTAACATATGAGTTTATATCATGAATATCACCTCCAATGCACGACATCGAGACATATGGGACCATTGCTCAATGAAACACGCAGAAAGCCATGCCCATGACAATCAGCCGCTTCATTACATAATAATTCATGCAGAAGCACCAGTTTTGAGAATATAATCTTGTGAGAGGTTATAATATTGGCAAATATAATTATTAAAAAAAAGTACCGAGATACGCAAGGCATATGGCTGGCAACATTGCTCAATGAAACACACCAGAAGGGCTATGATCCCATGTCAATCAGCTGTTTCGTTACGTAATACTTCACTCGTTGCAAAATGACTTGACTGCTTATATCGGTCTCGACAGGAGGACTATGATCCCCTGGCAATCAGCTGTTTCGTTACGTAATACTTCACCCATTGAAAAAATGACTCAACTACTCATATTGGCCTCGACACTTAGGCATTTAGTACATGAAGTAGGCTGATAGTTTAAAATTTTTGTTACTTTGAATTTTATTTGGAATCATTGTACCCTTCAAAATGCACAAATTTTGCCCTGTTGATCATATATATGTCTTCTGCAAGTTTATTTGTTTTTTGCTGCTTATATACATATATATTTTCTATTGTTGTTTTGTAATTTTTACTCAATATTTTTTAAATGTACATATTTAGTCAGGTTAGGCTAGAATACGGATGGTAATTCATGTTCGGAAGTATACATGGTGTGAGACAGGAAATATAGACCTTTATTTTAGTTGCTAGGGTAAATCTATGTTGCAATAAAAAAAAAACATATTCTTTTAATAATATCCAACGGAAATGAGTAGCAAATTCAATCTATTCATAGAAATATATACCAGAAAAAATTTTCAATTTGCACAGATATGTAATAAAGCACAAATTTACGCTGTGTATTACAACCAAGGCCATGCTCAGGTTTTGTTGTGCAGATATCCTAAACTATGCAAAATTTTTGCTTTGCTTGTATTATACATATTACCATTGCAGCCTCGGATACCAAAAAGCTTTCCTTTGCTGATATTTCATTGTAAATTTTAAAATCAACTGCATAGCTTGGAATATAAGGAAATAAAACAAATTATTTACAAAAGATTATTTTATACAAAAGTTTATTATATACAAAAGATTATTCACATACAATTCTTGATGTTGAATATTTCTCTCCACTTGTCGAAATCTTCCCTTGATTTATCATTAATTCGTAAGCACACGAAATCTTTATTTTCTGCAAAATAATATTATGGAAGCCACTGCCTTCAAAATCTATTAACTCGGGATTTCTTGTACACTCCATAGTCACTAAAGTACAAGTAACACACGACGAAAACAACGACTAGGAGGACTATAGACTACTGACTCAATCGAATCAATTCGACATAAGTTACAGAAGAGGAACAGCACATGCAGTTTGTTTACATAGAGCAATGGTGCCATATACCTTGCGTACTCAGACTCTCAGTACCTTTTTATAATAATAAGCTACAGCGTAAATGCTAACTGGTACAGCATAGTTGATACATATATTCTGTATGCATCTATAATAACTAATATATTTACCAATATTATAACGTATTATATAAGATTAATATTTTCAAAACTAGTGCTTTTGCAAGAATTAAGAAAAGTTTATAGGTGGTAACACTAAGGAGGGCGGAGTCTCACAACGTCACCGCTCCAAAACACGCTCTGATTGGTTCTAATATCCGAGAGGGTCTATTTCCATCCAGACTTCAGGAATATGCGCCCTGGACGCAGTGTTACCATGCGCGACAACCACAGGTGGATGGACAGATGAAAAAAAAACAAAAACAAAACAGAGTATACATATTACCTATGTGGTACCATAAGAGCGCAGAGGACTCGCCAAACTTGTGAAAAATCTCAAATAAACTTACTAAAAAGTTAAATATTAATATTGATGAATCAGTGGAAAGCTTTTGATTAAACTGTTAAGTCACTGAATTTAGGCTGTTCTATAAATAGAAGCAATAACACACTAACAACGAATGAGTCAGTGAATGATTTAAGTTTATGAAATATTTGAAAATCTTACACAGCTTCCCACAGCTCAACAAGGCAAGTACAATATATTTATATGCCATTCATCATATATATATATATATTATATATATATTATTATAATATATATATATATATAATTACTATATATATATATATATATATATATATATATATTTGAAAATCTTACATAGTCTTCCACCCAGCTCAACAACGGCAAGACATATATTTATATGCATTATCATATATATATATATATATATATATATCTATATATATATATATATATATATCATATACATACTATATATATATAATAGATATATAATATATATATATATATTATACATAATATAACAGACAGTACTTAGTCTTACGATCTATACGCAAAGTCAGGAATTTTTTAAGCAAAAATGCAGGTCTGGGAAAAGCCATACATAAAAGAGGAGAAACGGGAAGGGTCCAGAACAAATCCCTATATAACACCACGAGAAGTATCGGTAGCAATGTAGGTGCCTTTTGAAAGAGTAAAGTAATAAGGACTTCTTTCTCGTCAGCGGTCGTTCGCAGTGAAATGCGACGCTGTAAAGTTAGGGTTTATTACAAACAGAATGAAAACTTGCCGAAGGGGAAATGCAAGTGGCTCGGATCCTTGGTGAACAAAACGCAAAGGCAAATGCTGTAGCAGCATCAAGGCTAACTACGATAGTTGAGGGGTTATGGTCAAGAGAAGGCAGAGAAGATGCCCTTAGATTTGGGCAATAAACGTCAAGAATATTAACGAGTATTAACTGCCTGGCGGTGGGGGTATAGTAAGTAGCCTTCAGCCAGACAGAGTAAAGTGTTTGCTGATGTGTTCCAGATTGTTGTGATCATAAAAGTCGGGGTTTCCTTAATAGAAAGACCGGTTCTGGAAGAGTTCGCTGCTAATTGTGCCTTAAAATGAAATTCCTTACATCATATAAAGATATACTAATTATGCAAGTCATAGGGAAAGGGGCTTCAATGAAAATAACTGATCTTCCCTGCTAGTATCATAACCCTCAACACTCATTTCATCATTAATGGGGAAATAAATATGAAAATTGTGTATGAAAATTTATAGTTGAGAGCAGAGCAGGCTCTCAAAGGCTCCCAGTTTTATCGGGTTTAATTCCAGCATTTCTGATATGCCACAAGAACACATTTATTCAGGATTCCCCACTGTTCTTTGCGTATCATAATTATTATGGAACCAAACACTAGGCTACTAATCTACTAATAAAATATAAACGATGAGAAAATTAGATGTGCATATGAGGGAAGAAAGCAAAATTACATACATGAACTATGACAAACAAATATTTAATATCTGTCAGAAAAATGAATCGTGTCAGATGGTACACTTCTATCCAGATACAACTGCATCGTCTTTAGTATCCCTCCCACAGCCAGAAAGACGCGAATATAGTTATGTATTAAAAGAACCAAATGTCACAGACCTGACACTGTGACGTCATGGGTTGACAACGTAAAAATTCTGGCGTTCAGCGCGCCATGAGGAACTCAGGAAAGCAAAAGGATGACAGTAGACATTCCCTTTAGCGAAAGAAGCTAATCGAACATTGGAAAAACACAACGATGAAGAAAATTATACACGAAATTTTATAAACACAAAAAAGGAAGAAAAAAAGTCTAAAACATAAAGACGTAAAAGTGATGCTGGCCTCAGATTGGACAAAGACGGAGAAACAGAAAATCAATATCACCTCGGTATGTATCGGAAGCATTGTGAACAGTAATTTTTCTAAAAATTACGAAAAAATCAGTAGGCTACATGCAAGAGGAAATACTTAATTTCATTTACGACCTTGCCAATTTGTCAAATACTTCTATTCTGAAAAATAAAATAAAATAGAAATAAAAACCCACTAAAAAAATACGTATATACGAAAAACACAGGATGATCAAATTAACCCTCATTCAATTAGATCTGTTCAGATGTCACAACAAACCTACTACGTCAGTCTCCTTGTACAATTATTGGCTTCCAGCGCCAAGTTCCAAAACTAAAAAACAAACTCACAGGTGTCTGCAGAAATAGAAAACAAAATACCGTTTTCGTCTTTTCCAACAAAGTTTTACATTTGAGGATAAGAAAAATACTGCAAAATTATAGAAAGGTATTCTCAAGATAATAGATGTCAATAGTGTATGGTATCAGGGTGTATGCAAACGACTTCAGAGAGACTTCTGCTGTCAATGGAAGCCAAAGTGGGCATTAATAATAATAATAATAATAATATCCACTGGGACTATGGTATCAGAACAGATAGGGTGATACGTGCAAATAGACCAGACGTGACGTTGATTGACAAAATCAAGAAGAAAGTATCACTCATTAATGTCGCAATACCATGGGACACCAGAGTTGAAGAGAAAGAAAGGGAAAAAATGGATAAGTATCAAGACATGAAAATAGAAATAAGAAGAATATGGGATATGCCAGTGGAAATTGTACCCATAATCATAGGAACACTAGGCACGATCCCAAGATCCCTGAAAATTAATCTGGAAAAACTAGAGGCTGAAGTAGCTCCAGGACTCATGCAGAAGAGTGTGATCCTAGAAACGGCGCACATAGTTAGAAAAGTGACGGACTCCTAAGGAGGCAGGATGCAAACCGGAACCCCACACTATATTTAAATACCACCCAGTCGAATTGGAGGACTGTGATAGAGCAAAAAAAAAAAATATATATACAAAAATAAAAATAATAATAATAATATCCTTTATTTCAGCTCACGAAAATATACATAGAATATACAAAATACAGACAGTAACATACACAATCTAGATACAAGAGACAACATGATTAAAAAATGAATAAATGGCACTATCCATACAATACCTGAGGTAGTATAATAGATAATAATCATAATACTGGTAATAACAGTAATAATATTGGAGAGAAAAAATGCATTGAGAGTTACAATAGTTAGTGCACATATTATATAACTTTAAATTTCAGCTAGAGACCTTAGGTGTTTACAGTAGTCAGGTCCAGAGGGCTAAATACGAAAATTGAATGTAGAAAAACTTCAACTTGATAGTATTAACAGTAATAATGAAAAACTAAAATATCAGCAATAAATATGATAATAATGACAGATTCTGCAGATGACATCTTGCCAATGCAGAGATTAAGTCCTTTAGGGGACAAAGGCCTCATTTTCCCATCTTTCCCACAATTTAGATATTCTTGCTTCATTCCTTAGGATGCTTTGTATGAGCGAATTGCTGCTGTTTCTCACTCGGGTTATCAGACTGATTTTTATGTTGTCCAGGATGTTGAGCCAACTCTCCTCTATGGAGGTGAAGTTTGGATGCTGAATGGAAATAAAAGAAAATAAGTTGAAGAGGATGAGATACATTGTTTCCATGATACATGTGGTGTAAGAAGAACGGAAATGAGGTGAAAGGATACATCAGAGCTTTTCCAAGATTGTTTGGGCATTTGGGTACAATGGACTAAAATAGGCTGATGAAACGAGTTCAAGATTTGGATGGGTTTAAGAGGCAAGAGAAGACGACGTAGAATATAACGGGTACATGGCGTGAAGGAGATAGTATTAAAGAAGGGCACCAAAATCCTGAAAGACTGAGAGTTATGACAAAATAGCTGTGAATGGCATAATGTGAGTAAGGGGGGTTGTGTCTGTCTACGGGAGAGAGAGAGAGAGAGAGAGCATCTACAGGTTACTTTCTCATCATATGACTTTTTGGTTTCCTTACACTTTTGTATCTTGGTTTAAGTACTATAGTAGATTCACATCAACCGTGCATCTGATGTCTAGGCCAGTCCCTTACGACGCTCATGATTGGCTGTTGATAAGCTAACCACAGTGCTGGAAACTCTCAGTCTTTCTCGAGAGTTCACATAGGCAGGATGTATGTTCTCTCCTGAGGGATCTACATCAGATGCACGGTTGATGTTAATCTACTATAGCACTATTTGGTAGTATCCTACTAACAAGAGGGAGTTCACATCCTACTGAGGAAAGAAAGGGAATCTTCATTGATTCTCCCTCTGAATTCACGGCTTGCAATGAAAATCTTATCCAAACGGTACGAGGAAATGGTAAAGTTAACAATTAATCGGTCTATTTATTTAATAATAATCACACTGCATACTCTTCCCAAATTTCCTTCTCAACCTTGGCCAATATTTAACAAGTTATTTTTTTCTTTTGTAAGGGAACTTATCTAACGACAGTCCACTTTCATTTCCAAGTATTTCAATCTTAGTTTCCTATAGATTTTTAAGGTTGTCTTGTCGTTCATTTCTCTTAGCAACTTTTCTGTCCCAATCATTGCTCATTTCTTTGAACTGCTTACCCTGAATTGATTCAGTTTTGCTTAAATTTGTGTATAATCCTTTCAGAGACTCTTCATTGCAGAATCGAAGGTTTTTCTCATTTTCATATTGGTCTATTGGTTATCTCATATTTTCACCACTCTCAAATACAATAGTTTATTCTTCATATCTCTTCAATGGCAGGAGGACGCCCCTATTTCAGATCTTTGGCACACCTTGGTACCTTTAGTTATCTGTTTGCAGTTCATTTATATGTTTGTTGTAAAGTTTCATGACTTCCATGACATACATGTTGGATGGCATAGCCAATCCCTTCCAGTAGGTACAGCTTCCCTATCTTTACCCTGCTACAGGTTTTACTAATGACTGCATTGCCCATTTGCACAATGTTGTGCTTTAATTCTGCCTTTTTACTCATCTTCTAAAGTAGTTTTCTGTGTTGCTGATTGTCACACGTAGGTATTTTATCTGCTTAACTATCTTTATTCCGTCAATATGAGGCATGTTTTTTTCGTCGTCAATACTGTACCAGTCATTGACTATCAATGTCTTCATTTACGTATATCTAGGCCGCAATCACTTGCCGTTTCCATTAGAATTCTTATGGCTTTTGATATTTCTTCAAGTAAGTGTCCTAGGATTAGCTCGCATAGTAGGCTACCACAGTTCTTAAATTTCATTCTAAATCCTTCAGTCATACTTTCCAGTCAGTTTTCCAATGTTCAGTTTAGTTACAAACAAGCACGGCGTTGCAACTTGGTGAGGTGATGAGGATGAATTCGTTCGATCAAAAGAAAATGCAGACCATCACGAGATTGCATCATTTCCGAATGTCATCTTGTCGACATTTTCACAACTCAAAAGTAAATTGAAACAAACGTGCCATGGACGTTATTTGCAATGAAATCTTCCAAATAAATATTATGTTCGTGAAATATATTTAATATTTCAGGTGTATAAAGCGTATTACATCAATCTGAATATTGAAGAAGGTCTTCCTGTCACAGATTTCAAAACACTACATAGATGAAGTTTCTCTTTCCCAAAACAATCTGCCACATAATACCCAATAATAATCGCTAAAATATGTAATTACACATTTCATTAATCAAAATTTATTTTCAGATACGGTAGTTTTAAAATGTAATTGTTAAATGACAAGTTTTCTTTGACCGCAAACTAGGAAAATATAATTCTAGGCATACTACCAGTTACATAACAATAGTGGGGCCGGTATCTCGGTATAAGAATCTCATTTATTTATGCACATTAAAAAAAAAATTGCTATGTAGTATCCTTCTATACTCAGATCGTCTCATTACCTAGAGAACACAAAATAATTTTAATAATTACACACAGAGAAATATTAACTCACAAAACAATGAAACAACGTGGGAGAGGCAAAGAGATCAAAGTGTAGTTTCTTCATGAAATCTTTAAGAAGTCCTGCGAACAATTCAATATAAACTGCCTTGCACTGATATCTAAAACAACTATATTTATTACTATCACATAAAATTAGGCTTTTAAAAAGCAATATATAATATAAATGAACGAACCTCACAACGTCACTTTGACACAAGTTTCAGTAGATAATACTGTATTGCTATATTATATTGCTATATTATTTCAGTTTTGTTAATTACCCTTGTTTAAGGCTCAGGATACCGTCCAGCAATCAAATAATTTTCTTACCTATTCTATCAATGGTATTGAGGCCATGTGTAGGCACTGCAAAACAACATGTCGCCAAGAATGCTGAAAAAAAAGAGCGAAAATCCTAACAATAATAATACAATATCTTAGTGACGCACAGTCATTTTAGCTGAGGGATTTCCAAACAAAAACAGCAGGAATAAAATGGCAATATGTGCCAGATAATGTTTCTTTACATGGGTTATATAACATGATATCTATGGTTGATCAACAACTGGTTCTGGAAATGAACATATGCTTGTCGAGAAATCTTTTCATTGGTGGCATCGACGCTTTCATTATACCAATAATAATGACCAAACTAGAATGTTAATATGTGAAACTACAAACTAACTTCATGAAAACCCTCATAATAGCCAAAAGACACCATATTTCAGCGTTAAATATAGAATAAAGAAGCTTTTGTGCAACACTGTGTACGCTACAGCGTCTCTCGTTCTGGTTCTTCTCAGTTGTCCATACGAATCGTAAAAATTATAACACCATGTCGATAACCAGCATGAGTAAAGTTGTTTGTAATTCGCTTATAAGAAATTCTTTGCGGATTTGCAAGACGCCAACAACTGGGTGAGTAAACTGGACGTTTCTTCCTAAATCAGCCTTTTATAAATGATTCTGGTATTCCCAACCGGCTGACAAAAACTAAAACTAGTAGGCTAACGTAACCTTACGGGAATGAATTCTTTAGGCCTAGGTTATGACATCGTATTTTCCTCCGCAAACTTCGTACGATAAAGTTTTGTGTTGTTAATGCTGCCAATATGGCCATTACAAGTATATGGTAATTCTACCTTAAAATAGTAGGTCTGTGGCTGAGGGGGCTAATCTTCTGTCGCATGCGAAGGTTTGGTTACCGGTATGATAGGCCTACCCGCTTGTAGGTACCTTACGAGGTTCACGAATCTGCTTGGGTAATAAGTAGGCCTCTCCCCTCTGAAATTCCTACTTTAAAATTGTTTACTATACCTACCTAGTAGTAGTAGGCCTACAGTAGTCATGACCCCATACTCTACATTTAGGTACCCCTTACCAGTTGACTGCATTTTGGGGGGGAAGTTGGTGGTGGACGGATAAGTATCTAGGTAATGCTAGAGGTCCAATGCCCACGCTAACCCATGTTGGATTAGCCAATCAGGCCTAGGTTAGGTTAGGTTGGTTAGGTTAAACTAGAGGTACCTAAGTCGAGGTCTCGAGTTGTTGCTTCCACGGCTGATGGCTCCTGACTGATGTCTATCCCAGGTTACAGATAGTGTTATAAAGATATTTTTTGAGAAGGTGGTCGTGCTACCGTCCAGGTGGTCGCCAGGAGGCCATTCGATCATTTAGCCTTCACGCCAGGGTAGAAATAAGCAAGAGCTCTGCATTAGGTATTAGGTATAGGGTAAAACACCGCATGGACTGGCCAACTTACCGACTACCACGGCTAGGCCACCCTCCAAAGAAGTACTTGTAACGCGTCCTGACACCGGAGATGGTCATCAGTCACGAGTTGTTGGTGGTGAGAGAAGTAGCTAAAGACCTCTACTCTCCTTTCGAAGTAAGTGTTTTCTCCAAAGTTAGAAATTAAGGCCATATTTTATGATTTAAACAGAGGGTAATAAAAAGGGTGGCCAAACCACCAAAACGCTTTCGAAATTTTTACTTACAACTTGGAAATATTTAAAAGTATATGAAAAATCAATTTCCAAGTTAATAGCCCCAACATCAATAGTAGAGCAAGCTTTGCTTACTTTATATCTAATTAGGCCCAGCTTGACAATATTTTGGAATTGATAATACTGTATCTTTTTCCTGTTTTAGAATGTGCTTGGAACATTTCTGACGCTCTTTTTGTTCTCAAATGAACTAATGAAACTTGACCTAATTTAACCTAACCTAGGATACCAGGGGCTTATCCTAGTTTATGATAGTGTACTGTTGGTTAGGCCACTTATGAACATAATGATCATGAATGTTCAAAGCTTGTTTAAATTTTATCCAATGAAAATCACAAGGAGAAAATAATCAGATATATACCATGAAATTATTGAAAATTTTGTTATTGGTTTTGTAATACTATATAATACATAATCACATGAGTACATCTTTATCTAACCTGGGTGCTACATTCTATAACCTGGGTGCTACATTCTACCTGATTTGAGGGTTATATTTCTCTTGGACCTCCTTAGTCTAACCATGCAAAAAAAAATACCAATATAATGGACCTCGAATTTGTAGGGGACGTGTAACCCCCCCACCATAGCTAAAATCTGCAAATACTTAAAACCCTTTTAAAAAATGCATAGAACTACTTACTATTTTGATAGTTCAGACACACACAAAAAAAACTTGAAATGCATCTACTTGAGTATTTTAATAGTTTTATCACAAAAAGTGCATTTAGTCATGAAAGTGTGAAAATATGTACTGTAATTATTGAATATTTCTCAGTGAAAAATAACACAAACAGGTGAATTTTCCACGAATGATGTGTATATGTCTATAGAGAAATCTGCTAATTGTGAGTATATACTGTAGTACCTACTGCTTGTAAGAAAGGGACAAACCTCCTGACCATTAGGTGTTTATTGGCAAGATAATTAACCTTTACTGGACTTTAAATATCAACTTCACTTCGCACTGACCATCCTGATGTTTATAAAGTACCTACATGGTGACTTAACTTGCTGACTGGGCAAACTTAAGGATAGCCAGTTTAAAAAACAAAAAAAAATTAGTGGAAAGAGGATTCCCTGTGTATACATATCTATAAAATAAAAGAAAATTTGTTTGCATATTACAAAGCAAGTTGAGCGCACCGCATTTTGCTATCAGTAAGACAGCTGGCTGAGTAGTTTTGGCTGACAAATCTTCGAGTGTCTGGTTTATCGTTAGTAAATTCTGCTTGATAATTTGCATGCCATTCTTGCTGGTACATTGGATCATCAGTATCTTCCAACACTCCTAACTTGGACTTGGCCAGAATTGCCAGAATTTGCAGCAGCACCTACAAGGTAGCTTGTAGCTATTTGTGGCTTATACCTCATGAGGATACCTGAACATGACCACAAAGTTAATATATTGTAGAAGTGTGTGCCTCCAATTGCAACAGCATGAAGGAATTGGTTCTGAGGTACATCACCAAAACCTAACCTAACATTACCTAGGATGCAGTGTTCTACATGGCAAGTGGATTAGGTGATCTACATATTATACTTGCTCATCTAAATTATGTAATACTTAACCTCAAATATACCTCAAATATGGCTGAGAAAAAGACCTCAAATATGGCTGAGAAAAAGTATCTTGGCTATCTCTGATGTAAATCTAGAAGATAAAATAGACTGAAATGGCTACATTGTCAAAACTTTAGTTGTCAAGCCCAGTAAATAATATTTATATCTACCTTTTAGCATTTTGTATGCAGTCTACTTTACCATGTAGTATACCCTAATGTAGTATTCATGTAGATATCAGAGTAGTTGTTCTTTTTATTAGGGCTTGCATTAATCTGGATACTTTTCATTTATTTTATGGAACCTTTTTAATAAGCTTGGAAAACCAAATATTTCCTTGTATAGTTTTCTGAGGTGCTTAATAATTCAGGAAAGCATGATATGAAGGAAAATAAAAATGAATTACGGCATAATAGGCTACAAGAGTACTGTGCCTTATTATTGTTTCAAAAACGATATATACATATTTTGAGTTCCAACCTTTATGTAATGGTAGAAAAATACTCACTGTATACATTGTTTGAATAGTTTTTAGTGGCATATAGTAAAAATGAAATTATACACATGTATATCAAAAAATCTTTGAAGAAATTATGTTGTTGGCAAAAGCTTTTAACTTTGTACTGGTCTATACTAACATATTGTACAAGATAAGACAACTAATACCAAGGATGCTTTGCAGGTGGACATACAGATGTCATCGTCTATATTGTGCTGCAGCAGAAAAACCAGCAGAAGGTACAGAAACAGAAAAACAACTTCAAGAGCAAATTGCTGCATTAATGAAGGAAAATGAAAATCTAGCAGAAAAGGCAACGGATCTAAAGGTATGAGGTTGTAGTTTTAGAAGTGTTATTGTATGCAGACATTAAGTAGATGTTTGAAAGTTTGCAATTACAAAATCATGATTTATTTGATTCAAATATAACACCAGTAATTAGATCGTAAGTTTTTATGCCTCTTGATATATTGAGGATAACCCACTGGAAGGAATAAATTTACCTACCTTAACTACTTTTCACTTTTTTATCAAAGTAATAAATTTTTATCTGCAACCAATATAAGACCTGTTAACTTGTATTTCTGATTTAGAAAGACAGTACTACAGTATGCAGACTCCAAGTGGATATCATATACTTAAGCCTAACCTATGAGATGTTACAGTAGCCTGTGTAGGCTCAAGTATATTTATATTCTTCAGTATACTGAAGGATTTTTTTATGGCTTTTAATGATGGACAATGATTTTGTTTATAATTAACAGAAAGCACTAGGGTTTAGGATTACACACAAAGTCCAATAATATTATAGTAGTATTGGCTTTCCAGTGTCATCTTATGTTTAAGTTATTGAGTATTTTTATTGGTATTCTGTTCAGTAACTGGTAAATTTATATATACTAATTAGAGTCAAAATCGTTAATCATTATGCATAAGGAAGCCATTTTAGATGAGAAAAGCATAGTGTTGTTATAGTTTTCATGCTACTAGCATTAGTCCTTTTTCACACAGGATAAATATCAAAGGACGTTAGCAGACAGAGAAAATGTCAGAGTTCGATTACAAAAAGAAATAAAAGATGCCAAGCAGTATGGTATACAGGGATTCTGTAAAGATCTTCTAGAGGTAAGTTCATTTTTTCTAGTCATTTATTACAAGTCTTGCCATAACATTAGAAAATGTTTGGTGATGATAAAATGAATAATTTTTATTTTTACATTACATTTAAACACAAATTCTACAGCCTAGCCTTATGAGAGTCTAGCAATCTGACTGCATTGTCTCTTTAACTAATGTATAGTGATAACAATAATAATATTAAACTGCAAGAATTATTTATTTTTACAAAGCAGATATTAGTGCACGTTTTTCCTGGTGTAATTGACTATGCTTGTGAAAGACTTGTTGGTAATGCTTGATTTTAAAAATGGACTATCAGTTCATGGTAAAGTATGCAATGCAAATACATAATTGTAAATACAATGTCTGGTCTGTAATAAAATAGCAGGTGATATGAAATCTCTGCAATACAACCTAAGGCCAAGTTGTAGCATAATCTCAGTGGCTGTCTATTACTGTATAAGCATAGTAGTCGAATAATGCTAGGTGATCACATTCCAGCACAAAAAGGCTTTTCTTTTTCCGTTAAGGATGTCACTGGAGGAAGGTAGAGGTAAAAATTCTAGAATTATTTTGAAAAGTGGAAATTAGACAGGCAGAATGAAATACATCTGAGAGTCAAAGTGATAATGCACACAACCTTTGGTAACTTGAGTATACCTTGCAAGTCCCCCCCCCCCCCCTCCCCCCGACTAGTTGGTTAGTGGGTGATGCATATAAGTCATCATAAAATGAGTTATTCCTCATGTAGCACTAGTTGAACATAGTAGGTTGATGGAATTTATTTATGTACAAAAATCGATGATACACAAAATGCTTATTGCCATAAGGAGTGGATTCCCTGTTAGATATATTTTAGTGACTGTGATTATGTATTAATCTTGAAACCAGTGGGGGAAGTTTTGAGAAATGGATAATTATCCCTATGTCCTGGACACTATCTTTTTGCCTTATGCTAGAGGACTTAAAAGGTTCGATCTGATCACATCTAAAAAAGAAAAAATAAAATAAAAAGAAATCACACACACGCATACACAGTGAAGCCCATGCCACCATATAAATACTCTGGAGATCACTAAACGCATTGAATACCTAGCTCCATTCTAAGCCGTTGATATCTAAGACTATAGACTTGGAACAACTGTTTATGTATACACTATTGAAATTTCAGATAAATAGTATCAAAATACGTATAGCTGTCCCTGTATCAAAATATAGTTGTTCCTGTAATATTTTATTAATTTGCTATTTAAGCATAAAATAGGGTATAATGTATTGAAATTTCAGTGTTGCATTCTCAACTATCTTTTTATTCTTTAGGTATCAGATGTATTTCACAAGGCAGTTAGTAGTGTACCTGAGGAGAGAATCAAAGAAGGCCCTTCAGATCTTAAGACTTTATACGATGGATTAGTCATGACGGAAAATCAGTTACTGTCAGTAAGTATCACTTCAGTGTTTCGTCTTTTCAACTGATTAATTGAAGGTGATGAAAAGACTGGAAAAGAATAGTTTAAACAAGGATAATAGGCTAATATACCTCTCTGAAGGCAGCCAGTTCACTGAAAATCATTTTGGTTACTTGAGGACCAATTCCCTTTCTTTTTTTTTTTTTTTTTTTTTTTATAAGGGGAGAGAGTAAATTGGGCATTGAGTTTCAGAAATTGAATTAAAGTCTGCTCCATTCAGATTCGCATTGTAATAGAGTCAAAGAACTTGATACACTTGAATGCATTACAAGAGGAATTTAATTCAATCCCAATTTCAAATCCTGACTTGCTGTAAATAGAAAGTGCATCTGAGTGAGGGTACCCTTAGTAAACATTAGAGTTGGGCATATTTTAAGAAATGCATTATCTAATTTCCATTAAATGTTGATGTTGATACTGAGGCACATAGGTAACTATAAGAAAAAAATCTTAAAATATGCTTTAAAAAATGTATATATCTATCAGATTGTTTGTAATATTTTTCCGAGGAAAGGTCCATGATTTAATCAAGATAGGGTTCAGGTACAATTTTATCTCTTAGGTGTACCTACACATAAATGTGTTTTCAAAACCTTGCGGAGGAGGAATTGGGCTTGGGTAAAATTTAGTACCCTTATGATTGAAGAATATCATTAAGTTGTTGAAAATGGTATTCTGTAACTTTTGAGTGTCCTTTGAGTAGGCTAAATGTGTAAGAAGTAAATGATTTTTTTACATGCTTTAGAGAGTTGCTGTTAAATTTTATTGGCATAATTATTGTATTATGGGTGGGAGGCGTAATGGTAATATCAGCTCGCCTCCAATGTTGATTATTTTGTGGCATGTGTATCAAAGCATTTACTTTTATCAATTTTGCAATTCCAAATATCAGTAGATTTTGTTCCCACCAGGTTTTTCGGCGGCATGGCCTAACACAGTTCATTCCTGAGATCGGGGATAAATTTGATCCTTCTCTGCAGGAAGCAATGTTTGAACTTGCGGCACCAGACAAGGAACCTGGGACTGTTGCTCATGTTATTCGCTCAGGTTGGAAACTTCATGCTAGGTGTATTCGTTCAGCT
Source organism: Macrobrachium nipponense (assembly GCF_015104395.2). Taxonomy (NCBI): domain Eukaryota; kingdom Metazoa; phylum Arthropoda; class Malacostraca; order Decapoda; family Palaemonidae; genus Macrobrachium; species Macrobrachium nipponense. Next base: position 15,701,396 of record NC_061091.1, on the reverse strand, counting down.
CAGGTCGGAGTTGTTAAAGATTCTTAATTTGGAAGTAAATGTAGTTCATTTAAGGATTGTACAGATTTTTCATTACCTTACAAAACTATTCATCTGTTGTACAGAATTGTTAATGGCTATTCCATTAGTTGATGTAGCCCTGAATATGGCCTGGGGAATTACTAATGGCATTGACAAAAAATGATTTTAGGAGACTGATTGGTAATTACTTCTTTTTATGCTAGTGAAAAGGACCAGATATTATTTGTTATTGCTGTTAAAAAAACACGAAGTAAAATTTGTTTTAAGAATGAATGGCTATAAAATTACACATTGTATTTTGCTTACTCAGCTTGCAACAACTATCCATTTTTGTGTAATGTCAGATCATTTTCTATTTCCTAATTGTACTTTAATTTTGACTTCATTTACCACTTTGCACATAACAAATGGCATATTCAGTTTCTATCGGCTAATTAATGTTCTCATTGTTGCCATATGTAGAAACTGCTTAGATTCCCCGCTGAAAGAGAGGGTCCAGGAGTTTTTAGTAAAATACCATGTGAGATAGTGTGATTTGTCAGTCTAGTAAAATACCATGTGAGACAGTGTGATTTGTCGGTCAAATATTTGAGGGGCTGTTCCTTGGGCAGCTTTATTGATTTAAAAATAAAATTCTGCTTTGTTTCCCTCATACTCACCAGTGATGTGAAATATGCAGATTTAAATTTATGTCTTATATTTCTGCAATATGAAATATTCCGGGTGAAAGCATTGTGGGAAAATTAATTTTTCACATTTACTATAATTGTACAAATTTTTAAGTTTTGTAATGTATTTTGAATTTTGTTACTGCTGTGAATAGGTATACACAAATGCTCCCTTTTACCAGTCATCAAATTATTAATTTGTGTAATATATGTTTATAAAAGCAAACAAAGAGTTTTATTGATCTTTCCAAAGTTCTCTTGCTCTTTGCATGGAAACAGTTTGTAATATGAAAATTGTCTTCAGTATGAAACAATATGTAAATGATTTTGGTGTACATACAAAGGTTTTAAATCATTCATAGAATCCTTTAGTTATACAGTGTGCAACACCAGTTTATGCAAATATTTTGATAAATGAAAGAAAGTCATTCTAAGCAGAAAATGTTCTGTAGACATGTATTTGGTGAGGTGAATTTTTAAAGTAACTGTTTTTCCTTAAAGCTGCTCAGCCAAGATGGCGTATGCGATGTCTGAGTAGTCAGGGATATTGGGGGAAGGTATTCATAGTCTTTTAATTATGTTTTTTTTTTCTTGCAGGTTTTTGGAAAATGTAACATTAAATCCATTTCAATTAGTAAATTACCTGTGAATAGACTTCTAATTTTAATGATAGCCTTATGTATCAAGAAAGTCTTTTTCATCTGACAGAGACAAAAGCATTTTCCTAGTTGTGTTTTTTCCTTCGACTGGTGTGTTATGAAAAACTTTTGATGAAGTAAAAAAGGTTTTTTGATATGCTGGATAATGTTTTAAATCTTTGATATGTGTACAATGAATAGGCCTATCTTTAATGAAAAGGAGATTCCATCCAGCTTCCTTTTCTCTTCTTTATCAGAGTCCAGTGAATACCATTGACGGACAGGGAGAAGGTTTCTATGATACATACATACACTTAGTTCATATCTAAACAATACATTTAATTTAAAAGTATTTTGTTCACATCGGCCTAATCGCTGATTTCCTTTTTTAACTTTTCATACAACATAGGAGTTCACTGTTGCAAAACATAAACCTCATATTTGCATATTCCATATACTGGAACGGTAAGGCATTGTATCCAGTTTCTTGCTCACAAAATGAATAAGGAATCTGACACTTGTAACCGAACATGCTCTTGGCGTAAAAGCAAGGCTGCTTGGAGTAACAAGTGACATGATCAACTCTGTGCTCCCTCCCCCTCCCCATGGCCGTGTGTACTCCGACACCCTGTGTGCGTCACCTTACTTGGCCTTTTAATGATAACAGATTATTTTTAAAATCCACCTCACCAACAAACAATGCCTGAAAATGCAAATCTTTAAAGAACATGTTCTGCTCAGAATTACTTTTTCTTTCATTTCTCTAAATATTTCCATAAACTCGCTTTACACCCTTTTTATGTTTAGCTTACATCTGCCTTAGATACATGACGGCTGTAAACTAAGAGTATCATTTTTTAAATGATGAGTATAGAATCTTCATTTTTAAAGATTATTATTTTCTTTGACTATTGCTGTTGCTCTAACTGTTATTAGGCCTTTTGATTCTTACAGGATACTTTTCACCTCAACTAGGCTTTAGCCGAACAGGCATAGTGAACAGGAAATGGGATTTTATGAGGTTAATTGTGTCAGGCAGCAAGGCCCATACCTATCTTGCACAAGTTACCAACTAGTAGGCTAACTTGGTTTTCTGATGGAGAGACTCATTCTCTCCCTGTTCTCTTGCCAGGTATCACCTAAAAGAAGTCTCCTGCTGCATAACTGATCTGTTTTGAGTAATTGCTTCTACTTCCATCTGGAGAAAGCCAATACAACCATGGTGGTGTGCCAGAAGTCCCAAGATTCCCTCTTCTCCCATGCAACTACATTCAAACTGCCTCAGGGAGGCAAGAAACCTGTGAAGCCCTTGGGTACACCAAAACCCTTCACCTCAGTTGTGCAAAGAAATTTTCAGCCTTAGAAACCAAGGCAATTGCAGCTGCTTTCTTCATGTAAGAAGGGTGGAGAACTTTTTTAGTCCTTACAGCTCCCCTTTCCGGGTCCATCGAAGTGGGACGGAAGAGGAAAGGATGAAATCAGTTAGTGACGATCCCCATCATTTGCGGACACGATATGGATTACCTGTCATGCTGTTGGGCAGTGTGACAGCAACAAGGATACAGGCTTCTGTTCTAAGACCATCGACCTCCCCTGTTGATGACTTCTAGTGTGTTCCTAGTTTGTTTTCCAGATTCGCTCAGATCTTCAGCCCTACTGTCGGAGGTTGAAACAAGGATACACAAAGGCACGGTTGAGATGAGATCACAGATTGCTTATCCTCAGGTTTTTACAGATGTCTCCTCCTGGTAAAAGGCCTCAAGAGGTTGGAGACTGGGCACTGACCTCTTGAAACTGAATGGGGACATCTGACAGACTCCATTTACAAAAGACAGTGCTTGCTCAATGTTGAATAGGAGTCCATCAGAGAGGGTGATTCATTTTCTCAACTGACCATCAGCATGCTTATTTCCAGACCCCATTCATCAGGATTCAAGAAAGTTCCTCCACTTTATCTAAAATGGAATGGTGTTCCAGTTCAAGGCCCTATGCTTCAGTCTGGCAACAGTCCCTCACGTGTGCACCTAGTTGTTCGCCCTGGTCTCAGCTTTTGCTTGCTTGAAAGACATTTGCATCCTTTTGGTACAGTTGCCTCAAAGTATTCCTTTACCTTGTCCCCCTCTGTTTCATGAAAATGTTACGGTAACACTGCAATGAAGCCTGTTTGTCTTGTAATGACGGACGTGAGTGGTCGAGCTATTGGATGCCAGTGCTCATATTTTCTAATCACTACTGTAGACAATGTTAATGATATGCGAATAATAGTTCACATTACAAGTGAAATGAGTTGTTGTTAAACAAATAGAAAAATAGTATAGTAACAGAGTAATAAAAATAGCAATTGTAAAAATCATATTCAGCCCTGATTAATCATAACGGTCAACCTTCGTTCCATTCAGGCGTGGTTGCTGCTTCGGGCATTTGCTCGAATCCAACTTTAGTTCATGGTAGATCATTATTTGGTGTCAATTTCAGAACATAATTATTTGAATGGAAATACACTTTGAATTTACATCATCCATCTATTGATAAAGTAATGAGAATATAAACTGCAGATTTCAAGACCTATAAACATAATTTCATAAAGGCAATTGCTAGCCATTGACAGGTTACGATATGGAAGGCTTTGGGGAAATATGATAGACCACCAGATGTATAATATATCCAGTGTGTTACTCATATTTGTTTTTTATTCGAGCCACGTCTCACTAGAGATGGAAATTTCCATGGGCGGTATTGAACTCGTCATCCGAGTAAGAACTCGCCATAACCACCCTGATGGTCCCTATATATCAACCCAAGAGTGGATATAAAAAGGAAATAGTTGGTTTTCATCTCGGCCTTTCGTCTCGTGGGATTTGTGACCGGCTTTCTTGTTGCTTCAGTTACGAATTTGTCAACTATTTATGATCCTGTGGGTTTGTCAATTCAATGTCTCTAAGATCCATTTTTGCCATTTTTGCGTCCTTGTCCATTAATTGTCTTTTTTAAAATAAAAACTTAATTCTAACTGAATTTCATTAGTTTTTTGTGTATGAAAATGAGCATCAACCTTCTCAGCTCAGTTGGCTACATCCACTATAATTGTTATTCATTCTTTTTCATGTTTAACAAGCACAGTTCCTCACTCCATAATTGCAACTTTGTATTATCCTGACCCTTCCCTGATTATAGCCTCAGTGTCCATTTTTGCTTTCCTTTTCATTAGGATCAAATCAAATAACATTCCGTTTAACCAACGGCTCCCCCACCCCCCAGTAGTGATTCTTCAGCCAACCTCCCTCATTTATTCTCCAGTCTCGCTCTCCCTACATCTTCAGGCAGCCCTGCAATCCCCCAGGTTAATCCTCACATGTGGTGTGGGGAAATCAGTCATCCCAATATTTCAACGGTCACATGACCATTCTTTCCCCTCTATTTTAAAGCTCTGGAACTGCAGTCTAATAATTTCTATTTGCCTTTGCTTCAAGGCCAACCCTTCTTATTTTAATATCTTGCTTCTTGTTTATTATTTTTTGGGGAGGGGGTTTAGGTGTGGTCACAGCAGGTCATTCTCAGCACCTAACTCATTCATTCTCCTCATGATTAGAAAGCAGTACTTAGATCTAACAGAATTTAGTGTTGCCCTGACGTGATAGCGAAAGGACTTGTACAAATGATTAACCTGTCATTTAATTTTCTAAATAAATTTTATTCGACAGGCATTTCACCAAGCTTAATTTTCTTTTCGAAGCAAAGAAATCTGTTACAACCTATTAAATATGTTTATAAGATGCAGATAAAGCTTCCTGACAGCTCAGGATATAATTATGAGGTGAAAGTGTTTTTGAAAGTAAAGCAACAAGATACACAATCTTTTTGCTCCTTTTGGTGTTTTTCCTGCCAATCATGAACACCTTAAACAGGTAAATGCCAACCAAACCTACATATGTGAAGTGAAAGACGATTTCATACACTAACTGATTTCCTCTCCTCTGCCACCCCACTTGGATGGGCCCCAGAAACGGGAGCTGAAAGGACTGAAAAAGTTCTCCACCCTTCTTAGATGGAGAAAGCAGGTGCATTTGCTTTGGTTTCTAAGGTTGAAAATTTCTGTGCACTCAGCCTAGGCCTACATATTGAGCTGGACATACATTGATTGACTTGTTAACTTGGTCTCAGGACCTATGTCCTTGATGATTTAGTCCCAGTGACATCGATAACTACTTACTGGAGAGCTGCATTAAAGTCTGGGAATATGGATAACTACTTACTGAGGAGCAGCATTGAAGTCTCCAGGAATATAGATAACTGCTGACTGGAGAGCAACACTGAAGTCTCTAGCAATATAGATAACTACTTACTGAAGAACAGCATTGAAGTCCTCAGGAATAAAGATAACTGCTAACTGGAGAGCAGCACTGAAGTCTCCAGGGAGATAGATCACTACTTACTGGAGAGCAGCACTGAAGTCTCCAGGGAGATGGATCACTACTTACTGGAGAGCAGTATAGAAGTCTCCAGGAATATAGATAACTACTTACTGGAGAGCATCATTAAAGTCTACAGAAATATGGATACTGTAACTACTTACTGGTGGCAGCACTGAAGTCTCCAGGAATATGGATAACTATTTACTGGAGAGCAGCATAACTACTTACTGGAGGCAGCATTGAAGTCTCCAGGGAGATGGATAACTACTTACTGGAGAGCAGCATTGAAGTTGCCAGGTCTTTGGATAACTACTTAATGGAGAGCAGCATTGAAGTCTCCAGGAATATGGATAACTACTTGCTGGAGCTCAGCATTCAAGTCTCCAGGGAGATGGATCACTACTTACTGGAGAGCTTCATTGAAGTCTCCAGGGAGATGGATTACTACTTACTGAAGAGCAGCATAGAAGTCTCCAGGAATATGGATAACTACTTAGTGGAGAGTAGCATTGAAGTCTTCAGGTCTCTGGATAATTACTTACTGGGGAGCAGCACTGAAGACTCCAGAAATATGGATAACTATTTACTGGAGAGCAGCATTGAAGTCTCCTGGAATATGGATCACTACTTACTGGAGAGCTTCATTGAAGTCTCCAGGGAGATGGATTACTACTTACTGAAGAGCAGCATAGAAGTCTCCAGGAATATGGATAACTACTTACTGGAGGCAGCATTGAAGTCTCTAGGGATATGGATAACTATTTACTGGAGAGCAGCATTGAAGTCTCTAGGTCTCTGGATAACTACTTACTGGGGAGCAGCACTGAAGTCTCCAGAAATATGGATAACTATTTACTGGAGAGCAGCATTGAAGTCTCCAGGAATATGGATCACTACTTACTGGAGAGTAGCACTGAGCTCTCCAGGAATATGGATAACTACCTACGGGGGCCAGCACTGAAGTCTCCTAGAATATGGATAACTACTTACTTGAGAGCAGCATAGAAGTTTTCAGGAAGATGGATTACTACTTACTGGAGCCAGCATTGAAGTCTTCAGGGAGACGGATAACTACTTACTGGAGAGTAGCATTGAAGTCTCGAGGTCTCTGGATAACTACTTACTGGAGAGCAGCATTGAAGTCTCTAGGTCTCTGGATAACTACTTACTGGAGAGTAGCATTGAAGTCTCTAGGTCTCTGGATAACTACTTACTGGAGAGTAGCATTGAAGTCTCTATATCCATGGAGACTTCAATGCTTCTCTTCACTAAGTAGTTATCAAAATTTCTGGAGACTCCAATGCTGCTTTTCAATAAGTAGTTATCTATATCCCTGGAGACTTCAATGCTGATCTCCAATAATTAGTTATCCATTCATCTGGAGACTCCAATGCTGCTCTCCAGTAAGAAGTTATCCATATTCCTGGAGATTTCGATGCTGATCTCTAGTAAGTAGTTACCCTTCTACATGGAGAATTTTCGCCCCAGAACAGTGTTTGGGTTCTATTAAAACACGTCAAATATATTGGGGCTTTGGACTAAGTCATCAAGGACATTGGTCCCTAGACCAAGTTTAGAGTCAATCGATTTATGTCCAGGTCAAGATGTAGTTCTAGGCCGAGTTCAGACGAATCTGGCCTCTTGGTCTTGAGACCAATAATACATATTAAGTATATTGTGGGCTCAGTGAAAATTTTTGAGGGCAGAAGACAAAGAGACTATGTCAGTGTCAGTCATTGCATTCCAATGTCAAGACATAGGCCTAGGCTGAGGTCAGAAGAATCCAGTCTAGTGATCTCTGGACCAACTTCTGTGCAGCGCGTGAATGAAATCATCTTTCGCTTCACATATGTAGGTTTGGTTGGCATTTACCTGTTTAAGGTGTTCATGATTGACAGGAAAAGCACCAAAAGAAGGAACAAAAAGTTTGTGCATCTTGTTGCTTTCCTTTCAAAAACACTTTCATCACATAATTATATCCTGAGCTGTCAGTAAGCTTTATCTGCGTCTTATAAACATATTTTATAGGTTGTAACAGATTTCTTTGCTTTGAAAAGAAAATTAAGCTTGATGAAATGCCAGTTAAATCAAATTTACTTAGAAAATTAAATAACAGGTTAATCATTTGTACGAGTCTTTGGCTACCACGTCAAGGGCAGCACTAAATTCTCTTAGATCTAAGTACTGCTTTTTAATCATGAGGAGAATGAATGAGTTAGGTGCTAAGAATGATCCGCTGTGACCAAACCAAATCCCCCTCCCCAAAAAATAATAAACAAGAAGCAAGATATGAAAATACAAAGGTTTGGCCTTGAAGCAAAGGCAAACGAAACTTATCAGACTGCAGTTCCAGGGCTTTGTAACAGAGGGGAAAGAATGGTCATGTGGCCGTTGAAATATTGGGATGACTGACTTCCCCACACCACATGTGAGGAGTAACCTGGGAGGGTGCAGGGCTACCTTGAGGATGTAGGAAGGACGGGACTGAAGAATAAGTAAGGGGGGGGGGGGGGGGTGCAGGGGCTGGAGAATCAATATTTGGGGATGGGGGAGCCGTTGGTTAAACTGACTGTCATTTAATTTGAATTTGATCCTAACGAGAAGGAAAGCAAAAATGGACACTGAGGCTATAATCAGCGAATGAATAACTAGTATAGTGGATGTAGCAACTGAATGAAATTCAGTTTGAATTAAATATTTATAAAAAAAAAAAAAAAAAAGTAATGGACAAGGACGCAAAAATAGTAAAAATGGATCTTGAGGACATTGAATCGACAAATCCACGGGATCATAAATAGTCGACAAATTCAAGACCGAAGCGACAAGAAAGCCGGTCACGAATCCCGCGAGACGAAAGGCCGAGATAAAAACTCATATCGACTGCAAACTATTTCCTTTTTATATCCACTCTTGGACCATCAGGGTGGTTAAGGTGTGTTCTTACTTACATGACTCAAGTTCAATTACCTTCCAGAGAAATTTCCATCTAAATAAAAAACAAATATGAGTGTCACACACTATACATTAGTTCCTTTATACATCTGGTGGTCTATAATTTTTCCCAAAGCTTTCCATATCGTAACCTGTCAATGGCTATCACAATTGACTTTATGAAATTATATTCATAGGTCTTGAAATCTGCGGTTTATAATCTCATTACTTTATAAGTCGATGGATGATGTAAATCTAAAGCGTATTTCTGAAATTGACACCAAATAATGATCTACCATGAACAAACGCCTGAAGCAGTAGCCCCACCTGAATGGAACGAAGGTTGACGATCATGATTAACCAGGACTGAATATGATTTTTACCATTGCCACTATACTACTTTCCTATTTGTTTAACAACTCATTCACTTGTAATGTGAACTATTATTCGTATATCATTAACATATTGTCTATAGTAATGATTAGAAAATATGAGCAATGACATCCAATAGCTCGACCATTCACGTCCGTCGTTACAAGACAAACTGGCTCCCTCCACGGAGCATCTTCTACAAGACAGAATCTTCTAGCCCTTTGCCACAAACTAGGTACAGTTCAACCTCATCCCCAAGCAAAAGAGTAGGTACTTGGGCATGCTTCTGGTCATTAGCAGTGAAAGCCTTCCCAGCTGTTTCCCATCCGGACAATCTCAAGGAAATTCCAGCTCAGTTCTTGCCCAGACAGGAACAACAAACTTAGCAGTGGCTTGTCCCTCACGTTTCGAGTCACATTTGCTTCCTTTGGTGGCAACTGAAGCTTAACTGTTTAGTTCCTCTTCAAGGGGAAATGAGAGGACCTAGCATGACTCAATGACTCCAATATCCCCTTTCATATAAATCCTATGTTTTCCATACAACAAAATCTTTTCTTGTGTAGGATTTTCCTTCTAAAGCAGAAAATCAGTAACATTTTACGAAACAGTTATTGAAATGGTTAAAATATAACATCAGTGGATCAAGTGATGGCCCTTTAAAAATGGTATCTTAAGAGAACAATCATCAATTCCTTGTTAGGTAAGGCAGTTTAAACATCCCATAAACAAACCGCCTTACGCTGATAGGAACATTAGCAACATTTGTCAAAGTGTACGCTATGTTCCGGGGAGAGAATATATGTAAAGAACACTACTCGTTTTTTAAAATGATCTTGTAATAAAGATGCCTATCTGATACTGAATAATGATAAATATGACATCAGTGTATACTAACGCAAATCAATGACCAGACGGTCTACCTAAATATATATATATCACTTACGCTATACGGACGAAAGAGCCCCATAACCTAGGTAGTAGATCCCATCTTTTTTTTAAGTTCTCCACGTCAACTCAAAATTTAAGTACACATATTGTGACCTTATGCACAACAGAGACTCAAGGTGTCTTTAGTCTCTTAGAATACAAAAAGCACCTGACTCCCTCATATTTATTTTTGACGGTTTTACTTACCGGTGCGAGATCAACTCGACTTCCGTAAAGTATACGAGTAAATTACAAAGAAAATGGAAACTACAAGTTTTCTTTAAGAAAATATACGAGCGGTGACTTTTATAAAGCCAGTCGTCACCTTTATATGTTTGAGCACACCTTTTGAATGTAGCTAACACCTACTTGGTTTTACCCATTTCTGCCGAGTTTCCCCCACCAGAGAATGCTTCTGACAATGCGTTTAAACCGCTTCGGGATACCGGCCTTAGCGTTAACCACGACTCCTAAAGGCCATTGCTGTTGGTTTTACTCACTTCTGGAAGACGCTAGTGTGGGTTTTGCTTACATCTAGAATTAGATGATTGGTTTTACCCACTTCTGAGAGACACTTAGGTTTTTTTTTTTTTTTTTGCATACATCTGGATGATATTACAATACTTTAACTATTTGTGCAAGGTGAGTCTTTATCCATTTAAGACTTCGACTGAATCTCAATTGACGCCACAAGAGTAGTTATTTGTAACTGCAAGAAGTTCGCCCGTCGAAGAAATACCGATAGCAAGAATAAATACTTGCAGACCTTTCCTAGTCAGTGACCGCAAGGGTTTGAAACCAGGATGTATCAACCTTATTGAAAGCTTTAGAAAAGAGAATGCATTGATCTGCAACTTTATCAAATGATACAGAAAGACATCTGTTGTATCCAGCGCTGTTATACAAAGAGTTGCAATTAAGTTCGGGGAATTCGTTACCCGATTCTTTCGTTGATCACAATGCCACTGTGGGATATGAATTTCACTGGCGCTCCGCATTAATTATTTGGTAACCGGCTCAGCCGAAACGGGAATGACCAGGGAAAAATGTTTATTTCTATATTCCTGCTAATAGTCATAATAATAATTATAAATTTGGATTAGTTTGAGATTAACGAAGCGAATAATTAACTTCCCGGCCACGTCTACGCAGTCACGTTAAACAGATATACAGCTTTAATTACGGAAGAGATTCCAGCAACATGGAAATATATAGTTTATCTTGGGTTACTCTACAGGAATGCATACAATGCGCTATTATTATTATTATTATTATTAATTATATAATAATTACCATCAATAGTAATAATAAACACAATGTGGATTATTGCTAAAAACGACATCAACAATAGCTCTGGCCTACCATTTGTTTGCTAATTTACCGTTGATATCAAAAACCGTATCGTCACACACTGTTATAAGATAAGATATTTATAACAAATAGGATCATATTATATGATGGATTTTTCTTTTCTAGGTCGTCGCACTTAATGGAAAAATCAAAAGGAAGTTATAGAGCAAACCGGGCATCTCGTTTACTCCTAAACCGTGAGCTAAAATCCTTATGTACGAAAACGTATAAAGATACAGAATGCTAGAATGTTAGAATGTTTGTGGGTTCTCCCTTCGGCGGAGTGAGGCTAAATTATGGACGAGTTAGCAGAGGGCAAAGAGGGATTCACAAACCTGGTCTCCATTGATCTTGCCGAGGCCTGTGTGTCAAAGGTCTCCATCTGATGGCGTTGGTGTGCTCTCCGTAGGAATCAGACGGAAAAGCATCTGATTAAACAATTACGTTCTCAAAAATAAGCATCTATACGAAAATCAAGTATTCAACCGAAGTTCCATGAACTTTTGTGTTCAATGAAAGATTTCATCTGTTCTCGAAATTGGTACAGGAAAGCAATAAGGATACTGCGCAGAAAAAAAGAAAATCTCCATCGCATAATTTGAATTATGCCAATATATAGGGAGGGATATGCGTGAGGTGGGACTGAGGGAAGAAGATGCAAGGAAGGGAAATAGATGGAGAAAACCGACTATAGCGGCCGACCCTGCTACACAGTTGGAGTAATAAGATCGAAAGAAGAAGATAATGAAATGAAAATGGATTCTCCATCACCAGGAATCCCTTGAGACGCTTGGGTATCATACACAGGTCTGGGAAGCTTATAAATATTAGTAATTTGAAGAATTCATACACTGATGATTATTTAAATCAAACCGCCTTTACATTTGCCGCTCAGGTCCCCCACTTGATCCAATATAAAAAGTCAAAAGCCACAATCAGAGATACGAGTCTCGTGGCTAAGTGATCATCCATTTCCTACTGCTTTCTTCATTTTCCTCTGCATGCACTCTCTTTGGTCTATTCTTAACTGTTCAACTTCTTGAACATTACCCTATTCTAACTTTCACATACCATTTAAGAAAAACTTTGGTATATGTGCAATAGTATATATACAATTTAAGTAGAAGGTCAAGCACTGGGACCTACGAGGTCATTCAGCGCTAGAAGGAAAATTAAGAGTAAAAGGTCACGAAGGTGTAACAGGAGGAAAACGTCCTTTGGGGGGAGCCCAAAGAGAGACCAGGTTGTGGCACACAATAATAGATTTAGGGTAAATGTTGTCAACACTGAATGATCCTGAAAGTCATACACCCATCTCCACTTTGTAACACTATGCGACCAGACTACATTTTGTTAAAACATCTTAATGTTATTCAGTGCCCTCATTCACATTTTTATTAATTTTTTTCATTAAATGAACAGCGTTCTTTCTGTTTTAACAAAGCACCACGGAAAACTGTAGCGTACAACGCTTGATTTTCTTTCTAGTACAATAAACACATTCAAGGCCACCTTCATAGAAGGCGCTTCCATATTCCATTTCAATGAAAGAGCTTTCAGGAACTCTGCAGAACCGCCGGCGATAATGAAGCCAAAACACGGCAAGAACTTCAAACTCTGGAATATTCCAACTTTTTCGGAACGCATTCTGAATACCTGCTATAACGAAGGCAACATCTCTATCGGCAGTTTTATCCAAATGGTCAGGTCATTAACATTCACTTACGGTTACGGTCTGAGGCGAGATTTGTTCCTTAGCCCCGAGAAGACTTCTGCAGCCCCGTTTAGCCCCTTTACCTTTCGTGGAAGGGCTATATCGCCTCGTGGGCTGGCAGATGTCCTCAGCCAAGAGGCCCTTCGCCTTCCAGACCCAGCGTCACTCCAGCCACTCACTCGACGCCCAGAAATGAGAACATAACCGTTGGGGCGAAATGAGAGAGTCATGAATGCTTATAGATTTTCCATAATGACATCGTCATCTCCATAATCGAGTGGGATTTGAGTGCGGCTAAGTGGCGCTCGCTCAGGAGGCAACCTTGAGCTCGTTTTCTATGACGATAGGTTCCATCATAAACAAAAAAGAAGGCGCTGAAGTTTTCCCTCCAAGTTTCCTTCGGGGAGTTTCCAGTCGCCCTGGAAAGGCAATATCCGAGATGGCAGTGAATGGAACGGTAATGAGGTCACAGTTAGCACCTATTCCTCCGGAAGTCACGGGAAAATACCATTGGCTGAACAACACCAATATCCTCAAACTGATTTGCCGCGGCAGGAATGAGAAAGTGGGAAAATGAACGACTTTAATAATTTTTCAGAAGAGGGGAAACAATTTTTATACTCTTCACCAGATTCTTTATAGAGAAATCAGACCTCAAACGCAGGAAAGAAAAGAAGCGAACGAAAGAAAAAAAGGAGCTTTAGATTAAGGTGGAAATTCTAAAGAAAACAATTAGGTGACACGATTACAGGTCATTTTACAATGCAAATCTAATAAAATCTCCATTACAACTACCATAATATAACGCCAGGCGTAAGTACATAAATACATAATGTTGGACATTCACTGCCAAAAACATTTGAAAATTTACAGCATATAGGGTAAAGCCACTTTCAATCACCCGGCGTCCTATCACTTAAGTGATGTCTGTTATCAAAATAAATATTATTTAGGGAAAAAACACCATTGCAATCCAAAACTGCAAAGATTTACCAGACGACACTATACTGGATTTCTTGAAACTGAAAGCCTCCCGACATCCAGACCATCTAGGAATGAAGGACACGGAAGAAAATATGTTTACAAGTGGAACTGGAAACATATCGAACGATATATTTACAAAGAGACAGAGAATACACCGGGCGCAATCTTCACGCCGAGGAAAGGAAAGATATCGAATGATATTTCGGAGAATATTTCGGAGAATTTGCGGGGCGGGGGGGGGGGGGGTGGGTGAAGAAAAAAAAAATCACTGGGGACAAATTGGATGGAAGATTTTGTTACATCGAGAGCATCTCTTGCTGGTCGACTGTAATTCCGAAGATGCCAGGAGGAGGACTTCCATAGAGAGAGAGAGAGAGAGAGAGAGAGAGAGAGGGAGAATTTTAATGGGGAGTTTATGACCCCCTGACTGAAGAGAGGCACGGAAATAAACGCAGAGCATAATAAGTTGATTAAATAATGGATTGCCACTAAAAAAAAAAAAAAAAAAAAAAACTGGAACTTGTGAAGCAATTGCATAAGCGTACTTAAAGGCACGGCGATAAATGAATAGTGGAATAAATCAGTTGTAAAATAATGAAGTACACTAATCAGAATCAATAATGTATATATATCAATGAGTGTTACTCACTATATAGCCTGGCAGACTAATTCTTAAAAAAGTTAACTTTGACGTTCAAAAACTTCGTCGTTGTTGGGCCCTTAAATATCAATAAATGCAAAAATAATAATAATAATAATAATAATAATAATAATAATAATAATAATTAATAATAATAATAATAATAATAATAATAATAATTAATAATTAAAAATCTCTCTCTCTCTCTCTCTCTCTCTCTCTCTCTCTCTCTCTCTCTCTCTCTCTCGTCTCTCTGCCCTCCTCTCTCATCTCTCTCATGTGAGAGCTGGTATGAATCTCTGACGAGAATAATTCTATGTAATGTACTTCCTGTATCAAGATGCCTTTGTTATTTATGCTTTCATCGTGTGTAAAGATTATCAGTCACAAAGCTGATTTACCACCGATGTTCTAAAATAATAACTTCTCGCTATACCATGAAAGATATAACATACACATTTAATTACCAAAAATTGTTGAGATGAAAAATAATTTTCCCATCAGACTGTCACAAGAAGAAGAAGAAGAAGAAGAAGAAGAAGAAGAAGAAACCTACAGAAGCAAAGTCAGCGATTGAAAATTGAAGATGAAACATTCATCAGCGTTTAACTCGAATAAATCTTGGCGTTGCCAATATAAATAAATTACCAAGCAGAAATGATCACGGTTCAAGCAGACTGAAGAATTCTTGAATTATTCATTCTCCACATCATATCGCCTACACGGCAAAGTCCAGGTATGCCAGGTATCGAGGGCATAAAAAAGTCAACAGGTCACTGGGCAGACGTCACGTGGCATCTGATTGGTCGCAGTTTTCGCAAGAGCACGTTGGCGGGAGGCCAAAGGTCAACTTTATCCCTGACAGGGGTCAGAACAGAGTTCATTGCAAATGCCACTGAAAACTTCGTTGCCGAGTCTTTGTCAAACTGGAATCACGAGAGGCGTAGTACGTGTTTGACTCATCCGCAAACATGACATTTTTCATTTCTAGAACCATTAGAAAGCACTAAATTACCCTGATCCACCCATCGAATAAGTTCCGCTACTGTTAATTGAATGACTTGCGTGGAGGGCTTAGATACACTTAAGGATGTGAAGAATTTTTTTTTTTAAATCGGGAAAAATGTAAGAAATGTAATGTTTTTAAAGACACGAAGGACTTTGTTAACTGGACAATTGAGGATAATAAAGTAAAAACACAATAAAAACACAACCCCCAACAAAAAATCAAATACGTACAAAAAGACGTCCAAGCCGTAGCGGCTAGTACCCTTAAAAAAAAGAAAAAAAGAAAAAAAAAAAAAAATTCGAGGCAGCGGAAAACCTGAAACGGAAAACGCTTTCCATCCGACGATGTCTTTTTTTTATGATGTTTTGTTCCGGAGTTGAGTCCCAAGACTTTCGATTCCTGATAATTTAGGCCCAATGACTCTCTTTAGAAGAAAAAATGCTCCCGTTTACAAACACGGGGTTTGGTATTAGTGTCTCCCGAAAGACGGAGAAGAAAAAAAAAACATCCTGAAGATGGAGATGTTTTTTTATGTTCGCAAGAAAACAGGCAGAGTAATACGGGAAATCGGAGTAGTGGTGGGTTTGTGTTGGCTGATTTTAGTGTTTTCTTCATTCTAGTAGTTGCTTTTTATATACATTTTATTACGAAGTTTTAGTCGAACATTTCTTTCATCGTATTTTACAGATATATAAAATTGATTTGACATTATCATCTTCGCAAAAAAAAAAAAAAAAAAAATTACTTTTTCTCCTTGACCTTTAAGAGAGGACATTTTTTTTATTCGTTGCTATATGACCCCAACCCCCTTCCCCCCAAAAAGTGAAAAATATTGCATTGCTAATACGTCTCCACAGCCAACCAATTTTGGTCAGTTTATTTGTTATTGCTTTTACTTGTAAACACTTGAATTTCTTGTAAATATCTGAGATTTATTTAACCGCTTTCTAGTTATCACTGTTATCAATTTTACAGATCAGCAGTTCTCTTCAGTACGTCCAGTTCCTTCGGTCTAGATTCTCAGAATCAGATTTTGAAAACCGGCAAAAAAAAGAGAAAAACAAACGAATAAAAAATAATCCTGAATGATGACCTGTCAGCTCTGAAAAAAAAAAACTACGTATGCGTACTGGTCATTGACTTCTCTCTCTCTCTCTCTCTCTCTCTCTCTCTCTCTTACACAAAAGAGTACTATCTCTAATAGTTAACCCAGAATTTCAAGTTTCTCAGCCATCTTCCTGCGGCCAATAAAGTTGAGCACTTAGCGACAGCCGGCACCCCACCGATATTGATATTATTGGGAAAATTTCTAACTATGCTCCATCGTATAAGCGCAAAAACGAATAAAGAAGATTCGATAGAAAAGTATTAGAAAAACGTTAAATAAAAAAAAGGTGACATTAAAGGTCACTGATGTGTCTATGATAGGTCTCCTGCAGGATCGGCCATCAGAACGAAAATAAATGAAAAATCTATAATTTCACATAAATTGCTGAGTACAAACTGGTGAAAAGTATATCGATAGTATCACTCAAATAATCCGGAAATTAACAATAAATAAAGAAAAAGAAATTGAAAACAAAAAACGCGATATAAAAAGCTAAAGTATACAGAAGAAAAGACACAAATATATTTAAAAAAACGCGAAATAAAACTAATTTATATAAAGAAAGGGTTACTGAAGTAGAGAAAACTGAAGGAATGTCTACCATTATTCGCGAGTAATTGGTTTCCCGCGAATCTTCTTTCTTATAAGGCAGTGAGGGTCGTTGATATTCCGGACAGGCCGCCCAATATGGCGAGGCAGAAGGTTGCTGAACACCACCTGGTCGGACCGAAGAAAAAGCGGGAAATAATTGACTCGGGGGGAGGGGCGGCCCCCCCACCCCGCCTCCTAGATGGAATAGAATGTTTCAGCACGAGGCGTGGCTGGAAAGAATAAGTATTCCGATTCAGACACAATTAAGGACAGTATTTTGTTGTGGTTGTTGTTGTTTATGTTTTTGTTATAAACAATTGGCTGGTAGACTCAGATTGTATATTGCTTTTCTGCACGCATCTCTAAATGACACGAAGCTGCATATGAGCCAAGAAATAGGAGCACATACACATACATGCATACACACACATGTCTGTGTATATATATATTGTATGTGGATGGGAGAGAGGGAAAGTGAAAGAAAGAGAGAGAGAGAGAGAGAGAGAGTTTGATGACAATCGAGGGCAAATATTAAAAAAAATTTATATGCAATGATATCGTTTTTTAAAATAACATTTACGATTTTTTCGTTCAGTCAAAAATTTTACTTTGGTTTACTGTCAAATTAGGAAGAATGATGATGTGAGTGCTGTGTACAAAAACTATGAAAGGGCAACATAAACAATCATCTGTAAGGTGTGATTGTGAGCCTTTGTACGCTGTTAAATACTCTGTCTACTGAATTTGAAAGAGAGGTCAAATATACGTATACGCTGTTAGGAACTGGATTAAGTACGACTCGACAGAATGTTTATGAAACTGGGCCATGCGAAATATTTAGTTATGGTTAGACATTTCTATTTGCTGTGTTTTGTCGCTCCGAGTACCAGTTCAGTTTGGTCGAACAATTTGTTATTATTTGATGAAACAACAAAGAAAATAACGAGGGGAGTCGGGTGGGGATTTAGGAAGAGTAGTAACACTGTATGCTTACAGATTTATTTGTAGGATCAAGCAAAACATTCCCTACTTTCTTTGACTGCTTGTTAGATCCATATTTCCAAGTACTCCGTGGACTGGTACAGGCTCAATTGAACTGTGATTCAGTACTTCGTGCGTTGGTTTTGAAGTGAGTTGATTCTGTACATGAAACTGACGTCGTAGTTATTTATAACAAATTGAAACTACTTTTCGACCGGATCAGCTTTAGGTATGAAATCTGATATGAGGGGAAGTGTCTTTTAAACAAAATTCTACTTGAAAAAGAAAGATTATAACATCGACATGAAACGTTAAAGATAAAAACACACGTACAAAAATGCGCCGAAATTTCTTCTGCACAATCGAGTTTTCTGTACAACGTACAATGCTGTATAAAACCTTCAGCTACGACCGGAAGCACTTCAGTTGCTTCGCAGAATCGGTAAAATGAGGGTGCGGCCCACGCATCCGGAAAGCTCAGCCGGATCCATGGCTGACTTTAATCTTAATTAAAATAAAAACTACTGAGGCTAAAGGGCTGCAATTTGGCATGTTTGGTGATTAGTGGGTGGATGATCAACATACCATTTTGCAGCCCTCTAGCCTCTGTATCGATTTAGATCTGAGGGTGGACAGAATAAAGTGCAGATGGATGGAAAAGGCCGGCATCAGCATATTGTAATTTGACCGTTTCAGCCTCGTCACAAACATCATAATACGGTGCAATGTAGGCATTACTTAAGGTTCTTTGCAGCGTCCCTTCGGCCCCTCGCTTCAACTACTTTCATTCCGTTTACTGTAACTCCTTTCATACTCCCTTTCTTCCATCTTACTGTCCACCCTCTCCTAACAATTGTTTCAGGGTGCAACTGATTTGAGGTTTTCCTCCCGTTACACCTTTCAAACCTTTTACTATCAATTTCCTTTTCAGCGATGAATGGCCTTAGTTGCCCCCAGTGTTTGGCATAATCCCAAAAAATCTATGTAAATGAAATCAAACATCATAATACAGATTACAATTCCACTTAATAAAAGACATAGTATATTTTGATGTCAGTAACGATTCTCCCCATTACAACTTTTGCTCTGGTTGGTTTGTATTTGCTTCAGAGGCTCTCTGGAATCAGCTCCGCGTCTTGACAGCCCTGAATCGTAGTGCAATTCAGTTAGCCATTTATTCGGCAGACTTTCTCCTTAAACGTTTTTTTTCTCTCAGACAGCATAGATGTTCTTTATATAATTTGAATGCATACTATTCCTATCGTTGATATACTGAAGTTATTAAGTCTCTCTCTCTCTCTCTCTCTCTCTCTCTCTCCAGGAACGAAAATGAAATCAATGTTCAGTTAGGCTCGCAACGGCTGTAGTGATCTTATCGGAGTAGGTAGAGATGCATTTTCCCAAACTTATTTAGAGAGATTCGTATCTCTGCCACGCTGCTTATATTATGTTTTGGAATTCAGAAATGCCCATTGGAACCGGGTTTATATTTACACGGTAGAAGTCATGTTTGCTTTATCGTCAAGGGAAGTTTCATTATAAAGTGGAATGTGGGCCTCGGTAAAAATAAATGAATAAATAAATAAAAACTCAACCGTAAATAATAAGCAGCGTAAACTTACATTTCATTAAAAGTTGTATACAGAGCTCTAGTGTGCAAACGTCCTTTCAAAGAGCACAATAGTCGACGTCTATTGTTGAAGGATCCGATATTATGAATATTAACTGCGCCTCGCTACAAAGGCCTTCGTTCGGTGCTGCTTCGTGTAACGAGTGACCAGACGCTCTCTTAATGCGGTGTGCATTTAAAGTTCATATTGTAGATAGATGTATAGGGGGGTAAGATTGGATAAATGCTCCTGTATTTTAGCGGAGGGGTTTTCTGCATTTATATGTGTAACATAAAGAGGAGGGTATGCTATGAGATATTTTAATAATATATGATGTGATATGCTATGACGTTTCTTAGAATGCAGAGACTCATCATTTTAACTTCCCTGGAGACAAAGTGTTCGAGCGACACCTTAGAAATGCTGACTTGTCTTTCCTTGGGTGGTGTGATATTAAGCTTACCTAAGCAGGTCAACGCTCGTCTGTCGTTATGGGTGTTTGTCAAAAGTGCCTTTGAAAAGTGGATATAAGTGGTTTCTGGGCGTGAACAGTGTGTGCGAGTTCGTGCGTTCGTACGAGCTATGTCCATACATAATAGGAATGTAACTAAACCATAGAGAGAGATTGTTGCGGGAGTCAGGCGAAGCCATGGAGGCTTTTGCCTTTTGTGAAAGTGCTTGGAGATTCTAGACTGAAATGGGTAAGAACTACTGTGCTTTGGCCAAAGGTGTGGCTTGACTGTATTTTTGATATTTTGTAAAGATGTTCTATTTCATTTAATCTTTTGACTTTTTATTTTTGCAATTGTGTGTGTTTATCAGTTTGTTCTCCTGTCTTTTAACAGGCGATTCTGACAAAGGGGAATGGTTTTTGGAGAGGAACAATATATATATTTTGGAGTTGGTGTTGACTGACCACTAATGTCATGACTAAACTAATGTTAGTTATTTGATTAGTTATTGGGGCTCAATTAAGCTAATTTGGACTTTGAGAACCTAACTATTTGATCAATGCTTTGCTTTTAAATAAATGTATTTTTGCAATTCACGACTCTGATTTGGTGACCTAGATAATGGAGAGAGAAAAAGCTGTTTGGTATCAGGAGAGAGAGAGAAACGTGGAATCGAGTGAGAGAGAGAGAGAGAAAAGTGGAATCGAGAGAGAGAGAGAGAGAGAGAGAGAGAGAGGAGAGAGAGAACAGATAGAGAGAGAGGGAGAGAGAGGAGAGAGAGAGAGAGAGAGAGAAAAAGAGAGAGGAGAAAAACGGAGTGTTCCAGTATATGGTATTGTATCCTGTATATTATCTTAATATTATATAATATATTATGTTATATATATATATATATGTATAATGTATATATAGTATATAAATATATATATAATATATATATATATATTATATATATATATAGATATATATATATATAGCATTGTCGCTTCTAGAAAGTCGGATCTTTAATAAAAAGAGTATGGCCAGCAGAAACTTCAGCATTTTTCGTTAAAACTTTTATTTTTATCCAATGCCTACGTTTCGGGATACAAATCCCATCTTCAGGGCTAAAAACAAGGAAAAAATTAAAATTCTGTACATTAAATCAGACTAAAATGGGGCGCAGTAATAAATTATGCATTTTTAAATAGTAAAAAGCTTTGCTTTTTACTGTTGATCTCTTATTCAATTAGTTACAGTCTTACTTTTATATAAAATTCGTATTTTACTGATATATTTTTAATTAATCTATATAATTCTTTTAAAAATGCATAATTTATTACTGTGCCCCATTTTAGTCTGATTTAATGTACAGATTTAATTTTTCCCCTGTTTTTAGCCCTGAAGATGGGTTTTGTATCCCGAAACGTAGGCGTTGGATAAAAATAAAAAGAATTTTAACGAAAAATGCTGGAGTTTCTGCTGGCCATACTCTTTTTATTATTATTATTATTTATATATATATTATATATATATATATATATATATATATATATATATATATATATATATGTGTGTGTGTGTGTGTGTTGTGTGTGTTGTGTGTGTGTCGCAGTCTGGCCGCCCTCGCGCGTGTTACATATATCTATCTATCTATCTATATATATATAACAAATAGTGTATGTATGTATAAGTATACACATGCGTCTGTTTGTGGAAAGTGAGTGTGTGTGTGTTTATACATTCTTCTAAATGCCATTTCATTTCAGCTTAGAGGAGGCTCCAAATAGTTCTTATTGTTGGTAAATATTCCTGCAGGAGATTGTTAACTCATTGCTATACATACATAAATACTTACATACATACATACATACATACATACAAACATACATACATACATAAAATACAATGCAAATAATTTACGTATATTTCCAGCAGTTTACAGCAACAACCAAAACTGTCCGCAATTGTGTCTGAGTAGGAATACTTATTCTTTCCAACCACGCCTCGTGCTGAAACATTCTCTTCCACCGAGGGGGGCCGGGGGTCGGGTTTAGGGGTGCGCCGCTCCCCCCGGAGTCAATTATTTCCCCCTTTTTCTTCGGTCCGGCCAGGTGGTGTTCAGCAACCTTCTGCCTCGCCATATTGGGCGGCCTGTCCGGAATATCAACGACCCTCACTGCCTTATAAGAAAGAAGATTCATGAGAAAGCAATTACTCGCGAATAATGGAAAAAAACCTCTCTTCATTTTTTTGTCTACTTCAGTAACCCTTTCTGTATATAAATTAGTTTTATTTCGAGTTTTTTTATATGTGTATCTTTTGTTTCCGTATACTTTAGTTGTGGCACATTTGTAGACCTTTTTGTTCTCAGCAATATATATGAAATTACAGAAAATTCATTTGTCTTCGTTAATGTCACATTTATTTTCATTTAACTTTTTTTTTCTAATACCTTTACATCAGATCTTCTTCATTCGTTTTTGCGCTCATAAGATGCAGCTTAGTTAGAAAATTTCCCAATAATATCAATATCGGTGGGGTGCCGGCTGTCGCTAAGTGCTTAACATAGAAGAGAGAGAGAGAGAGAGAGAGAGAGAGAGAGAGAGAGAGAGAGAGAGAGAGATAGAGGAGAGAGAGACTACTGGTTGAAAAGGTGTGGGAGTGGGAAAAACAGACATCTACACCCAAAGTAACAATATCACAACACACCGCCAAACCCTGGTGCATGATACAAGAATTAGTTAATAAGGTTAGTTAGTTTGAATATTTAAGAATAAAATTCGAGAGAGAGAGAGAGAGAGAGAGAGAGAGAGAGAGAGAGACTAACTGGTTCGCAAGCCGATGTGTGTTCGATTGACCAAACTACTTCATAATTGACCGATTATCATCCAGAATTATTTATATACTAGTTATTTATTTTTACTAGTTTTAAGAATACAATTCTGAGAGAGAGACCGAAGGAACTGGGCGCATTGAAGGGAACTTCTGATCTTTGTAATCAAGAACAACAATAATAAACAAATACCGCATCAAAGTTCCGATATTAAAATGCAAGACCAAGTGTAGACAACTAAACTTCATAGAAAAAAAAGTGCTAAAAAACTGTATAAAATTATATTTGCCAAAAAATCATTATTAAACATCTAGGGGGAGAGATCAATTTTGTGTGTGCAGATGTTAACGTTAAATAAATCGTGTTTATTTCTGCAAAATACGAGGGACAAAAATAATGCTGTGTCACACTTTCACATACGGCCTATGGAACTCTTAACCGCGGCCTATGTAACTCAGCCACAGACCATGAAACGCAGCCACGGTCTGGTGGCGGTGCCAGAAGTATGATTATGGCTAAATTTAACCTTAGATAAAACAAAAACTACTGCGGCTAGAGAGCTGCAATTTGGTCTGTTTGATGACTGGAGAGTGGATGATCAACGTGCCAATTTGCAGCCCTTTAGCCTTAGTAGCTGTTCAGATCTGAGGCCGGACAGAAAAAGTGCTGACGGCCAGAAAGCCGTCACAATAGTCTTCTTTTACAGAAAACTAAAAAACGTACTAAATTGAAGGTGAATCGATTAAATTTCCAATAACGAAAACATAATTTGGCTGAAATTTCCAAATGAATGGAAACCTTTATAAAGAAAGACGGCTTTAACTGTTATGTCGGCCAGTCACCATCATTAGCCATTCTAGACTTCAATGAGCTACAACCAGCAGACTTGTTATGTCTCATACTTATAGTCCCGTTGCCCGGACCGTTGAGATACAACGAACGAGATACCGACTGTAACCCCTACCGGTTTTTAGGAGTAGACTTGTAAACTGTGAAACTGACCGTCTGCCGAAAATATATGGGTGGCTTACTTAACAAGCACCACTAATTGCTCGTTAGATTTTGGGTCTAGATCCAATATATGAGATACCAGATGAAACTAATATATAATATATCTGTAGACTCTACTGATTATAGAATGACCAGTGACAGACATTTTGGAGGGTGGGTTCCCCCTGACAGACGCACTGAAAAGGGGGTGTTAATTGGATCTAGATCCAACTTAGGAGATACCGAGTAAAATTTACACTACAATAGCACTGCACATCCTAGAATGCTGTGATGGTAATGCCAGACATTTTAGTGGGTGGTTTCCCCCTGACGGACACACCCTAACAGGTGGGCAGGGGGAGGACAAGCCCTGATAATGTGGGGGGGGGAGAGGGGGGAGACAGGATCTGCATCTAACATGGAGATACCAAGTAAAATCTGTACTACAATAGTTCTGCACATCCTAGAATGCTGTGATGGCAATACCAGGCATTTTAGTGGGTAGTTACCCCCTGACAGACACCCCACAAAGAGTGGGGAGGGGGATGGGGAGACAGGAACTGCATCCAACATTGGAGATACCAAGTAAAATTTGTACTACAATAGCACCTCATATCCTAGAATGCTGTGATGGTAATGACAGACATTTTAGTGGGTGGTTTCCCCCTGACAGACACACCCTAACAGGTGGGCAGGGGGAAGGGCAAGCCCTGATAATGAATGTCTAGATTAGTATAGTGGAATACTATTGACCCGTATTATACATTATCGTGATATATTTAATAAATATTTTTATCCTTTCTATATCCTTTGTATTTATCTAATACAGTGTTTCCAACCTTTGACACTGAGGAACCCGAGACAATTTTCCTCATCCCAAGGAACCCCAATACACACACACATACACACGCACACACACACACACACACACACACACACACACAACACACACACACACATATATATATATATATATATATATATATATATATATATATATATGTAAGCATTTGTATTAATTACCTTTAATAAAACAGAGGGCGGGAAAAAATCTCGCACGATATGGTTACGATAAAATAAGTTATAGGACTACGATTTCTCACGCCATGTTAACGAAAAATATATACTTATAAATAACAAGTATTAAATAAAACATGAATTCTTACGGAACAACACCTGGCGTTGACAATGGCTGATCTAACAAAAATTATTTATGTGTTTCATAGAAATAACAGTCATCTGTAGGGCCATAATAATTCAGTCATATTTTTATTTTGTCAAGCAAGCAACTGACTTCAATTATAGTAGGGGAGCCCGGGGCTAGTTGGCTACAGGGGTAAGTTGGCATATTCAAAATGACTTTAAAGTTTACCAGTAGATGACTCTATTACATATACTGTGTAATTGCCACGTGGTTCCTCAATTACCAGCAAAATTCTATAGAGATGGAAGGTAGAAGCTCGAATTTATGAGACAATTTTCTATTTTGATGATAGTGAGTAAATATTTTAATTTTTTCTGTTATTTGCTATAACATCTATACATTCATGAAGATTATTGTTCAATTATAGCATAGTTTTTTCTTATGGTTTAAAGATTCTATACCATTAGTTATTAATTCAATGCTTCTTGGTGTGGACTGGTAAGCGTTTTTGTACCAAATGGTAAGGATGGGGCAAGTTGGCTCAAAATAAATGGGGCAAGTTGGCACACGTTATTTGATAACGATAGTAAGCCTATTTATTTATATAATTTACGTTTTGTTTCTGGATTTTTGGAAGGATAGTGAGATTAGTGTCCTATCATTTCCTCCACATTGTTCTCACAAGTTGCAGCCCCTGGATTTTAGTGTTTATAGACATCTGAAGAAATGTGTTAACAGGGCATGTGATTCGTGGATGACTGGTAATCCAGGATCAAGTATGCCCATCTGTGACATTCCTGGTAAGGTTTCCTCGGATTTACCTCTAGCTGTCACTTATTCTGATATTTTCAATTGGTTTAGGATTGATGGAATTTCAACTTTGAATTACAGACTATTACAAGATTTTGATTTTACGGGTGGTTATGTAACAGATTGAGAGATGTCCGAAAAGACAGATGGGCTTCGGATCAGTCCATCAGCGTGATACAGAGTTTAAGAACTGCCCCTCCTGTTGATCCAGAAGAAAAGCTCAGCTGAAGAGAGCCTGTGTTTGGTAAGCCAGGAGAAGTGTAAGTCCAGTGCAGGGCATGTAACATGTGGGAGCATGAAGACTATGACGAGGATTTATCTCACACCTGCCACAATTACAACTAGATGATGATCTGAAGTAATACTAATGCCTTATATTTTGTATTTTGGAAATTCAGAGGGTATTTTTGCTATTTGATTTAAATGCAATGTAGTAATTTTCTTTTAATTATCAATGTGCCAACTTACTCCATAATGTGTGCCAACTTACCCCGTGGGGCAAGTTAGCACGAAAAGTTATTTTTTTCTAAAGCTTATTGTTATCTTATGTTGAAAGCAAATGACAATTATTTTGCTCTATGATAAAGACGAATGTTAATATTTTTCAATGGTGGTAAGAATTTTGCAAAAATGTTTGTTTTATATTCGCAATAACCAAAATTGTAAAAAGTGTGCCAACTAGCCACAGTCTCCCCTACTCGCTTTAGCTTTGTTCACGAGATGAAAATTAATGTAGCGGTGGTTGGACGACTGGCACTATAAAGTATCATATAAGTTCTTATCATTATTAGAGTTATTGCTGTAAAATGTCTATGTACATAACATTTGTTAAATAGAGTAATACGCACCCATTAAATGGATAATAATACATATGTAATATATACGCTACAGTCAGGGTACAGATCATAATAATTGCGCTACAGCCTACTCGGTTTGTTTTATCGAAGCAGGACTACCTTCTTTTGGTTTCACCTGACTTTCATGCTAATGAAATCATGGATACATTTTTGTATTATCAGTTTTATGAATGAATATTTTTGTTACTATAGTCGATTTTTTTTCGGCTGGTGTAAAATTAGTCAGATATAATACACCTGGCTGAGGAAGGACACAGAGGATCTCTGTTTTTTAAACAATCTCTCTACACACCAAGTTATTTCGAACATTTCCATTCTCTCATGAAGATTATGAATAAATACAAGAGCAAACTAGACCAAAAAAAAAAAAAAAAAAAAAAAATCACTAGCATTAATGTAAAGAAAACAAGAGAAATTAAAAATTAGTGCGATTGTCAATTTTTTCTATCGTTAATGTTTAAGAGTCAGTGTTTAACGAATTGTTAGGGTTTAGTGAGTAAGCGTTTAGTGAATTTTTATGAGTAAGTGATTGATGAATGTTTAGGGTTTAGTGACTGTTTAATGTGTCAGCATTCAGTGAATGTTTACTGAGTCTTTAGGTTTTAGTGAATGTTTTGTGAATGTTATTGAATGTTTATTGTGTAAGTATTCAGTGAATGTTTTGTCTTTAGGGTTTTAGTAAATGTTTTGTGAATGTTAAGTGAACGTTTAGTGAATGTCTTGTGAATGGTAGTGTTTAGTGAATATTTATTGTGTAAGTATTCAGTGAGTGTTTAGGGTTTTAGTAAAAGTTTTGCGAATTTTAAGAGCGTTTAGTGAATGTCTTGTGAATGTTAGTGTTTAGCAAATGTTTAATATGCAAGTGTTTACTGAGTTTTTAATGAGTGGATGTTCATTCACTGTTTAGTATTTAATAAGTATTTAGGGTTTGGTAAGCATTTAGTATTTAATGAGTGCTTAGGGTTTAGTGAATGTAGTGTTTGAATAATGTTTAGGATTAAGTGAGTGTTTAGTGAATGTTTACCGGGTGTTTGGGGTATAATGAAGTAATTTAGTAATTTCGTGTTTTGTTTTAAGTGTTTTGAGTGAGCATTTAATGCATAGTGAGTGCCTAGTGAGTGTTGGGTATTCAGAGTGTTTTGTGTTATTGAGAGTGTGTGAGTGTATGTTAAGTGTGTGCGTGCGTGTATGAGTGTGTGTGTGTGTGTATAGTGAATGTATGCAAGTGTGAGTGCTTACTGAGTAAGTGCATTGTGAGTCTTGGTGTTTAGTGATTGTACTACATTACTGTTTATTTAGTGCTTCGCTACCATATGCAAAGAAAGTCCCGTATTTACACAAACCATTTATGCTTGACACTGCTTCAATCCAAGAGCAGATTCTTAGGCCTGACCACAATGGTTGGGGTGCTTAGGTGTGTTTTCCTAAGGTAATTTTTCTCTGTGAAATTGGGTCGAATAATAATAATAATAATAATAATAATAATAATAATAATAATAATAATAATAATAAAGATTTAAAAAAGTAATAGTAATAAAATATAGTACTAAGAGCTGGACCGAGACCTTTCAATATGGCCTTCCGAAGTCACTCTCGGCAGGGAGATCGCTACTCCGTGTTGACGCCCTATGCCTTGCACACAGCTGACATATTTGCACATTCGGTTGTCCGATTTTTATGACTGTTGGAGACGCATTATAAATCATATTAACAATGGTAAATACATTGAACAGACGTGAGGATATAATATGAGTGCCTGTCTACTGGATATAAAGAACAAATAAAGAAAAAAAATATTACTAGGGGGAAAATTAGCCGAATAATGGTCGTCAAAGCCAGCTTTGATAGAATGTATTGAAACACATTACATAGGCTGCCTGTGGTGCGTGCCGGCGGGAAGTTAAGAGACAAACGCACTCAGCTGGCTTTAAACATCAAACTGCGTATCATTTTTATTTGAGTTTAGATTTTCTTCCCTGAATATATATGGTACCTGATACTTGGTGATAGGTGTACAGATCAATTTGAGTGAAGCAGCCGAAAATAAGTGGACTGACTAAAATAACTGACATGATATTATAGGCCAACTTAATTTGGGAGTCAGGAGCTCCAAGTTGTATGATCGTCAACTTCGGGAGGGGGAATAAAATGGGAGAAAATGTTTTAATCTTTATAGTCAGCTTATCCTGAACAATTCATTCACATTTCCGTTTCCAGTAATTATTTGTGTTGTGATACATCATCTCTTTGTGAATGTGCGGGTGTTAAAACGGCTCTCTATGATGGGACTTTGGTCTTAATATCAATCGAACTCCCATATCCGATAAAAATTTCATTTCATCCACACGAACCAACAGCAACTAAAGAACAATTCAGTTGTGGTAAGACACGTTGGGCTACGAACCTCGACATGGCTGCAGTGTCCTAACTAAAGGCAAGAAAAGACGCTATTAAAACGAGAATACTTATCTTACATTTCTTTTTTTAGAGGAATTGAGAGTGTCACCATATGACTGGTTTAATTATTAAAAAATGGCTCAGCACACATACTTGTAGCTGTTGCCAATTGTGACCCCCTCCCATTCAGATAAAATACTTTGTGTGAAGTAATAACTCCAAACCAAAGGATAGTGCTAATATTATATATATATATATATATATATATATATATATATATATATATATATATATATATATATATATATTATATATAATATTAGCAAGTCTTACACATAGTAACTCTCGCACATAGTATTTATATAGATGTGATGGAATTAATGAAATGAAATATTCCATACTTCAATAGGAATTTTAAAAAATAACTCGGGCAGTAATTCTTATCCTGAAACATCACAATATTTCTTGAATTTTTTGCCTTTTATATTTTATCAGGCTCACGATTTTCAGATACTTATACCATATTTCTAATATTAGTATTGCCTATGATAGATTTTGAAATATTTCAAGGTGTCCCATCTCTCCCTTCCAATCGTAGGTTATGTCTGTGAAGGGCTAACCACCCACTAAAATGGCTGGCATTACCATCACAGCTTTCTAGGATGTGCAGTGCTATTGTAGTACAAATTTTACTTGGTATATCCAATGTTGGATGTAGATCCTGTCTCCCCCTCCCCACTTGTTGTGGGGTGTCTGCCAGAGGGTAACCACCCACAAAATGTCTGTCATTACCACCACAGTACTCAAGGATGTGCAGTGCTATTGTAGTACAAATTTTACTTGGTATCTCCAATGTTGGATGCAGTTCCTGGCTCCCCATCCCCCTCCCCCCCCTCGTTGTGGGGTATCTGTTAGGGGGTAACTACTCACTAAAATATCTGTCATTACCACTGCAGTACTCTAGGAAGTGCAGTGCTATTGTAGTACAAATTTTACTTGGTACTATGATGTTGGAGGGAGATCCTGTCTCCCCCTCCCTTTCCCCCCACTCGTTGTGGGGTGTCTCTCAGGGGGTAACTACCCACTAAAATGTCCGGTATTACCACCGCAGTACTCTAGGATGTGCAGAACTATTGTCGTACAGATTTTACTTGGTATCTCCATGTTAGATGCAGATCCTGTCTCCCCCTCCTCCTCCCCACTCGTTGTGGGGTGCCTGTCAGGGGCTAACCACCCACTAAAATGTCTGGCATTACCATCACAGCATTCTAGGATGTGCAGTGCAATTGTAGTACAAATTTTACTTGGTATCTCCAATGTTGAATGCAGATCCTGTCTCCCCTCCCCACTCGTTGTGGGGCGTCTATCAGGGGGTAACCACCCTATAAAACGTCTGTCATTACCACCACAGTATTCTAGGATGTGCAGCGCTATTGTAGTGTAAATTTTACTCGGTATCACCTAAGTTGGATCTAGATCCAATTAACACCCCCTTTTCAGCGCGTCTGTCAGGGGGAACCCACCCTCCAAAATGTCTGTCACTGGTCATTCTATAATCAATAGAGTTTGCAGATATATTATATATTAGTTTCATCTGGCATCTCATATATTGGATCTCGTCCCAAAATCTAACGAGCAATTAGTGGTGCTTGTTATGTAAGCCACCCATATATTTTCGGCAGACGGTCAGTTTCACAGTTTACAAGTCTACTCCTAAATACCGGTAGGGGTTACAGTCGGTATCTCGTTCGTTGTATCTCAACGGTCCGGGCTGCCGCTCTATTATGTCTCAGTCATCATAATCACTCATCCAAAATTTCAACGAGCCACAACCCACAAACTATCACTGTTGAAATAAATGGTAAGACTTGGTTTCGTAACACGCCTGAACCATCACGAGAAACGGATTCAGTTGGCTTCGTCGCGGCTTGATTGCTTCAGAGGAACTGCACCTGTATTACAGAATACTACAGCTACTTCTGCCAGTTAAAACGAAGAATAACTGAAGGGAGAAAATGCTGTGCGCCGTCAGACAGCTGCTCATAAATACCGCTAGCGTTCTTAGCAGAAGCTATGGTCCTCATCCGAAAGAGAAGAGAAGATCTGTGTCTTTGGTGTCTGTCAGCAGAATCACGTCAAATTGAACTTAGGTCTGCGATCAAGGAGTTGAAGAGATAGGACGGCAGTCTTCACTGTTGAGGAGAAACCTTTTGTCTTTTCGAAGAGCGGCAGAAGTCGTGGAATTCTCTCGGGAAAGCGACTGCCCAATTTGAACGTCCTTTTTGCCATAAGGGGGTGAGATTTTCAAAAGTTGTTATACTCTACTTCTTACTGGCTAAATACGTTCATTTCCGAAAGAAAAATAAAAGCCCAAATTTAACGTCTTTTTACCGTAAGGGGAATAAGTGTTTTAAAATGTTAAATTTTACTTCTTACTGACTAAATACGTCCATTTCCGAAAGATAAATAAAAGAGGGAGAACCAAAATGGTGCAAATGTCAAAAGGTGTAGGGTCAACGGATGGAAAACATCGGGAAGGCCACGGGGCTAGAGGGGGCTCACTTATGGGCCAAGATTTAACGGCATCGCTCGGGGAAGAACTTACTGAGGGAAATTAAACCTTTTTTTTTTCTTTTAAGGAGAGATATATATCTATCTATCGGACGGTACAAAGGGGAAAAGTTTGCGTTGAAAGATAAAGTTAAGATTCTCTTTCCAGGGTGCTGAAGATTTTTTCTTTTTCAAAAACGAAAGGTACAACTTGAGGATATTAACTATCAACTATTAACCGTTAAATTGTTGGGATGCCCAAACATTCGGTTCCCGCTATACTCGCTTGTGTTACCTACTGAGAGAGAGAGAGAGAGAGAGAGAGAGAGAGAGAGAGAGAGAGAGAGAGAGAGAGAGAGAGAATCTATCAGACGATGAATGACCGGTGTAAGTACGGAGAAAAGGGAGGAATGATCCAAAGGAAAACCAATTTGTAAAATATTACCTATGTAATACTGAACTAGAAACATAAAATAATTCAAGTGAAACGGAAGAATCATGATCATACTAGAACGGAAAATGATTTAAGTCCGCAATATAGACATTTGTGTACGAATTCACAGGAACTGTAATTACAAATACTCAAATAATATTTCCACTGAAGCAAGGAGAAATAGTCTCATCCTGTGATTAATGTACAAGAGCAAACACAAGCATGCATAGAGAGAGAGAGAGAGAGAGAGAGAGAGAGATGTCCGGCGTCTTGATGGCTTTACCAATAATGTTCCTAAAAGGTGTACGGGTACAGACTCAATAGTGGAAACCATTATTGGTTTATAATTACCAGGTAGCCCTCTCGGTAAAGCAGAAGGATGAGACAGCCCTTCATATCCTCTCTCGATAGATAGATAGATAGGTAATTGATGAAAAAATAAAAAAAAACTCACATCAAATCAAATAGAGCTCGGCCACTAAGCAAATTGACTATCGCATTTTGGCTAAAAAAAATTGAGAGAGAGAGAGAGAGAGAGAGAGAGAGAGAGAGAGAGAGAGAGAGCTGAGCGACGCTCCTTGCCAAATTGCTATTCAAGTAAGACGCCCTAGCAGCTCTAGGGAGTCCTTAAAAAGCAATTTAGGAAGCCAAACGACTCCAATTGCTTAGACTCTAAGCGTTGGTCAATAGGGCCAGGCAGGTAAGAGGAAGCTCGGTGAAGAATACCCTAGAATAAGGTGTCCAGACCAAAGGCCAAGCAATGGGAGCTTAGAGATCGTTCAGTACTGAAACGGAAATTAACGCTAAAAAGGTATTGAAGGAGTAACAGGAGGAAAAAGTTTGCCCTCCAGACTTGATCCTATCATTAGGAATACACAGCGTAGAAGGAAACGACGACCAATTACCCGAGTATACTGTACAAACAAGTATACAGTCGAAAAGGCCCGTTATTCGTATCCCTAATCATCCTTTCCTTCCTTCCTGAGAATCTAATGAATACCTAATGAATATGGCTTCCCCCAAGTGGGGTGAGGATTACCCTGTTTGGATGGTATACAGGTTGAGAGGGCAATGAACACTCACGGTTAGTTTTTCTCTCTCTTCTCTTTCTCTTATTCCACGCAAATTGCAAACCACAATAGATTTCTAACAACTTGGTACTTAAGTCACTGAATATGTCAACAAATGCATCCTGGATTTTAGGAGAGAGAGAGAGAGAGAGAGAGAGCTCAACGCAAAGCATCCTGTTACGCCCTGGGCTTTGGTGAATTAACTGACACATGGGAAAACTTTCATCTATGTTTGTTCAAAGGGGTTACAAAATAATTTTGTTCAGCATGGAAACAAAACGTTTTTGTTCAGCAGACCAACAAAACGTTTTTGTTCAGCAGAGCAACAAAACATTTTTGTTCAGCAGGGTAACAAAGCGAATATATATATATGTATATATATATATATATATATATATATATATATATATATATATATATATATATATGAGGGTTTAAAACGTCGGGTTTCAAACGTAGGGACGTCACGGGAAAGGTGTTAAACTACTGATATGAGCCATTTACGTGTTCAATTATGATGAACCTTCCTAACTCAAATGTCTGTTGCTTTTAGTTCTAGCTTTTGATTTGACTTACGGGGTCCCCTTACATCGGTGAAAGCGATAATAGGGTCCAGATCCTGTACCCAACCTCCTGGGGGCAAAATTCCCGAGATGTATATACTAGTATTCCGGTATTTTTTTGTCACGCCCCTAGTTTGGGTTAGGTTAGGTCAGTAAGTTTAATAATCCTGAAAATTATTTACAAGAATATTCTATGGTTAGTTTTTAAGATATGGCATCCCGCCTTTTTTTTTTTCAGGGAAGGTCTCGGTACTTGGTTACAGTTCAGGAATGTGCCCCCTGGTTTCTGGAAATTGTCCGGTTGAACACCGTTTAAGATTTGGAGGAAGCTGGAAAAATCTTGTTTTACTGTTCTCCTTCACCTCTTTCCTAAATCTCCTATGACGTGAAACTTTTTGTTGACCTTTTAATCCTTAATTTATTCATGGAAGCAGCCGGAGTTGGGAGTCGTCGAATGAATTTTTTTCAAGTGTGGAATTTTATTTGTAGTCATAATTAGAATGAATATATTTTCATGATGTTAATTTTCGTTGCTTGCTCGTGAATTTTAGCATGTGCGTAATGGAACTTGTACTGCTGATGAAATGGCCTCCATCGTCGTAGAGAATTTCCTCATGAAGTGAAAAGGATCATTATTTACTGCTCGTAAGACACTAAC
This sequence comes from Macrobrachium nipponense, assembly GCF_015104395.2. NCBI lineage: Eukaryota > Metazoa > Arthropoda > Malacostraca > Decapoda > Palaemonidae > Macrobrachium > Macrobrachium nipponense. The sequence goes on along the minus strand of NC_061091.1, from coordinate 15,666,701 downwards.
AGCCTTTCGAACTCGAGGCCCTTTTGCCATTATGACAGTCACTTTATTATCCAGCATCAGTTAACGCTCTTTCCCAATTTATAAGATATAGATAAAATTCCCATCCACCAAAAATCCCCCCCCCCCCCCCCCCCCCCCCCCCCCCCCCCCCCCCCTCATTGTTGTTAACTTCTCGTTCCTTCTCTACTCCAACAGCAAAAGGCTGCTGGCCACGCCAGAGCAAAAATATGTGGTCTGTTGGCGTTGATTGCCTAACCCGCCATCAAAACACTCTCCAGCCATTAACGGGTGAAAGGAGAAGAGCCCTAAATAAAGGATGGGAGCCTGGCTCGTTCAAAAGGCCATCGGTGTCCCTGTATTTCTTACGGAAGCGTTCGCGAGATCAAACTGAAAAGGATAGCGTTTGTTGCCAGGGTCATCTGGATGCTTTTGCGATTTGTTACCCTGCTGAACAGAAACGTTTTGTTTCCCTGCTGAACAAGAACGTTTTGTTTCCCTGCTGAACATAAATGTTTTGTTTCCCTGCTGAACATAAACGTTTTGTTTCCCTGCTGAACAGAAACGTTTTTGTTTCCCTGCTGAACAGAAACGTTTTTGTTTCCCTGCTGAGCAGAAACGTTTTGTTTCCCTGCTGAACAGAAACGTTTTGTTTCCCTGCTGAACAGAAACGTTTTTGTTTTCCCTGCTGAACAGAAACGTTTTGTTTCCCTGCTGAACAGAAACGTTTTGTTTCCCTGCTGAACAGAAACGTTTTGTTTCCCTGCTGAACAGAAACGTTTTGTTTCCCTGCTGAACAGAACGTTTTTGTTTCCCGCCCTGCTGAACCAGAAAACGTTTTGTGTGCTGAACATAAACGTTTTGTTTCCCTGCTGAACATAAACGTTTTGTTACCCTGCTGAACATAAATGTTTTGTTTCCCTGCTGAACAAGAACGTTTTGTTTCCCTGCTGAACATAAACGTTTTGTTTCCCTGCTGAACAGAAACGTTTTGTTTCCCTGCTGAACAGAAACGTTTTGTTTCCCTGCTGAACAGAAACGTTTTGTTTCCCTGCTGAACAGAAACGTTTTGTTTCCCTGCTGAACATAAACGTTTTGTTTCCCTGCTGAACATAAACGTTTTGTTTCCCTGCTGAACATAAATGTTTTGTTTCCCTGCTGAACATAAATGTTTTGTTTCCCTGCTGAACAAGAACGTTTTGTTTCCCTGCTGAACAAGAACGTTTTGTTTCCCTGCTGAACAGACGTTTTGTTTCCTGCTGAACAGAAACGTTTTTGTTTCCCACTGCTGAAGAAACAGAAACGGTTTTTGTTTCCCTGCTGAACAGAACGTTTTTGTTTCCCTGCTGAACAGAACGTTTTGTTTTCCCTGCTGAACAGAAACGTTTTGTTTCCCTGCTGAACAGAAACGTTTTGTTTTCCCTGCTGAACAGAAACGTTTTTTGTTTCCCTGCTGAGCAAAAGAAACGTTTTGTTTCCCTGCTGAACAGAAACGTTTTGTTTCCCTGCTGAACAGAAACGCTTTTTTTTTTTTTTTGTTTCCCTGCTGAACATAAATGTTTTGTTTCCCTGCTGAACAAGAACGTTTTGTTTCCCTGCTGAACATAAACGTTTTGTTTCCCTGCTGAACATAAATGTTTTGTTTCCCTGCTGAACAAGAACGTTTTGTTTCCCTGCTGAACATAAATGTTTTGTTTCCCTGCTGAACAAGAACGTTTTGTTTCCCTGCTGAACAAGAACGTTTTGTTTCCCTGCTGAACAAGAACGTTTCGTTTCCCTGCTGAACATAAACGTTTTTCCCTGCCCTAAAGAAACGTTTTGGTACTATGTTGAACAAAACGTTTTGTTACCCTGCTGAACGAATACGTTGTGTTACCATGTTAAAACCTCTTATACACACACACACACACACACACGCACACATATGTATGGTATATATATATATAGATTATTATATATATATATATATATATATATATATATATATATATATAATATATATATATATATATATATATATATACCATCACTTTTAATTCAAAACCGAACCTCCGCGGGTAAAAAAAAAAGAAGCTAACACTCAGAAACACATTAGTAAGTATCAATATCCCTGCAGCAACGGATTCGAAAGGACCCTCGAATTTCCGCTATTAATATCAGAGAAAGAAGAAGAAGAAGATCCCCCGTCACACCTTGTACAAGTTATGGCAAAATAATAGCGAGCAAACTTTCTTTCCGCGGGGGAACAAAACGAAAGCTGTCTGTCTCCTCAATTCGCCTTTGCATTTCACTTCGAAACCCGAAGATTTCGAAAGCCTTCAATATCAACGAGAGTTTTCTGTTTTTCGCATTTTCACACGAAGATAATTATACAAAGGAACCTCTCAGAAGTTAAGAGCACCTAAGAGGAGAATGTTATAAAGTGACGTGCTTATGATTTGTGCATTCAGCGACTGGAATGTGGTAGAAAATATTTAAAAATGGACAAGAAAAATTGCGAATATTGTCGTAGAAAACTCCCGAAGTAGCGGCTTACTCACTGACGCTGAAAATACTCACTGACACCTCAAGTTTAGGGAGATACGGGAGATGAACCAGAAATTAAGTATCAACCTTAATAATAATACATTTCACAGGTACGCAAAATCATTTACGTCAACGTTGAAATACACTTTATGAAAAATTCTGAATAAATTAACTTAACAAACTTAATTAAGCATAATGGATGGTTCTGTTAAAGCCACAGCAATCTTAATCTTTAAACAGACAATCAGGCAAAAGAAATAATAATCTGGAATAATCACCCCTGGTCAGTGTATCGGAAGGTTTTTTAATGTATATTATGCGTTTTGACCATCACAGGCTGACAAAAGATGTCGATGGAATATATCAATCGTCGAAAACAAAATTTTTCAAACAAATGCGATAAAAGGTTAGCAGGACGCGACATATAAACCAGACATTTCAAGGGCAGGGTCAGACTTGTCTCAATAAATTTTGTGGAATTTCGTAAATAACGATAATAAAAAACAGTTTTCCGTAAGATGTCGAAAACTTAAACGAAACAAGTACCCAAATGTGAAAAAGATAAAAGGAAGAACAGAAATGACGAACAAATATGGGTAAATTAACATATAAACAGTTATTAATGTAAACAATTATTAATGTAAACGCA
>NC_061091.1:15652200-15663029 GCF_015104395.2 Macrobrachium nipponense | reverse complement strand
AAGATGCTAGGGGCAGGAAGGGAGGTCCCACCCTGTTACGGAGTTAGAGAGATCTCAGAGACAATGTTACGGTGTCGAAATATCCTGGCTAAAGGTCGACACAATGTTACGGCCTCTGAGAGAGGTCCGCTTCAGGTTCGATATAAAATAAATAAAAAAATATTTCAACAGCAACAGTTGAAACTGGGGATACAAATATAGAAAGAAACACTAATACAACAAAGGTTTATTTACAAGCTTACTAACAAAGGTAAATGCAGAATGGTATCTCCTATTTACATAAACAGATAGAATCTTACACTGCATGAACTGGGGGAAACAGTGAGGTAATTCAAATACTTGCAGGACGGTTTAGTGACTCGTAGCGGTGGCTTCACTAAAGGAGGGCGGCAATTGCAGTCGTCCTCTTGACTCCGTATTGCAGAAAGTAGTCTATTCCTAAGGCAGGAACTCTCCCCTTTTCTTCTCCGAAGTCTGCTCGACGTCGAGAAAACACGGCCGTCCACTCCTGGAGACGACTAGACCAATATCCAACCTACACTCGAACAACTCTTCTTTTGATTGATACTTCGTCGGTTCCTTTTTCTCGTATCTCACGGAAGATCTCTGCTGCTGCTGATCTCTCACTGATAATCTGATCTGTGGCTCTTACTAACTGGTGATCTCTCTCTTTTACAATCTCTTCCTTCTACGATCACTCTCTCTTCTTACGATCACTGTTTTCCAAAGTTCGTTCGTCGTATTTATACGGCACTCTGGGGGCGGAGCTTACGGCGAACGTCACCGACTCCAGGGATTTCTAGAACTTCTTAGATGAATCTAGACGAGGTATTGCATCAGAAATCGCGGCGTTTCTCACGTCCCGACGAGATCCACAACACTCCGGCCGATTCTAGAACTGCCGCGAGTATAGGCGCCTTCAACAGTGGCGCGAAAGCCTCCTTACTGCCGAACTTCTCGAAAATGCGTTCTCCTTTCCTTTATCTTTCTTTGCTAGGAAGCAATTACCATCACACACCCCTCCCTTTCTGTCCTTAGCTTCCTTTCCTCTATCTGCCTCTCTCTCTCTCGGTCTTGTAACTCGCTCTCTCTTTGTAGAGAGGAAAGAAGAGGGGAAGACACTCGGGGAAGGAAGGGATCTCCCACCCCTCCCTTTCTGTCATTAGCTTCCTTTCCTCTCTCTGCCTCTCTCTCTCTCTCTCTCTCGGTCTCTTTCTAACTCTCTCTCTCTGTCTGTAGAGAGGAAGGAAGAGGAGAAGATGCTCGGGCCAGGAGGGGAGGTCCCACCCCTCCCTCTCTGTCTCTTTTGGCAAAATGTAAAGCAAAAATGGGAATGTTGTTACGGTACTTCAAAACAAGAAAAGCTGAACACATGATTATGCTTTATAAAACATATGTTCGTAGTCCACTTGAATATTGCAATATGATATGGTACCCACACTATCAAAAGGATATTGCACAAATAGAGAGTGTACAAAGGTCCTTTACAGCTAGAATAGAAGAAGTTAAGGACCTTGACTACTGGGAAAGACTACATCCTTAAAATTATATAGTCCAGAAAGGAGAAGAGAACGCTACATGATAATTCAGGCATGGAAACCGATAGAAGGAATAGCAGAAAACATCATGGAACTAAAAATATCAGAAAGAGCAAGCAGAGGTAGATTAATAGTGCCCAAAACTATAACAGGAAAAATAAGGAAAGCACACAGGACATTAATCCACTACGCACCAGCATCGATAATGCAGCGTCTATTCAATGCGTTGCCAGCTCATCTGAGGAATATATCAGGAGTGAGCGTAGATGTGTTTAAGAATAAGCTCGACAAATATCTAAACTGCATCCCAGACCATCCAAGATTGGAAGATGCAAAATATACGGGAAGATGTACTAGCAACTCTCTGGTAGACATTAGAGGTGCCTCACACTGAGGGACCTGGGGCAACCCGAACGAACTGTAAGGTCTGTAAGGTCTGTAAGGCCTCTCTCTCTCTCTCGGTCTCTTTCTAACTCTCAATTGCAAGTGATTTAATTAGGTAAACATAAGGAATATTATGCACAATTAACTATGCTACGCTGTGTGGTGTCATAACAATGGAAAATTATGTATGTATGCATATATAGTATATATACATATACATATGTGTGTGTATGTATGTATATATATATATATATATATAGATATATATATATATATATATATATATATATATATATATATATATATATAAAGTTAATTTGCTACAATGTATTCAGTGTTGTTGAATGACTGTACTTTTATTCGACCTTCGGTAGTTTACAGCTTCTTGGTACATTTTACCGAGTTTGTTTTTGTGTAAGGGATTTGGTATATGTAAAAATTAACATTTACTCATTGTTACCAGTATGTTATCTTCGTTTGGCATAATGCCTTGTCCCATCATCATTAACTTTGATGTGATGTTCAGCTTCATACATGAGATTGCTCAGTTAGCGAATTATTTTTCGTTGAGGTTAATATTATGAAATATTTCCAGAGAAATATGCTTTAAAAAAATTATAACGAATGTAATTCGTTATAAATTACTATGAAAGGATATAAATTAAGCTTCGGAAAATATGTAGTCTGAGTTGAGTTTATATCTACAACTTATACATAAATATAATTTTCCATTGTTATAACAGCAGACAGCGTAGCATTTTTAAATGTGCATAATATCCCTTACATTTACCTAATAAAATCACTTGCAATTGATACTCCTTTCACTCCACCGCTTTTTAAGATCTTCAACTTCTCACTCTGGGAGTCACGATGCCAAAAAAAATTCCCAGTCAGTCAATCATTCCATTTTCATTCAGTCGCAGAATAGTCTGAGGTTCGATACGCTTGTCAATGAAAGCCAACTAAACCTGTTTGTTCCGCCAGGCATCAAAGCCTTACTGAGGTTGGAACACCAAAAGGAACAGAGGGTACTGAGTAACATGGAATCTGTGGGAAGGGAATCTCTTTGGGTTCACTTTCTTATATACATCAATTCCAAATACTGTCGTAAAGATATCGAAACACACTAAACATCAACTGATCTTAAGGAGAAGGTTTTATTACTCATTGATTGTCCATCAGCTCTGAGAGGGGTTTGGAAAATAATGCAGAATTGTAATGTCCAGTGAGAATATACTGAACCTAAGATCACGTTCTATTTTGTGTCACTTTTAAGCAATTTTACGGTGAAATGATTAGAAACTAAAATCAAAACGTTACGTACAGAACTTTCCTCAGAATACCCAATCAACAAATGACCGTTATCAAAAGGGAGTCATACAAACGCCAAATTCAAAAGGCAGACTTTCCAAACCTTTGGATTACCACACGAATGGTTATTAGTGCAAAATCCAAGAACATGCACAGGTGAAATTCCACTTGTGAACATCATAAAAGTACCACTGGACCAAAAATAATCAAAGCCCAGATGACTCAATACTGCCCCATGTTTCGCAATATATCAAGACTTTCACCAAATTCGATAAACAAGGTTTGAAGAATAGAAGATGAAGACTTAACTACAGTCAGATTGTTGACAGAAAATATTTGCCGTAAGATTAATATAATACCGTGCAGCTTATTCTTATATGTTATGTTTACAGATAAAAACAAAATGCGCCGAAGCAATCGAGTTTTATGTACGGCGTATGAAGCCGTATAAGCCGCAGCCCATGAAACTTTCAGCCACGGCTCGGTGGTGGCCTGTCCTATAGTGTTGCCAGACGCATGATCATAACTAACTTTAACTTTAAATAAATAAAAAAATTAATGAGGCTAGAGGGCTGCAATTTGGTATGTTTGATGACTGGAGGGTGGATGATCAGCATACCAATTGCCAGCCATCTAGGCTCGGTAGTTTTTAAGGTCTGAGGGCGGAGAGAAACAGTGCAGACGGAGAGACAAAGCAATTTCACTAGTTTTCTTTTCCAGAATATTAAATATCTAAAACTTTCTCTGTAGGGGAGAAAGACAGAAACAAAAATGTTTTTTTTCGAAAGAATTAAAATCGAAAACTCCAGAGATGAGCGAGAGATTCAGAGCAAAAGACCAACACCAGCACTTAGGATAAGTCGCTTCTATATGCGTGTTTGTTTTGACTTCGCCCTTTGAGAGCCATTTCAGAACCTGGACTGAAAGAGGAGGGACTTTTGCCGCTATTGACTGATTAAAGAATCATTAATCATTTATCCTGATTCTTTACAAATTAAGTAATCATTTATCCTGATTCTTTACAAATTAAGGAAGACGACAATGAGGATAATGTAATATCTGTTTTACCAAAGATGTCAGGGAAAGGGTTTATGTTCCACAAAACTCCATCACATATACATAGCGGTTATTTTCAGTGCACCTTTCCTCAACTTCTGGATCATTATTTTCACATTCAAATTAAAATAACAACTATTCCAGTCACAGCATTCAACCTCATTAATGTCTTTTACACAGCACCTACTCTAAGATATTCTTCGCTTACTCGGGGAGTAAGCTTAGAAACCACTTTGTTGCTGTTGTTGTGGGGCGGTAGGAAAGGTCTATGGAAAAGCTTACAAAAGGTCTGAAAAAGTCGTTTCGCGTTGAGTTACAGATACGGGAATTTTAGGATAGGATATTTATGATTTATTCATTAGAACTGAAAATGTAAAAAATACATAATGAGCATGTTAAACAGTACAGAAAAATTATTTCTAATCAAATGTAGCATATTGATTTTGATTTTCGTTGGCGAAACAAGGCTCTATTTGGCTGTAGATTTTAGCACGTTTTAATTTATGTTGTGTTAAGAATATAATGTTTACAACTTATGCGTGAGGGGAAAATCTTGCACGCGTCCCGAGTAAGCTGTACGTCGGATCACGCCCTGTTCCTGTAGATTCACGTCTCCTCTTCTTTCCAACTCATAAATCCCAGAGGGGTAAACTCCCTCGGAGCAGATTACTGATTGATTGATTTCTGTAAACTGGCGTCGCAACCTATGCCATCGACGCCCACGAAGGGAACAATACTACCCAAAGCCCATTAATCACGACCGGAAAATAATCCGGTAACATTTCGAAAAGGACCCCTAGTCCCCCCCCCCAAAAAAGAGAAAAAATTCCCCGCCCCCAAGGGGACAAAGAAAAGAACCCATTTTCCGTCCAGCGTCGTTGTCGAGATGGGGGAAAAATAATCACTTTATCAGTTCCCCCTCTTCAATATGCAGACAAAAAGAAGAAGAGGAGAAGAGAAAAAAGAAGAAAGATGAAGGGACGGAAGAAGGGAAGAAAAAGAAGGACGAAGAGGGTAAGGAAGAAGAAGAAGAAAAAGAGGACGAAGAAGAAGAAGAAGAAGAGGAAGAAGAAGAAGAAGAAGAGTACAAAGAAGAAGAAGAAGAAGAAGAGGACGAAGAAGAAGAAGAAGAAGAAGAAGAGGAAGAAGAAGAAGAAGAAGACAAAGAAGACACGGGCAGACAAACTGAATTGACGGGGCTGAACGCAACAGCATCTCTTAATGACTTCCCTTCTGCAAATATCAAGAAATATGGCGACTCTGAAAAAAAAGCCTTTAAACTCTCCCTCCCCTTTGTTGATATCAACAAGGGCTTTCAGCTTTTCACTCGGCAATCCACTGCGTGTTTTGATGGCTGATAGGCAATCAGCGACTCCCGCCCACCTCTACTTTTTGATGGCGTTCCAAAGCCTTATTGTGTCGGGATAAATCGAATGGAAACGCAGAGGCGATTTCTAAAAACCGATTTTCGGAACGTGTATATAACGAGAGCTTCTGTATTAAAGGACTGTGTCGTCAGTCTCGACACTTGATAACGCAGTAGCTGGTGCACTTCAAGATGTCATCAAGGAAATAGGCGAAGTCACTCAAGGATGTTACTGATATTAACTGAATTTCTCTACCTGCTCATGTGAGGATTGAAATGTAACAAGAAAAATTACGAAGTTTATATGTATATGTATATGTATATGTATATGTATATGTATAAACTTCATAATTTTTGTTGGTACATTTCAATCCTCACATGAGCAGGTTAAAAAATTTGATTCTCTCTCTCTCTCTCTCTCTCTCTCTCTCTCTCTCTCTCTCTGTCTATACACAACAAACACACACACACATTTATATATGTGCGTGTGCGTGTGTGTGTACATCTCCACGTGTATAGGCACACATAAACAGGAAGTTGCCAATACCACAAAAGTCTTTGAAAAAACGAATAAAAGAAGTCAGCTCTCTAACGAAAAATATAAACTCAGAATAAGACTAAAAAATAATAACGAAACAAAACAGTTCGTCCTTTGTCGTCACGGTTTAACAACGAACGGTAAACTAGCAACGCATTACACTAACTGCCTCTCCCTTTGGGAAACGAACCGGGGCATAACTGTCATCCGAGGGCAGCAGTGCCCTCTTCATCTTTACCTTCTAAAACTTTTCGGCGGAAAAACTGCGACACCAATTGCCTATTTGGGAGCCCCGGCCCGTGTCTTTATTTAAGGCTTCCCTCTCCACCAGGTAATCGTCCGCAGAGCGTTTTGGATGGCTCATAGCCAATCAACGCCTCCCGACCAAATATTTTCGTTCTGCAATCTCCAAAGGCTTATGGGGCGGGCGTCAGCGCCAGGGAACCAAAGTTAATAACACAAGGGATTGTTTTTTTTTTTTGGTGGGGGTGGGAGAGTGGAATCACACTACGCTCCATTTCATAAGGTACTTGAATTCCGGAGAGTTACTCTACTGATTGGAAAAGTCTGCGAGTACCGTATTGAAAAATTATTTACCTATAGCTTATGAAATTTAAATGACTTTGCAACTGAATATGAAATTTACGTTTACAAAAAGAATTCAATACCTGTCATATTCAACTGAGTACAGAAATGGATTCTGTTTTTGGTAAAAACTATCTAAAAAAGTTGCAACTGAAAAGCTGTCCAACATTCTCTTCATGGAAATAGAGGAATTATTTGAAATGCTATAAACAATATCACTCATGTTGGGTATGAAGTAATTCCTATTATAACAAGATTAAAAATATCTGATTTCACAGCTGCGATGCACAAAATTGTAACCACTACTGTAATTCCCGTTAATAAAAAAGAAATTTAAACGAAAATCGAACTAAAAATAAAATAAAAATTCTCGTGCCTAATGCTTTGGAGAAATGAAGACAAAAAGCCATGTGGAATTAGCGAAATAGTCAATCAAAAGATCAGGCCTTATATCTTGTCACTGATCTTCATAATTTCCAGACGGTGAGGACGACTGCTGTAGAGATATGTCAGTTTCAACTGATATAAGTAAGATGAGGGACTAGAAGCTCCATTGAAAACCCAACGAGACTTTTGCATTTAGGAGCGGCAGCAAAATCCACATACAAAAAAATACTTCGAAAACGAAGCCCTATATTTGAGTCACTGAGTCACTGTTGCAAACCCATTAATCAAAAACAAAACGCGACAATCGAGTCTTTACAAAATTCCCCCGACAACATCCCCCTGAGAGGACAGGGCTGAAAAGATGAACTAAATAAGAAGTGATTCTCACAGCTGCATCCTCCGTCCTTCCCGAGCGGACTTCTAATCAAAGCAATGACACCCCCGCAATTAATAACAATGCGTGATTGAGTGATTGACGAGCCTCGAGAGAAGAAGACCCTCGATGTTCCCCGCCGTTTGGGCTGAAAGAGACGTTCCCTTTCCACCTACAGATTCTAGACCATCTATCTATTCATCCGAGGTAAAGGAACCCTACTCTAATTGTACCTTTCGGTCGGGGAGCTTACAATGCAACAAAGGCTGCGCCGTTCGTGTCTTTCCTTCAACCGCTGCTTACATCGCCAGCCTTTTGATTTGTGCGCCCCTTTCCCCCCCACCCCCCCCCAACCTCCTCCCTCTTCAGCCCCCTCGAGCCTCTAATTGCTTTCGGAAAGGCTGGCAAGGAAGGGTCTTCGCTCTCATCAAGGGTTAATCGACCGAATGTATCAGAGTCATTTTCACATACGGGCGTTAAGGGTCCTTCAACATCATTGCAGCAGCTAAAGCGAATGATGGAAGTGTTAAAAGAAGAATCAGGAGGGGGGGGGGGGGGGGGGGGTAGCGCCGTCAGTGCACCTCACGCAGGCATGTTTTAAGGCTCTTTGCAGTGTCCCTTCGGCCCCTAGCTGCAACCCCTTTCATTCCCTTTATTGTACCTCCGTTCATATTTGCTTTCTTCCATCTTTCTTTCCACGCTCTCCTACCAATTGTTTCAGAGTGCAGTGCGAGGTTTTCCTCCTGTTACACTTTTCAGACATTTCTACTCTCATTTACCATTTTCTGCGCTGAATGGCCTCATAGGTCCCAGCGCTTGGCCTTTGGCCTAAATTCTGTCTTCCATTCCATTCCAAAAGAAGAAAAAGTTGCCACTTAAGTTAGCCTATGAATGGAAGTTTATAGTGATACTGGAAACGGAAGAACGCATCAATTTCCTACCTCTCCATCAATTTCCTATCTATCTGGAACTTTGGTAGGCATGTTTCGCTTGGTGACTGATAGGTTTTGTGACTAAAAGTTGTTTGTACCTCAATAGAAGGCTAGAAGAAAGCACTGCTTGTTAATTTGAGACAAAGTTTTTGCAATTCATGATTAAGTTTTAAGTATACTCTAAGAAGAAACCTAAACTATTCCTATGTTTTCATTATAATACTCATCTAGAATGATTCCTACATCACTAGAATTGAATATTCATCGAAAGTTCACTGTTAAAAAAAATAGCAAGAACTGCCATTTAATATCATGCACATTAAAAAAAATTCCATCGCATCTAACATGAGAGAAGATATGAAAGCGAACGAAAACTTTCTGATCCAATTTCAGTCGCATCCGATAGGAGGTATAATCTCCCTTACCAAAGGAATCTCCTGAAAAACAAGAATTTCTTCCCCAATAAAACCACATACCATGAAATACGTTTTTTTCCTGCAGGATATTAGGTTCATTTCACTGCCTCCGATTCTTTAGGGGTAAAATGCCCTCGAAGCTTTGACGAAGTTTCCCATCAAACAGCGAATTCTCCGAAGATGAACAAGAAAATGACATATGAGAGAGAGAGAGAGAGAGAGAGAGAGAGAGAGAGAGAGAGAGAGAGATGGATCTATTTGAAAACTTTCACCACAATTTTAATCTAGGCACGATGGCAAACATTGTGATGACTTATTTATTACTAACGTTAGTTATAATTCCCCCCTCTCTCTCTCTCTCTCTCTCTCTCAAACCACAACTTCAACCCACAACAATCGAATGACAGCCAAATGCCCAAATCACTGCTGGGGCCAACGGGGATATACTGGATCTTTTGTTTGGATTTTTTTTCAAGTACCACACCTACAACGTCCCTTTCCTCGTCTGGTTAAGGGTTCGAAATTGGGTCAGACCTGTGCAAAATCACTTGAGCCTTGAGAGAGAGAGAGAGAGAGAGAGAGAGAGAGAGAGAGAGAGAGAGAGAGAGGAGTGTTTTTGACTCTATTTTATAACTATATTAAATGAGGATTTAGGAAAACCAACTTAATCACTCCCAACGGTCAGAGGAAAAAATTTCCTCAGGATCAAGATGTCGAAATCCACTGAAGAAAGCAATGAGAGAAGTCAGCTCCACAGATCTTCACCATAAAAGCGCGTCTGCGACTGAGAATAATTTTCCAGCTGAAGCATCATTAGAAATATCTCATGAAATCGTAAATGTACCGTGCGCAAATTACCGAAATGCATACTGGTATTGCACAAGCCCCGGTTTTTCTGTCATGGCCTTAGGTTAGGTTAGGTTCCTTCGATTATCTGCAAGGTAGTAAATTGGGTGTTGGAAATATAATGACATTATTTTCAAGAAGATTCTGTGGTTTGTTTTGAAGATATGGCGTCCCGCTTTTTCAGGGAAGGGTCGATACTGGAATACAGTTCGTCATTATGCGTACACTGGAGAGCTGGCTTCAAATTGTTAGTAGCACCGAAAATTGGATAAACTACCTCTGGAATTTGGCTATACTTCTAAATATCCTGCTGGAAGTCCAGATCCTTTCTCCTTATTTCAATTAGAGAAGGATTCAGATACAAAGACAAAGTTGCTGCAGAGTTATTTAAAGAACCACCACAAAAGGAAAACATGAAGAAGATTCGTCTGATAGTAAAAGCCAGCAGTTAGGAGCGAAAATTTCCTAAGAACATTGTCGTAATAAAACGATGGTGATATTCTAATCACCTCGAATCGTAAAGGAATGATATGGGAAAAAATGTGTGAATTAAGTGTCCGTTAGAAAACATTTAGGTAAAAATTGCAAGGAAAGGAGAAAGTCAGCGGTAGAAGTGTGATACAAAGAACTATGATGGATATCAAGTATATTTATTTAGTACAGGAGGTAGTTTACTAACACCGTTTAGATGATTTTAAGACGAAACTGAAGCTTGGAATTAGTAGCAGAAAAAAAATTTGAGGACTTCAGTTCAATGTATATGAGTCTAATTTAATTCTCGTTTAATTTTTTGTTTTTCACCGAAACTGAGTTTCCACGTTTCCGGCCTTGATAACTTATCACGCTAATCCGTCCGAGGGAGAGCATTTCAAATTTAGTTCGAAAAATGATTTTACGTTACCGGCAATTCGTGGACGAAGTGAAATAAGAGGCTTAGGGAAAAAAATAAAAAAGGGTGAAAACTCGATTCTACCCGGAAATATAAAATGGCGTAAGCAAGCCATCAATTTTGTCAAAAACTCACCGAAATATCTTCGGCCAAACGCAGCTCGAACTCGCGATGTAATTTAGCGAGTTGCAATTTCACAGAGAAATAT
>NC_061091.1:15609700-15647200 GCF_015104395.2 Macrobrachium nipponense | reverse complement strand
CTTTGAAAAGACTTCGGAAATGTACTTGTTCAAAATGAAAATCAGTTAGTCTCGAGTATGACGTTTGTGGTTTCACAATTTGAGGACTAATTGATTAAAATAATAAATCCTACAAGATAGAGTGTAAAATGCTAAAAAATCATGGACATTTATTGTAGTATAAGAAACAGGAAATAATTTCCATTTTTAATATCATTATCTATTTCAATGGCTTACAATTACTGAATACGTATCGTCACGACAAGGAAAACTGATGGTTAAAAGTAAATGTTTAGCCTCGCTGTCGAACTTCTCAGGTCCAGGGGTCTTTTATTCCTGACACCGTGGGACTTTGGAACAGCCTCCCTCAGGACGATGTGCAACTGGAACTTCCAAAGCTCAAGCATTATTATTATTAACCCCATAACTTAATTACATTTTCATCTCTTAACTTATTATACTGTTAGTTTATTTCCCTTTCCTAATAACTGATCGCTTCTTTCTGTGCTTCCTGTTACCTTCTGTTACTTCTTTCGAATGATCACCATAATATTCTTTGGAAGGTTGAATTTCAAGTCAGTGGCCCCTTTGGTGGCCTTGTTCCAATGAACAGGGCTCATGTGTTTTGAATAATAATCATAAAGTATAAAGACGACGTATAAAAGTGTACGTTGTATTTTGCATATAGGAAAGCGACTCCACCAACTGGCTAGCATCCACCAAGAGTTGAGGTGTGTGTGTGTCTCTGGGGATACGGTGGGGAAAGGGGTGAGGAGGGGTGTGTGTGGGGTTGGGGGGTGGGGTGTTGGGGGGGGGGTGTTGGTACTGCAGGCAGTGCCACAGAGCAGATCTTTACATCTGTCCGGGGAAATCCCGAAGAGATGTCGATGGCGGAATCTGGCTGCGGTGCATTGTTTGTTTCTCTGCAGAAGAAGAGGGAAATTAGAGCAGGGTTCTTTTGCCAGCCGTGAATAGGCGGCCATTCACGACGAGGAGAGCTTCGCTTTCAGAACCCACCACCGGGAAATATCGAGGGGCTCTTTTATGAGGGCTCGTTTGTCCCGATCTGTTTTTAACTAATGGGATTTTAATAATGTTTTCCTTCGGCTGACGCACCCTACGGAAAACAGTGGATGGTGGGTACTGTACAGACAATAGCCCGAGGCTCGAGGGAAAATAAGACCGGACGCTTCTTGGTAATGATGTAGAGAACGGGCTGGTTAACGACGGAGAAGGATTAAATTATGTATTTAGGATTACTCTGATAAAATATCAGTTGCCTTTTAAGGTATTTTCGTCTTTTCACCTGAATATTATCTAATATTGTTTAATATTTGGATGCAGAGAATGAAACGACACATTCGATGCTTCGATACTAAAATGACATATAAGCCCTTTACTGGAGCATGAGAAATAAATCTGGCTGGTGAAATTTAAGAGTTAATTTATTATAGAATGTCTGAAAGTGTCCAATTTGTATCCTTATACAGTAATCACATAAGGACAACAGACTCCAGCTGAACAATCTAGACCTGTCCACACTAGCGGGGACGCTTGTCTGTCACTTCCAACTGTTTACATTTTCTCTCCCTTCTGAAGCAGTGTTACCAGACAATCACATCGTTCTGCCTCTATACTCGGTCGGTTATGGGAACAGTGTTTGCCCGTCGGGCAGTGTCCGCTAGTGTGGACAGGGCTTTAGGCTAGAGGAACCATCTTGAATTTGAAATCAGCCAAATTGAAGTTGTTTGCCTCTAACAACGTCTTTTTCTTCATGAATGATATTCAATGCTCGTATAGCATCAGCAATACGGCACTGAAACCTATTGTTTTCACGGTGAATGTCGTATTGCTGAATACGATTCTCAGCTCTGCCGAAGAAGACATATATCGTTAACTTGCTCCTATACTGACTGGGAAGTTGATGCAAACTGGTTTTGCAACAACTTTTATCATCAACGTCATCGTTATATTGAGTTTATGTATTTATTTCGGTGATTAAAATTCAGTGACAAATTATTAAGATAGAAAATGTAATTGCAACTGAATATTACAAGATTCGAACACGAAGAATTCCCGTAACGAGATATGCTCAAGAGTTCCCGTGCAACAAGGAATGAGTGAGAGGATTGTAGTTTTTCGGAGATATTTCTGGTTATTATTGTTTAGAATTCTACACGCACACTTTTGTTCTCTACGGCTCTATTAATCGTATTCGGATTTGTATTTGACGCAGGAGCAATAAAGGCTTTAAAAGTGGAGACGAAAAGGAGGTTTCGTCTCAAATTGACGACTAATGAAACCTACGTACATAACGAGGAAATAATTCTATGATCCTTTCAGTAGTCAAACACACAATTCCAGTAGCCATTCCGTGTCTGGTTTTGCGTGTGAAATTTCGTAAATTTGCATACTGATCTGGGTCAGCCAATCCACATGTAATGTCCGCGGAAGTACTACTAAACCGGGGATTACAGGTAATACAACGGTGTAGTACAGCCACTGTAATTTGCACTGTACTCTTTGATTCAACGCAACGTTTTTCAAACCTAATGACTTGTGGCTCAAATGCATGAGACCATTTCGAGTTCGTGTATCATAAATGTCTGAGGATAATCTACGAACGTGTTTGTCAATGTATAACACAGTTTGAGAAATGTACTATTGCTACATTTACTTCCCAATTTTGCGTCAAGTTGCTGTAACTGCGTAAATGCAATAATGTAGGTACGTGCAAGATTATCTACATAAAAACGAACTTTAATTTTAAATTTATTTCTTACATTTAATTCATGAATTATGACTTGTAATTAATTCGTCAATTACGACGAAACCACTGGCGATTAAATATGGCAGGTCTATTTGATCTAATACGCAATTTTCTGACATTCAGTTCCACGAAATATCTCGTACATTTAACCCTGAATTAAATGAGCTTTCCCTTTTCACATAGATCTTCACGAGTGATCATTCGCACCTTTTATTAAGGTGCATTATCATGTCAGTGCCGTGTTCTGTGAGTTGCCATATTCTCGAATGACTGTTCTTTGACATTATTCACCAATTATCACTCGACGGGTTAAAATTCAATAAAAAAAACTATAAATTGAGGCCTTCAGATGCCTGCTAAAATAAGACACATTTTGTCGTCACTGATTTGGAAGGGCGAAGTACCTTTCTATGGCTTTCACAGAAGAATAAATCATACATGGCAAACTTAACCTAGTTCATTTCAGGAGCAAGAAGAGGGATTGAAATAGATGAAATCAAAGTAGGACTAGAAAAACAGGTTAACTCTGGTTAATGTTTTTTTTATTGCAACATTTCCTGGCAGTTGTCGAAAGAAACCCCAAAATTAAATGCTGCTGGCTTATCTGCCTCCGTTGTGATACTGCTCTTCCAAAATTTTCGAATAGAGAAATACGTGAATGGGATTCTTACATCGAGGTTTATATTTAGTGCGACGGCGGCGGTTTCTTCCCTAAGATCCGAAGCGGTGAACATTAGGGGTCTTTAGCATTGATCCTGGCTAAAGGGTTGTTGGATTTGACTTTCCCCTATAAGGAAGGGATAGTGTAATGTATTGGAAAACGATGATAACTTCGAAGGAAGCTGTTTCTTAAAAGGGGTTATACTGACACATTTAATACTGCAATGAATGGCTCAACTGGGCAATGATCGCCACAGAAAAACGACTGGTAATTACTGTCCCCATTCTAAACCTACGACTGATTGAAAGGATGCTGCGTTCCACAGTCCTCGTCACAAGGAGCGCGAAGGAAGCTGAACACCAAATCTTTGTTTCATAACTGACACCATTTGGACGGGTGATCTAAAGTCGTTTTCAAGCCAGGACCTAATAAACGAAAAAGAATAAAAGAGGAGAAAGGTGGAACTTAACCACGAAGGAAGTTTTCGACCTGATCATCAAAAAAAGTTAAGTATATCTTAGTTTTACCAGACCACTGAGCTGATTAGCAGCTCTTCCTAGGGCTGGCCCGAAGGATTGGATATTTTTCGTGGCTAGTAACCAATTGGTCACCTAGCAACGGGACCTACAGCTTATTGCGGGATTCAAACCACACTATATCGAGAAATGAATTTGTATCACCAGAAATAAATTCCTCTGATTCCGCGTTGGCCGAGCCGGGAATCGAACCTCGGACCACCGGTTGGCAGCCGAGCGCGAAAACCACTCGTCCAGCGAGGAACTGACCTGCTCTTTAATACAGAGAGAGAGAAGAGAGAGAGAGAGAGAGAGAGAGAGAGAGAGAGAGAAGCAAAATAGTAAACTGAGTAACGAAGGAATTGCCGCTCTCCACAGTGGAAATGAAGGCCGAGGTGGTAGTGGTGAGTGCTACGAGGTCGCTTGGGAAAAAGATGAACTATACAGTTGAGTTCAATGGAACACTGACCGAAATCATATTCGTAGAAGAGATGACCATGCTGCAGGGGGAAGGGAACAGGGTTTTGGAGGTTAATAGGACTTAGCTACCACGAATCTTCTTGACATGTTACAGGATTGCGTCACTATTTAATTTATATGGAAAATGGGTTTTGAAGCAGACCTCAGAATGGAGCTATAATCACAACGTTTTAAATGCGCATCGTTTAAAACTGGGTGACAACAATGCTGAACTCCTGAAATGAGATATCTCCCAAATGTGTTATATTATTTCACGCCCATTCATCCTTATCAACTAGGGAATGAAGTCCGCAAACATGAGTAAATCAATGTTCAGACAAATCTGGTCGCTATGGCCCTTGTGAAATAATTGACGTTCATGCAAATTTCATCTTGATATTTCGTATTCTATTTCGAACCGAGTAGGTAAACTAAAAAGGAACTCTCTCTCTCTTCTCTCTCTCTCTCTCTCTCTCTCTCTCTCTCTCTCTCTCTGTTGAAATCCTAGTAGTCGTCAATTCACAAAAAAGCCCCATGTTTCAATGGGATAAATTTTCTGTTTGAATTCTTAGTCTACGAAATATTTCTTAATCATTTTTTTATTCAGAATAAGTATTTCTTTAATTTTGTAGTTTTCCTCTAAGGAAAAATAAAATGCTAACAGCCAGAATTCATTCTTTTTCCCCTCCCCATAATAGTTGTGTATCAGTGCAAGAGCATGGAGTTGCTTCTTTCGCTCATCATAATTCTGGCGTAAAATCGCCTGGGATGGTCTAAGTTGAGATAATTTTGCAGTAAGGTCCCGAAAGAGGAAAGTTAAATCCATCCCATGAAATTAGCTTGTACTCTCTCCCCTGGGATGTTGATTGCATTCTACCTTTTTTTCGGTATATTCAAAGTATACGTGCTCGTTTATCAGCATGTACCTGCATTATATAAACGTATAAACATACATATATTCATTTACACTCACCCCACACACACACACACACACACACAGGCTTCAAAAACAGTAAAATCAGACATAATTGAACAATCATTTGAGCGCGAATTTACACTCGCTCTGCTTTCGATCCGATTGTGCAATTTGTTTCATAATTCATTATTTAGATAATATCTGTAGCTGAATATTTTTTTTCTTGTTTGACTACACCAGAGCGAGGCCAACAAATACGTAGGTCAATTGTGGGTTGTTTACGTGGACACAATGTATAATACTTCATTCTTGTAAGATTTAAACTGAGCTTATGTGCAAGTACATTACACTGTGTATAATAACCCACTGGCTTCTCGATTTTCCTGAATTTCTGTATACGTTTTTCAGTGAAAGTCTTCGAGTACAAAATTAAATTAATGAAGAAACTCTCCTTTTCCAGGAAGCTTCGAACCCATATACATATATAGACAACTAGGAAGCAATACCTTTGATGTATGAAAGGCATGTTATAAAATAGAATCAAGGGGGAAAGGGATATATAATGTATATAAATAAATAAATAAATAAATAAATAATGTATATATACATACATACATACATGCTTGCATATTTATGACTACAAATTATTTTCTGTTAAAACAGAATTATATATATGTATATATATACAAACACACCACACACACACACACACATAAGACTACTGTCCTTTAATATAAAATTCCCTCTACATCTGAAACAATATATTTTCATGCGCGTTAACTGGAGGGGAATTTGTTTTAGTTGATTATAAGATCGTCGTCTTGTGGGCTCGAACCACGAAAGACAAGAAGTCAGGACTGCATAGACGCACCTTAAACCTTGATGGCCACGTGGTTTAAGGAGCGTCACTGCAGTCCTGAGTTCACGAGACGGCGAACTTTATTGTTAACTAAAAAATGGTCCTTAAGTTAACATATATGTAAATATACTTTTTCCAAGTAAAGCGAATTGGATATTAAAGGATATTTGTAGCTTAATGCTTGTATATTTGTAAATGAATCACGGTGATGTGATAAAATTCATATATATATATATATATATATATATATACACATATATATATGTACACACACACACACACACACACACACACACACATATAATATATATATATATATATATATATTTATATATATATATTACAAACATTAAGCTACAAACGTTGTTTAATATCCAATTCGTTTTACCTCGGAAGTGACATTGAAGGGTAATTTTATAATTGATAAGTGATTCCCTATAACAACCGTCGGCAGTTCGAATCTCCCAGGTGTCATATCATTTATCAATTACAATTCCCTTTCGGCGATATTCACGATGTACAGCGAATTGAATATTAATCGACATTTTCAGATCAATGTTTGTGAATAAAAAATGTCGCTGTGTATGTGATAAAAAAATATATGTATATAACGCAATGTACGTGATTCATCGTTTTGTACAAGAATCTTGTCACAAAGGCCAAAACCTTTCTTGCTCAAACCTTTGTCACCCACTTTCTCTCTATACCTGGAATATCAGAACTTTTGGTAATAATGCCATTTTAAAAGAAACGTTCCACACATTTGATTGGATACATTTATGGAGTTCCCTGCAACCACTTTAATATGAAGCACATTGGCCAAAGATATTCGAGTTCGTTGGTTATTAGTAACAACATGGTATTTTGAAGGGGAAGCCATTTTTTCCTGTTCATCCCAGGCAAACACATTTAAAATCAACATGACAACGAAATCACGACGCATGGCATTTCCCAGTGCTCGGAATGCGAGCCAATAAAACTCAGGGGAGTTTGTAGACTCAATTCCAAGCTATAAATGCTCCACTTGTGCTCAGCTTGGGGCAGGTCGGGACTGTCACGAAACGGCGTTAATACTATCCTCAGTCTGCAAATATTGCAGTAAAATGGATGGGAGTGAAATCACCGGAAGAATGACTCATTGCAAATAACTTACGGGGGTCCATTAGCAAGCGCCCAATGTGCCTCTTTCTCAACACCTGAAGGATAATTCGATGTAAGCCCTTACGTTATGATGCCAACTGGACATGGTCTACAACGGGCAGGGAGACCTTGACTGATAATTACAGAGGGCGGCGATGAATAATGCGCAAACAGAGTTTGCGGAGTTCGTGCTGGAATCGATTTATATTCTTGCTCTCTGGTTTTTGTGCTACGTAAATACTCGGCACAGTAGATTACGGTTCGTTGACATATTTCTTAAGGGAGAATGTTGTTTGTGCACTGGAGGGATTTATACAGCA
Source organism: Macrobrachium nipponense (assembly GCF_015104395.2). Lineage (NCBI taxonomy): Eukaryota > Metazoa > Arthropoda > Malacostraca > Decapoda > Palaemonidae > Macrobrachium > Macrobrachium nipponense. The sequence goes on along the minus strand of NC_061091.1, from coordinate 15,639,581 downwards.
AAGAGCGTGTAAAATAGAATTACTCTTATACAGCAACGAGCATTTAAAATAAATGTTTGAGTTTTATTACTACAGAAATAAATTTGAAAGATGAATGTTATCAAGCATTTTCGTTACACGCATGTAATGTATTCCAAGAAAAAACCTAGCAATATATCCAATGCAATATTTCAGTGCTAAGATCGACAGCGATCATTCCTTTCGCTAATTTACGAGGGCAATTATTTTTCAGATGACTAGATGATTTTTCCTGATTTTTACAAAACTCCAGAACTAAGTGCACAGTGTATTCTAAACATTCCCACCCGACTTGCTGACGAACATCCAACATCAAACCCCAAACCTCGTGGCCAACAACTCACATTTTCCTTTGGTGAATTCAGGACGAAACCGGGCTTCTTCAAACCCCTCTTTGGTAATGACTTGCGCATTCCCATCCGCTTTGTTCCCAACACAATAAGGCTTTACAACACTCCTGAGCAGCCCAGCCGTATGTAGGCTCGCTGATTGCCCATCGTCCGTCAAAATGCTATCTGGATTACACTGAGGGGGAAAAAAAAGCTCGGTTGATATTGAATTTAGGTGGGGTGGGGGAGAGGGGGTGGGAGTGTAAAGGATTCCTAACGAATGGCTGAGAGGAAATTATGGAAAAAGAAAAAAAAATGATCATTTGGATTTGAATTATTCGATGGGATACAGAAAATCGTTTGAGCACAGCTGCTCGTCTCAAGTGTTTTATTATTATTATTATTATTATTATTATTATTATTATTATTATTATTATTGTACTTAGGAAGCAGACCCTCTGTCAAGCATACTTTATTAAAAGTGACGGCTACTTACACTTATAGAGATTCTTCTCTATTTTCCGAATAGCGGCTTTTTCCGAGCTACTTAAATAGGCTAGTAGAGCGCTTATAGAGTTCATGATCATATACATTGTCAAAATTGGTGTATATACTATTTGAACTTTACAGATAAACTATGATACCATAGTCACCAAAGTCATTAACAGTTTTTTCTCTCTCTCTCTTTTTCTTGAAGCGGGCTTTCGTCTGGAGCTGCCAGACATCCCCTCTAGGCTAGGAAGCTGAGGGTGGACTGCTCATTGGTGTGGACTGTGGAGTCCGTCCTCTTTATATTTGGGGTCGACAGTAGGGGGTCTGCCCCATGCTGATCTCCTATTGGCTGGTGGCGGTAAGTATTTTTTTTCATTATTATTATTATCATTATTATTATTATTATTATTATTATTATTATTATTATTATTATTATTATTATTATTATTATTATTATTATTATTATTATTATTATTGCTGTTGTTGTTATTTAGGGTCTAGGCTAACTACCTCATACTACAAAGACTTGCGAAGAACTGGAATGCCATCCCCTCGGCCATAAAAAAGGACAATAATATTTGAAATAAAAAAAAGCATACATGGCAATTGCCTTGCAAAGCAAGTTCACTCGCAGATATTTTTGCTATACGTTCATAGATCATCACATGCAGAAGACGAATGAAAGGGCATTTGGATAATGAATAAACTGAATTTATGAAAAAAATTATTTTGCGTAACAGTCTCCTTTTATTTTATTCCTAAATAGTAATGCCAGCGAATCGCTTCCAAAAGGTGAAGGTACAAAGAAGCTATTTTCATAGCTGATATTGACGAAGTACATAAGGCGGATTAACAGGGTTTCCATATTTTCAAATCTCATCAGCTTAGTCACAGAGTAGCGTAAATAAACAAGCAAAGCATATTAGTACACCAGACATAAAGATACTCTAGTTTTGTATTGGTGGAGATCTCGACTTGCTACGTTTTATCAATAAAATAAATATTATCATTTATAATTACCTCTCATAACATATTGGCACCAAAATATGCTACGAAACATGTTCAAAAGTTCTCAATCTGATGGACGGTTCCTCCAGCATATTTATGCCGTAAACTGAACTGCCAAAACGCTGACGAAAATGAAAGGATGAAATCCACTATCACCAAAAAAAAAAATAAATAAATAAATAAAATAAAAAATACATAAATAAATAAATAAAATAAAAAATACATAAATAAATAAATAAAATACAGAGCAAGGGAAAGGGAACAAGGAAATAGATAGATATTGTGCCCTTTGTAACAATGAACTTGAGTTATGTTTTTCCAAGATCCGATCTGATACGGGATGAGAGTAGGTTTAGGAGAGTGAGAGCGAAGACAATGGGGAGATAAGAGTTGGAAGTAGAAGAAAAATGGAGTGCAGAAAATATGAAGTAGAGTGGAGGAGGTCAGTGACATAGACGGATGGATGATGGATGAGGCAGCAGAACATTGAGGAAGATATAGTAAATGGGAATGAAGTGCTCGTTGCCCTGTTAGCCCTCTCAAAAAAAAAAAGAAAAAAAAAAAGAAGAAGAAGAAGAAGAAAAAAAAAACAGAAATAAAGCATAACTGATAGTTCATACGTTGTGCCTTTGGCTAACAGAACTTCGCGCCAGAATCTGTCAAGGAATGGAGACAAACTCCTAAATATCTGGCAAATAAGATGACCACTCATCCGTAAAATGGGAAAAGAGGTCGCCTGTGGATTCTGTCTTCCAGAGGTCGTACTGGATGTCTGGAAGGAGAGAACGGGATTCAGAGTGTTTGCAAAAGCGAGTCGATCGTGCACAACACACGGTAGTTTGGTAGGTTGGAGATAAACATATAATTCTATTTGGAAGATGAGCCATATATATAACCAAAAACTGGTCCCCTCACTGAACTCCCAAACCACGTCTACACCTCTCGATCTCTGGTGAATTGTATACGTTTTTGGTCAGTCCTTCCTCAGCCTTCGCATTCAACGGTTGGCCCTTATACACATTTCTAGCGGTGTTTGCTTTATTGTAACTTATACTGCGTATCTTAATATTTGTTACTTAATTTTATTGTGCTAATTAGGTATTATTACTTGAAAATATTACTTGCTTGACCTTCTGCCTTCATTGTATTGTTGGGGTTGAAGGAACCTCCGCCTGCTGAATATATATATATGAATATATATATATATATATATATATTATATATATATATATATATATATATACACATAAACACCAATATACATACATATATACGATATATATATATATATATATATATATATATATATATATATATCACATCTCAGTAAATTTTCCAAGGGTATGTCCTTCTCTGACATCGCTACGACGCACAAGAGTCGACTGCATACCAGGCACAAACTTTACTCCTTGCGTCGACAGAGGCATGATGAACATTTCAGAAAAGTGACCCCAATCGCTGCAATTTGCAAAAGAACCGCCGACCTTTGGTCTCTCGCTGGTAAATTGTACAACAAAATGGAGAAATGATTTTCTGTTTCCCGATTCCAATTCAACTTGGAAGGCTGTTGGGCTGGGGCTGCCCCTATTTCATAACTCCGTCCCTACAGATGTATATCAACTATAATTATTTTTATATAGAAAGTTTTTCCCCCCTGGAAATGTTGCTGTTCTTTTATCTACCGCGTACAACTCTGCAGGACAGACTAAAAAGATATTCTACAACATTTTTCCGATTTTTACCATCCCAATAAAAGTTACCCGAAAAAAACGGTAACTCGCTAACAGCGTTCAAAGAACCGGCTTAATTCTACAAGAAGCGACGGGAAAAAGGGAACAAGTTAAAAGGAACTGGGCCGGGCAAAAAAAAAAAAAAAAAAAAAAAAAAAAAAAAAAAGGGGCGGAGGAACACGCGAACAAAAAATAAAGAATGCCTTTGAAGGACCAAACTTATTTTTCGCTCCCATGCTAATGAGAGAAGTGTCTCTTTTTTGGGGGGATGAAAATGCACTCGCATGTTGCTGCTCAAGGATACGAAACTTTTGGGGGCTCGTTAGTTGAAGGATTCGGCCGCATGTTTATGGAAAAGTTCCACAAAATCGGATTTCCTTAAAATGGCTCGGGTGGCAGACTGTATTGGGAGGCTAAGTTTCCATGGCAATCACTTTTGGAGGACAGACAATTCCAACCTGCGTAGCCTCTACGACAGACAAAAGAAAAAAAATAGGCCAATTCCCCATGTGACTTGATACCTACCTTACTATATAAACCTAGAGCCTTCATGAGAATAAATATGAAGAAATGTCAGGTTCAAGGAAAAAGGAATAGATAAAAAATTATGCTTTTGAAGCACAGTGAGTCTAACAACATATAGAAGGTCAAGAACGGAAAATGCTTTCGAAATAAAATAAAAAAGAAGTATCCACAAGAACCTCCTAATATACTGAACTATAAAACTAAAATTCAGGTCTGATTTGCATAAAAAGGATCAAGAATTATTTAAGAAATGAGCTTGGAAATACTGCACACAAAAAATTCACACCAAAATATAAAATGTAATTGAATTGAATATAGAGTTTAGGGCAAAGCCTAGCACTGGACCTTGTGAGGTCATTCAGCGATGAAACGGAAATTGACAATAAGAGGTCTGAAAGGTGTAACAGGAGGAAAACCTCAAAGCAGTTGCACCATGAATCAATTGTAAGGAGAGGCTAGAAAGTAGGATGGAAGAAAGAGAATAAGAAAGGAGGTACAGTAAAAAAAACGAAAGGGGTTGCAACTAGGGGCCGAAGGCATACTGCAAAGAACCTTAAGTAATGCCTACAGCGCACCGCATGAGGTGTACTGACGGCCCTACCCCCCAAGGAGGAAAAGGAAATTGGGTTGACAGATATAGTCAGAGCATAGGTTCAGATAAAAGTACTTTAATTTTACTTATTCCATTATAAATAATGTGGTACGGTTGCCTTCGATGATTTTTGGTTCACATTACGGCAAGCTATGGAGATTTCTGTCAAATACGTCGCGTAAAAAGCAATATCATCATTTAGCTCAAGGAATGAAATAGCAACGCTGCCTGTAAAACACAGCAGCTAAATGTGCAAACATGTGACCAAAACCGCAAAGTAATGTTAACAAAGTAACATAATTAAGTAACAACATTATGTGTTGCGGTCTCCTTAACTTGCAAGGTATACCGAAATTCATTAGGCCAACTAACTGTGCCTATTTAGGCGAGAGAGGAGAAATGGTGAGTTTTAATGAAATAAAACAGAAGAATAGTTAAAGAGGGGAAAATAACAGAAAGATAAGTCTGGATGAAGAACTGAGGATGAGAAACCAGGCAAAAGAGGGAGAGCAGTAAGAACTGCAAAAGAAAATAAAGTTGAATGAGAATTAGAAAAAAAAGTTCAAAATATAAATGAAAGCAATGGATGTCAAAAGGATTTTAGATGATATTTTCATGGAAGGCATACAGACTTAGTAACCTAACTTCCACTTTTCCAAAATAGAGACAGACAGAGAAATACTAAGAATTTGCAATAGCACTAGGCGCCAAATTTCATCTTCTAGAATACATGACGCTAACTGTAATATCGACAGTTTATACGAGATCAATTTAATGGTTATCCAAACAATAACAAAACCTCAATTTCCTGACCCAACGAACCCCTGATTTACAAAGGTGCTTTCGTCAATTCCAGAAACGAGAAATGATTCCACTAACTCCGTGTGACGTACTATATCAGTTTCAAATCTGACTGGTGTTGTCTCTCTCTCTCTCTCTCTCTCTCTCTCTTTGTACCAATCTGCGTCTGTCTGTCTTAATATCAATCAATTAGATACACAAATATACCTCGTGCAGTGTTATCTTGCAACTTTGTCCTGAACATAAGACATTTCGAACAATTAACTTCGGGAACTTCTGCCATTAACATAGTTTATGAGACAGTATCAGTGCCTCTCGAAATGTTATGAATAGCTGGGGCAGGGGAAAGTATCTGCGTAGAACTTTGCATTTCTCTTGTTGCAGCCCTCAATGGATCGCGGAATGATAACCGTATTCATGCAATCGAGGAACAAGATTGATTTTTTTATAAAATTAAGGCGGTCACTTTCGGTCGTACAGTGTTCAAGACAGTGCTTACCTTACCTTACCTTACAGACCTTACAGTTCGTTCGGGTTGCCCCAGGTCCCTCAGTGTGAGGCGCCTCTAATGTCTACCAGAGAGTTGCTAGTACATCTTCCGGTATATTTTGCATCTTCCAATCTTGGATGGTCTGGGATGCAGTTTAGATATTTGTCGAGCTTATTCTTAAACACATCTACGCTCACTCCTGATATATTCCTCAGATGAGCTGGCAACGCATTGAATAGACGCTGCATTATCGATGCTGGTGCGTAGTGGATTAATGTTCTGTGTGCTTTCCTTCCCTTTATTTTTTCCTGTATAGTTTTGGGCACTATTAATCTACCTCTGCTTGATATTTCTGATACATTTTTAGTTCCATGATATTTTCTGTTATTCCTTCTATCTGTTTCCATGCCTGAATTATCATGTAGCGTTTCTTCTTATTTCCTTTTCTAGACTATTATAATTTTAAGGATTGGATAGTCTTTCCCAGTAGTTCTAGGTCCTTAACTTCTTCTATTCTAGCTGTAAAGGACCTTTGTACACTCTCTATTTGTGCAATATCCTTTTGATAGTGTGGGTACCATATCATATTGCAATATTCAAGTGGGCCGGACTACGGAAGAAACAGTTTTATAAAGCATAATCATGGGGTTTCAGCTTTCTGTTTGAAGTGCAGTAAACAAACATTCTCCCATTTTGCTTTACATTTTGCCAACAGAATGGCTATTTGATCATTGCATAACATGTTCCTATTCATCATCACACCAAGGTCTTTAACTGCTTCCTTATTTGTGATTGGTCTCATTATTAGGTCCCCTATATGCATATAGCTTTCCTTCTCTGTCTCCATAAATTTATTGATTCAAATTTATCAGAGTTAAATACCATCCTATTTACCTCCCTGCCCAATCATATACTTTTGTTAAGGTCTCTTTGTAGAGCGTTCCTATCTTCATCACAAGTAATTTCTCTACTTATTCTTGTGTCATCAGCGAAACTACTCACTACCGAATCCTTAACATTACTGTCTATGTCTTCAATCATAATAACAAACAATATTGCAGCTAGCACCGTACCTTGTGGCACACCGGATATTACCTTGGTTTCATCCGATTTCTCATCGTTTGCAATAACTATCTGTTTTCTGTTGTGTAAAAATTCTTTTAACCATCTTCCTACTTTATCTACGATATTGTGTTTTCTAATTTCTTTGCTAATATATTAGGTCTACTTTGTCAAAAGCTTTTGCAAAGTCTAGATAAACCACATCTGTTTCATTTCCGCTTTTCATATTTTTGAATATAGTCTCACGGTGGACTAACAGTTGGGTTTGTGTACTTTTTCGGGTACGAAACCGTGTTGTCCTATATTAAACAAATTATTTTTTATTAAATGTTTCATAATATTTTTCTTCATTACCCTTTCATACTCTTTCATAATATGTGATGTTAGACTCACAGGCCTATAATACTTGCCTCTAGTCTTGATCCACTTTTGAAAGTAGGGGTGATATATGCTAATTTGTGCTCATCATAAATCTTGCCTGATCTACACTTTGTCTTAATAATATTGCAAGTGGCTTTGCGATAGAATGAATACTTTCTTTAACAAAATAGCAGGGACTCCATCCGGCCCTGCAGCAGCTCCATTTTTAATTTCATTAATTGCCTGCACAATATCAGCTTCATTAATTTCTATGTCAGCTAAATATTCACTATTTTCGTCCCTTACTTCTATATCATTATCTTCATTATCTATTCTAGGGTGAATTCTCTCTTATATCGTTCTGCCAGTATGTTGCAAATTTCCTTTTTTTCATTCGTAATCTCCCTTCAATTCTCAGAGGGCCTATTCTATTCTTCTTTTATTCATCTTCTTCGCATATGAGTATAATAGTTTGGGGTTTTGCTTGAGATTTAATAGGGTTTTTTCTTCCAAGTCCCGTTTTTCATTTTCTTTGATTGTATAATCTTTTGTTCTGCATTTTTCTATCTTACTTTTTAGTTCTATAACTTTTTTCCATGCATTTTTTTCTTTTGCAAGACCTTTTTTCCACTTTCTGATTTTCTGGAACAAGATCCTTCTGTCTCTTGGTATGCATGAATGATGTTTTACTTTTCTTCTTCGGATATATTTATCCACTATTTTCTCCAATATTTTATATAATATCTCCGTATTTACCCTTATGTCATCACTTACGAAAATGTTATCCCAATCTTTGTTTAATTCTTCATTAATTTCTGACCATTTTATATTTTTACTGTAGAAGTTGTATTTTCCATATCCTTCCCACTTTTTCATTTCTTGCTTATCTCTATTTTCACTTGCTTTGGAAGAACTGTTAATTCTATGACATTATGATCTGAAATACTCGCATTATAAACTATTATTTCTTAACATAATTCATCTCGTTCACAAATACTAGGTCTAAAGTATTTTCCTTTCTTGTTGCAGGTGATTTATTTGTTGAATGTTGTATTCTAGTAGCATATTCTAATAGCTTTTCAAATTGCCTCTTATCTTCTGCACTACTATTACCTACTCTTTTTTATATGTATAAGTACAACCACAGTCTCCTATTCGTTTCTTTCCATTCTACGAAAGGAAAGTTGAAGTCACCAGATAGGAGAAGAAGTCCAGTCCTTGTGATTTCTACATATATCATCCAATTTTTCAATATTAAGTCAAACTCTTTAGTATTAGGAGGTCTATATATTACTATGTTCATCAATTTTTCAGATTCAAATTCTACGCTATTAGTTCACATTCTGAGTACTATATTTCTCATATATTTTCCTTGTTTTTTGTCTTTCCCATATATTGCGGTTCCCCCTTGATTCCTATTTTTTCTATCTGATCTATAAGTTTGGCAACCCTTTTATTTGATCATCATTCCCAGTCTCTTGGGAATACCCAGGTTTCACTTATATTCATTATATCTATTTTCTTTCATTTTGGGTTAGTTGATTCTTCTAATACTCTATTTTTTCTTTTTGAGTTACTCGTAACTAAACCCTGCGCATTCATCACTATGATGGTTTGCGTGTTTCTCCTTCATTTAATATTGGTAGTAATAAGGATTTTCCCATCTCTTTCCTGTTCTGGTATGTTGTTCTTTTTTTCATTTCCAGAAATTCTGACATTAAAAAATCCAACTTTTCCATAATATTTGATCTTTCTTCATCATAATTATTCATTTGTGTCTGAATCTGCAATTTTCTCCGTTTTTGCTTTCTGCAATATCCTCTTGCATAATAAATACAGTTATTATCTCTTGAGTAGAATTTCGGAGCTGATGCTTTGAAATTTTTTGCTGACACCTCTGCATATCTTCATTGGTGGTTTGCTTTTCTCTTTTACCTGATATTCTTGATTTCTCTCTTTATTGTTTCTTTCTTATTTTGGATTTATTACTTGGTTGGTTATTTATTTGATTATGATTCATGGCTACAGGGTGCATATATTTGCATTTTTTGTCGAACTTACATCCTTTTCCTTCTTTTAGGTTTTTACATATTTTTGGATGCAGATCTCTGCAATCATCCCCATAGCCATCTAAGTGACCACATTTACCATATATTTCATAGTTTTGACATACCTTAGGATGTTTGTAAGTAACATCTTTCTCCAAATCTGCAATTCCCCTCTTTTCAAAAGGTTGCAGATTTTGTCTTTCTTGTCTATTTTTTTCCTCTTTTCCCGTCATTGTGTAGATCTGGGTAGAGCCTCTTCGGGATTTGCTTTTCTGTTGTCATATCGTAATTTATTTCTTCGTAGGTATGCTGCTTTATTGCCTCATATGTAGTATCAATGAGTATCTCTGCATCCATACTTTTATCTTGTTCTTTGTTTTCCTTATTTTTTCTGTCATTTCATTTTTGTTTACTTCTCTTCCGTTTTCCTCTTCTTCTTTTTCTTCTTCTTATTCTTCCTCTTCTTCTTCATCCTCAACTATTTGTACATTCAATCTTAGATTTAATAACATTGTCTATCCATGATAGACATGTTGAACAAACATTCTGTATCTTTTCTCAAATCTTGCATTACCTCAGCACACTGGTGGGATGGGTCGGCAATGTTGCATGCAGCACATTTTCTGATTAGGTTTTGTGGGATTGACTATGCTATACCAAACCTTACACAGTTTGCATGCTTTTGGCATTCTTTTTCCTAATGCATCAATTAGGATATTCACAAGATTCACCCTTATTCATTTCTTTGTCGGAATATGTGGTTTATGTATATTTTCTTTATGAGTCTCTTGACCACTTGGATTTTATTTGGAACTTCTTCAATTATTTTCAAGATGTTTTCATTAGATTTGTTCCAGTTTGAAGGATTATATCCTTCTAATATATCTATGAATGCTTTTGTATCTTTTTGGTTAGGACTGTTGCTGATTTCATAGATGAGAAATGCCAGTTCCCTTCCTGCTACCTCATCGTATTGCGAATCCGCCAAGCAAGCTAAATTACGCCACCTCTTCCCGCAGTTGGAACTTACTGCCATCTTGTTCTGATTTCAGTATTACACTTGTTAAACTAACTTAGAAGACGCTTTATCCTACTATTTTCACACTAATCTTATCACCGATAGTTCACGAACACTTCTAGATATTTCTCAAATTCTAGTCGTATGTTAAACTTGTGATATCTGTTGATTAATCTGACTTCACGCGGGTACGTCTCACCAAGCAAGATGGCTACTAAGTTAAGTTTATCTTAGTTTAACCAGACCACTGAGCTGATTATAGCAGCTTTCCTATAAGGGCTGGCCCGAAAGATTAGATATTTTTACGTGACTAGGAACCAATTGGTCACCTAGCAACTACAGCTTACTGTGGGACCCGGACCACATTATATCGCGAATTTCATTTCTAATCACCGCGAACAAATTCCTCTGACGCCACGTTGGAAGAGCGGAGAATCGAACTCGGGACTACCGAATTGGTAAGTGAGCACGTAAGCCACTCGTCCTTACAGACCTTACATCTTGTTCGGGTTGCCCAGGTCCCTCAGTGTGAGGCACCTCTAATGTCTACCAGAGTTGCTAGTACATCTTCGGTATATTTTGCATCTTCCAATCTTGGATGGTGGGATGCAGTTTAGATATTTGTCGAGCTTATTCTTAAACACTCTACGCTCACTCCTGATATATTCCTCAGATGAGCTGGCAACGCATTGAATAGACGCTGCATTATCGATGCTGGTGCGTAGTGATTAATGTCCGTGTGCTTTCCTTATTTTCTGGCTATAGTTTTGGGCACTATTAATCTACCTCTGCTTGCTCTTTCTGATATTTTTAGTTCCATGATATTTTCTGCTATTCCTTCTATCTGTTTCCATGCCTGAATTATCATGTAGCGTTCTCTTCTCCTTTCTAGACTATATAATTTTAAGGATTGTAGTCTTTCCCAGTAGTCTAGGTCCTTAACTTCTTCTATTCTAGCTGTAAAGGACCTTTGTACACTCTCTATTTGTGCAATATCCTTTTGATAGTGTGGGTACCATATCATATTGCAATATTCAAGTGGACTACGAACATATGTTTTATAAAGCATAATCATGTGTTCAGCTTTCTTGTTTTGAAGTGCCGTAACAACATTCCCATTTTTGCTTTACATTTTGCCAACAGAGTTGCTATTTGATCATTGCATAACATGTTCCTATTCATCATCACACCGGTCTTTAACTGTTCTTATGTGATGGTCTCCAATTATTAGTCCCTATATGCATATGCTTCTTTCTCTGTCTCCATAATTTATTTGATTCAAATTTATCAGAACTGGGCAGCGAGGTATAAGGATCCAGAAAATAAAGGAGGCGTACAAGGATCTAAGGTTGGAAGTGGGAGAAAACCCTTAGGTTGCCCTTAAGAAATAATAATGGGAGAAGTTGAACAGCAAAGTAGAAAAAAGGGAAGGGGGAATGGAGGTATGGTAAAAGGCTACAAAGTGGGTAAAGCTAGGGGATGAAGGGACGCTGCAAACACCCTTTTCTAACGCTTGCAGTGAACCATACGTGTTGCACTGCCGGCACTAGCCGCCCACGTTGTCAACAAGTATGACGAAGGTAAGTGAAATGTAGTCCACATACCCTTAATTAAAGAAAGGCCTTAGTAGATTCACATCCCCCGTGCATCTGATGTCTAGGCCAGTCCCTTACGACGTTCCCGATTGGCTGTTGATAAGCCAATCACAGGGCTGGAAACTCTCAGTCTCTCTCGAGAGTTCACATAGGCAGGATGCATGTTCCACCTCTCCTGAGGGGTACTTTTGAAGGACGTATCCCTCAGGAGAGGTGGAACATGCATCCTGCCTATGTGAACTCTCTCGAGAGACTGAGAGTTTCTAGCCCTGTGATTGGCTTATCAACAGCCAATCAGGAGCGTCGTAAGGGACTGTCCTAGACATCAAGTGCCCGGCTGATGTGAATCTACTATAGTTCCGCTCAGGCGCTTTATATCGAGGTCAGTTTTTTTTTTATATATATAAACATGTAATACATGAAGTAAGGAATGATGGACGAATAAGAATTGTAATACTATTAAAAGTTAAGAAAATTTCGCCAACGAGATGCGAGCAAAATTCATTACACCTGCTCTTGAACGTGGTAAGTAGTTTAAGAATTAATTCACTTCTAAATGCTCACCTTTAAACAGTCCGAGAGGGACAGTAAGTGACCTTAAACGAGAGAGAGAGAGAGAGAGAGAGAGAGAGAGAGAGAGAGAGAGAGAGAGAGAGGTGAGGGGGGGGAGGGGGTTAATTGGTAGGAGAGGCGAAGCAAGGCCAAGAGGTGAGCTGTAAAGAATGGAGAACACCAACCACAACTTTGAATATTTCAAAGCAAGTACGCCCACCTGATTACCTGTTCCCCTCCTCCTACACCCTCTTCCACCCCTTCCCCCTGCTTCCTCCCCTACCACCCTCAGTCAGCCCAAGACATTCCCTCGGCAACAACAAACTTTTCCGCTCTGATTCCCCAAAGCTGATTTTAACGGTCAAACATACTTGAAGGATTGTTTCCACGACACCTTAGCCTAGAGAGGAAGTTGGGGGAGAATGAGAGATGGGGGAGGGGGTTACTTTCAGCCTGAGTGAGGGCAGCCATTAGCGACGAAGGATGGCGGTAGGATTTGGAGGTGACAAAAAGGAGATGCCATAGGATGAGAAGAGAGCCATCAAACACAAGAAAGAATGTGACACGAAAAATAATGATACTATTAAAAAAAAGTGGAGCACTTTCAATTGGTGACTAGCAATAATTTTTTTTTATATAAACCCACAACGGAGATTAAAACTGGGAGACGGACGAGAGGCCTAAATTGCAGAATGCAACCTAAAAGAAACAAAAAATGCAGAAAACAGAAAGAGAGAGAGAGAGAGAGAGAGAGAGAGAGAGAGAGAGAGAAAAGTGTCCTAAAGCTGCCTTGTCGCCGGGATCATCTGTGCCAGACTAGACGGGGTGCGTGCGAAGGCGGGAACTTTATTCTTGCCCGAGTTGGGAGATATGTTTGCATGTCATCAGGAAGCACTGCTCTCACGTCCAGGTCAAGCATATGCAGAGAGGATAGCATGGTCAATCCTCAGAGTCAACTGGGCTCTACTATGTTACATACCGGATGGATCTCACAAGGGGAAAGCGCAGTCGTTTTCTGACTGGTTTCGAAATAAACGTGAATAATTTCGTCACGTGAATCATTTAAATGCTTTCTATATATAGGATACATATATATATATATATATATATATATATATATATATATAAAATGCATGTATATATATGTATATATAAAATAAAAATATAAAAAAAAAAAAATAATATATACTGTACATATATATATATTAATAATATATATATATATATATATAAGTATATATATATATCCATATATATATATATATATATATATATATATATACTATTTATATATGTATATATATATATTATATAGGTATTATATATATATATATATATAATTTTATAAATATGTAATACAATGTAAAAAAAAAAAAACGTATATATTATGTATAAAAGTATATATTATTATTAGAATATATAAATATTCTACTACATATATTAGATATAAATATATATATATATATCTGGGGGGGGGGGTTGTATATATATTATACATATATATCATTATATATAGATATTATATATAATCTATATAATCAGGAAGACAGACGAAAACCACACATCAATAGGCTGTCTTTTTTATTATTTTGCCGACGTTTCGTAATTGTTTACAGAATTACATCTTCTGGGCTGCACATAAGAAAAGATAAAAACACAGTCAAAAGTATAGTCTAAAAGTTCATTTAAAATACATTAGAGTAAAAATAAATAGATAAAAATAAAAACACAACCAACCTAGAGTGAGACAGCAAGGAACTAAATGGAAGGAAACCACCACAGTAAAAACTTATGCTAATACAATTGACTCGCAGATGTATGATGGTACGAGTTGTTTTTTATAAACAACGACTCAAGGATTGTTAACTCTTGTGTTTTGGTAGTATGACCGATTACACTGAACTTTGTTGGCAATGTAGGTTTTACATTGTTTTGCATGGTTCCTGATATTAGAATGCTCTGGGTTTGAGATTCTGCTCCCTGTGCGGAAACTGATTCCCCGATGTGAACATCGATGCGCACCTTAAGTAGTCGACTGGTGGATCCCGACGTCAAATCCCTGGAATTACATTTTAGGGCCAAGTATAATTTATAAGATGACACCAGAAGACATATGATTATGTCGCTTGGAGTAGTTCCCTGTGCCCTGCATTCACGATATAAATATAGATATATATTATATATATATAATAATATATATATATATAATAATAATATTATAATATTATAGATATTATATTATATATATTATAAAAGATATACTATATATATATAGAGAGAGAGACGAGAGAGAGAGGAGAGAAGGAAGTGATTTGGGATGAGAGAGAGAGAGAGAGAGAAATTTTAATGATAAATAAGCGACATTCTGAGATCTAACTCTCATGAATAATTATACATAGCCCGTGTGGTGGATACGTATACAGGCCCTTTACGGAGCCTGAACGGAAACTGTACAATCGAGGAGATAAGCTCCCGTCACCAGTAATGGACGAATAGCTTTAGGATGATAGCGTGGGAGAATAGCTGATGTCTCCGTCTAAAGTATGCATGAGCAAAGGGCGACTTCCTACATAGTTCATCAGGACGAAGGGATCCTCGTTGGTCGAGGGACCACAGAAAAGATACTTCAGAGCTTCAGGTCATCTCGATAACATTTCAATTACAAAGGTAAGATTTGAACTCGTGAAGGTGAGGCGATGGATTCGACAAATTACTGTATGTAATAAAAAAAAAGTTGTCATCATTGTTACACGTGCACATTGCGTGTATGAATGGCTGTGGAAAATTAGGTCACGGTAAAGCTGAGGTATGAGGAAAATCCAAAAACACGCCTACATCATCCAGGAAGAGAGAGAGAGAGAGAGAGAGAGAAGAGAGAGAGAGAGAGAGAGAGAGAGAGAGAGAGAATATTTTGGGGCAATCGGTTATCTTGCTAAGCTGCAGCGCGTGCAGAGATATCTTCTCGTGCGCTTGAAATGATCTTCTCCTAAAGAGGGCCATTTCACCTTCTCTAACGAATGCAATTCAACAAGAGACGAAATCTTGTATCAGGAGGTGCTTTTACACGGAAGAAGATAAAATTTCTAAAATGAAAACCTCCAGTAATTTAAAAGAAAAGACAATGAAGAATAATCGATAAAACGAAAAAACAAACAAACACCCGGCAATAAAAGCCTCATACTGTCAATGAATCATTCTTTTGCAGATGAAAAAGCGATATAATTAATAAAATAAACAGTGTATTGAAACATAAAAGCAAAACCCTTCTCCTGAACTAACTGCAGCAACACAAGCAAACTCTTGATTTCTGTTTAAGTCAACGACCTGACCTCCAATACACCAGCGGCCTATTTCAGTGTGTGTGAGCCTCTGATACTGATAGTGGCAGAGAGAGAGAGAGGGGAGAGGAGAGGAGAGAGAGAGAGAGAGAGAGAGAGAGAGAAGAGAGAGAGAGGAATCCTACCGTTTCTGCCTGATCACGCCAGACGAGGAGTACAACAGCACTTTCTTTCCGTAACCATTGCTTGAATTGCGTTCGACGAAAAGCTACGTAAGAGACTCACTTTGTCGCAATCAGAACAATATTTATATCGAAAAGTAAAATAAAAACAGAGTTTTTGGGCTTACTGACTCAAACTTTCGAAATTACTTTTACAGAGTATCATTTAGGGCTGCGTAAAGCTTTAAGCAAACAATAAAATATATCTTACTCTCTTTGAATTACAACGGCATTTGGAAATGAATTCTGACGACTCAGATTTCGACAAACCAAGAAGGTCACTTGACGGGAATCGTTGAGGGTCTGAGAACAATCAGTTCATTGATTTTAGTTTTGGATATATATATATATATATATATATCTATATATATATATATATATATATGGTATATATATATATATATATATATATATATATATATATATATATATGTAATATATGTTGGAGAAAGGCTGTTTGTAGATTTGCATATATATAGATGTACTACATATTATATATATATATATATATATATATATATACTATATATGTATATTTATATACTATTGTATACTTACTTATTTTACTTTTATCTTCCCGTCACATGGCCAGTGGCATAAGGCTGATACAGTTCCATATACATGTATATACAAATAAATATATATAGTATATATAAATGTATATGTATATATATATGTGTGTGTGTATGTATGTAAATAGCTAGATTGATACACACACACACACACACACACACACACACACACATATATATATATATATATATCTATATATATATATATATATATATATAAATCTACAAATAGCCTTTCCCCTAAACCCTCCAACATTCATTAATCCTGAAGATCAGCGCCGGGTTCCAACTCCGGCAGGAACTGATCAAATGATTTAGAGGCCGTCTTTTGACGTCACGAGATCCACGAGCCATCCCCCCCAAAAGGGGGGGTGGGAGGCTGGAATCGACTGGAACCGAATGGAATATGGAAAGCGAACAAGACTAGGCCGTGTGGAGCCTCCTGACTTTGTCATCAGCTCCATAAAGGAGAACAACATCGGTCTCTCTCTCTCTCTCTCTCTCTCTCTCTCTCTCTCTCTCTCTCTCTCTCTCTCCTTACAGCCAGAAACCTCGTGAAGAACATTTTACCTGTCCATTTAAATCCCCAGGATAAAAGACTACCACTTATCGATACCATTTATCGATGCAGTGATACTTGCAGTTCATAGATTGAACGGGATACATGAAATCTGGCGTTGCAAAAGCTATGGTCATTGATAAAATGTAATAGTTACAAATACTGCGTTACATAAGAAAGAGTGAGACAACCTGTCGAGAATACTGTGAGTGAAATGAATCAGAGACAGTGGAAAACAGCCGCTAAATGAAAGGGAAATAAAAGCGAGAATAATGCATAAGGAAGAGAAGTGGGTCTTTGTACCCTCAAGCAAAAGCAAACTTGAAACCGAAACTTCCGAAGCCTTAGGATCAGAGTCGTGACAAGAGCCTCAATATTTTTATTGGTTTCATAATTATCTCTCTTTTAAAGAAAGCTTGGTTATGTAATTATCACTTTTTTTAAAGAAAGCTTGGTTATGTAATTATCTTTTTTACTTGTTTTAGATCTTGGTTATTAATTATCACTTTTTTTAAAGAAAGCTTGGTTATGAATATTACTAAACAGTTTGGTTATGTAATTATCACTTTTTTACAGAAAGATTGGTTATGTAACCATCACTTTGTTAAAGAAAGCTTGGTTATGTAATTATCACTTTTTTTAAAGAAAGCTTGGTTATGTAATTATCACTTTTTTTAAAAGAAAGCTTGGTTATGTAATTATCACTTTTTTTAAAGAAAGATTGGTTATGTAACCATCACTTTGTTAAAGAAAACTTGGTTATGTAATTATCACTTTTTTTAAAGAAAGCTTGGTTATGTAATTATCACTTTTTTAAAGAAAGCTTGGTTATGTAATTATCACTTTTTAAAAGAAAGCTTGGTTATGTAATTATAACTTTTTTTTAAAAGAAAGTTTGGTTACATAATTAGAACGTTTTAAAGAATGTTTTGTTATATGATTATCATATCTAAAAATAGTTTTGTTATACAATTATAACTTTTTAAAAGAAAGTTTGGTTATACAATTATCAGTTTTTCAAGGAAAGTTTGGTTATATAATTATAACTTTTTAAAAGAAACTTTAGTTATATAATTATAACGTCTTCAAAGAAAATTTGATCATATATTTATACCTTTTTAAAGAAAGTTTGGTTGCATAATTACACATTTTAAATAAAAATTTTGGTAACATAATTATAACTTTTTTAAAGAAAGTTCGTTTGTATAATTTTAACTTTTTTAAGGAGAGTTTGGTTGTATAATATCAACTTTTTAAAAGAAAGTTTGGTTGTATATTTTTAACTTTTTAAAAGAAAGTTAGGCTGTATAATTAAAACTTTCTTTAAGAAGGTTTTGTTATATAATACACTTGTTTAAAAACTTTAGTTATATAATTATAATCTTTTATAAGAAAGTTTGGTTATATGATGATCACTTTTAAATTAAAAGAAAAGTTTGGTTATATAATGATCCTTTTTTTAAATTTTGGTTATATAATTATAACTGCTTAAAAGAAAGCTTCGTTATATAGTTATATTACAGAAGAAAGTTTGGTTACATAATAATCACTTTTAAAGAAAATTTGGTTATATAATTTATCACTTTTTAAAAGAGAGTTTGGTTACATAATCATAAATTTTTAAAGAAAATTTGGTTATATAATTATCACTTTTGAAAAAAGTTTGGTTATATAATTATCTCGTTTTGTCAAGAAAGTTTGGTTATATAATTATAACTTTTTAAAAGAAAGATTGGTTATATAATGACAACTTTTTTGTAAAAAGTTTGGTTATATAATTATCACTTTTTAAAAGAAAGTTTGGTTATACGTATAATTATAACGTTTTAAAGAAAGTTTGGTTATATTATAACTTTTTAAAAGGAAGCTTGGTTATATCATTATAACTTTTTAAAAGAAATTTCGGTTATATAATTATCACTTTTTTAAAGAAACTTCGGTTACATAATTATCACTTTTTAAAAGAAAGTTTGGTTATATAATTATCACTTATTTTAGAGCGGTTGGTTATAGAATTATCATTTAATTAAGTTAAATACAGAAAGTGAAATGACTATTTGTATTTAAATAAAAACTGGGCTTGAGTTCATGACGGGAGAGAAATGGAAAAACTACTAAAATAAAAAAAAGAAAAAACAAAACACTTTAATAAACTTGATGAAGTATTGCGCTTATCCACCGTTGTCAACTCTGATAAGAAAATAAATTATAATGAAAGCGAGTATAAACAATATTATATAAATTAAACACTGAGATAGTCACAAGCAGAAAAAAAAGACTACAGTGACATTGGTTTCCTTCACACGCTACACAAAACAACAACCAGAAGCAACAGGTTGCTTGAGGGCATAAAGCCACATTTTCCTTCCTTGTACTACATAATCCTCGCTTTTATTTTCCTTGCATATAAGAGCTGGATAGGTGCAGATTATTTTCAATTGTTTCTGATCCATTTCACTCAACAGTATTCTCGACTGGTTGCCTCACTCTTTCTCATGTGCTGCAGTGTCTGTGAGAGTTACACCATCAATGACCATGGCCCTTGCAAGCATCAGTGATTTAAATGAATAAGCAAAATGTACTTCACAAGGTTTAGGTTGTGTGTGTGTGTGTGTGTGTGTGTGTGTGTGTGTGTGTGTGTGTGAGAGAGAGAGAGAGAGAGAGAGAGAGAGAGAGAGAGAGAGAGAGAGAGAGAATTCACGTAAGCGCCCGGGTGTAAAACGATAGGCGGGTGGTAATTTGAGTGGCGAGCAGAAACATAAGTTTGATTTAAAGCGCAATTATTCTTTCGCAGTGATGAAGAGGCAGGAGGAGGGAAAAGAAGAATATTTATTGGAACCTCTCGTTATTCCCAAATATTAATACCACCTATTTCAATTTCGAATATTCAAAATGTTTGTTAAAAATAATATTTCTATCAGTTATAAGTCGAAGATTTATTTATGAATAAATTAGCTTTTTCATTTTTTTACAGGTATCATTCACCTGAAAACGATATTTTTGCCATACCATAAAAGTATGCATAAATATTTTATTCGATTTCGTGGGACATTTTTCGCTTTATATTATTTTATCAGTCCTGTTGACTGTCTCGTCGTTTTCGTATTGATTTTATTTCAAAGTTTAACAAAAATATCTAAGCTGTTATTGTACAACTGGACAAGTCTGGTTTACATTCCTTTTTCCTCCATATCTTGTAGCCTCCGCAAATCTTCATTTACTCATCTCAAATTTTCCCTCACATTTCTTTTCTTTCGTTCTATAAAAGAGGTACAATACTTGAACTTGCAAAAAGTCAAAAGTCAAAATATGAATTAACTCAATTATGTGTCTGGCAGCTTCTCAATACCAAACGGTCTCTTCGGTAAAAGAGACAAAGTCAACAAGTGGCCATTAAAAAAAAACGAACCACATCAAATCAAATAGAGCTCGGCCACTAAGCAAATTGACTATCGCATTTCAGGTTAAAAAATGAGAGAGAGAGAGAGAGAGAGAGAGAGAGAGAGAGAGAGAGAGAGAGAGAGAGAGAGAGAGAGAGAGCCTTTACAATCTTCACATTCGTCAGTTCTATAACTAAATCAACTGATATTTTTACTGAGAAAATGTACGAGTGGATGAATGGTTCCACAGGCCTGCACATGGTGTGTGTGCAACTTTAAGCAATTCTCGGCGATTCTTACTTGCTCCTACCTACCAGGACCTGGTGCTCTGTCTCTCCCCCCCCCCCCCCCCCTTGGCATTCTCTGATTTCTGCCTCTCTCTAATTGGTTATCAGTTCTAACTTCGCATCATTCTGTTACTTTTTCTACTCAAGTTGATCTTTCTTGTGATTGCTTCATGATTCGTTGACATTTTGGGGTGCTGGGGGGGGTGGAGGGTTAGGAGATGGGGGAAAGATTCACTATTATAGCCATCCTATGCAAAATCTTCATGAAATGATGCTACTTGCGAGAGCAGTATGGCTAATAGACTGTTGCTACTTGGAATACTCAGTACTTGGTTTTGTATCTCAAATTATAATAAATTCACGGATGAAGAACTATACCTTTTTTTTTTTATCTAAGGTGCTGAATACTATGTTATTTCTTATTGGTGAACTTTAACTGGAGCTCATACAATTAACAATCTAACTAAGAGCAAGTGGAAAAGACTATTTCACTTGTGTGTGAGAGAGAGAGAGAGAGAGAGAGAGAGAGAGAGAGAGAGAGAGAGAGAGAAAATGACACGCACTTTCAGAGAACTCACCAGGTGGAAAGGTCAGATTTCCCATTCTATGGTGGCAACGGAACAGAAACCAAAAAATAAAACTTTCTCTCCACAAAACACCCTGTTTTCACTCCCTCCGCTGAACCTATTAAATAACAAGGGATTTTGACATATCTGCACTTGAATTAACTGAACGAAGAATAACAGCGGAAGGACAGTAAACACGCTTGCTATCAACGCTGACTCACCAGCGAGAGCTCCGAGGGCAACCATACCAAGGAGTGACGCATTTGTCAATCTCTTGACATATACAGTGAATGACGTACCTGGTAGCTAACCGACTACTGAGGAGGAGGGCTAGAGGATGGCCAGCAACATCCTATGGGGCCACTTCTTCTAGGTAGGGTGAAAGGTGTATATATATATATATATATTATATATATATATATATATATATATATATATATATATGTATGTATGTATAAATATACAGTGTGTGTGTGTGTGTACATTTTGGTCCTCTTAGCAAGATGAAATGGTTATTTATTGTCCCTATTCAAAACCGACGACCTTTACACTGAAGACTTTGGCACAAAGCCGCTGGCAAGATCTGTAGGGACCGGCAGATCCTGTTCAGGCCCCTTTCAATCAGAGCCAGAAATAGCTGATGCAGAGATATAAATGGATTCCTCTTCTGTCCGCTTTTTTAAGGTCCTATACACGTTCACTTTAAAGCGTCAATGCTAATAACATAATGCCACGTCAGTTATGCGCAGTACAGTCCAAAGGATCGCATACGCTTAGAGGAACTCTTTGGCCACTTGTCAGAACTCACCTCGATAGACAAATGTCCTTTTAAAATTATATAGTCTAGATAGGAGAAGAGAACGCTACATGATAATACAGGCATGGAAACAGATAGAAGGAATAGCAGAAAACATCATGGAGCTAAAAGTATCAGAAAGAGCAAGCAGAGGTAGATTAAGAGTGCCCAAAACTATACCAGGGAAACTAAGGAAAGCACACAGGACATTAATCCACTACGCACCAGCATAGACAATGCAGCGGCTATTCAATGCGTTGCCAGCTCATCTGAGGAATATATCAGGAGTGAGCGTAGATGCGTTTAAGAATAAGCTCGACAAATATCTAAGCTGCATCCCAGACCATCCAAGATTGGAAGATGCAAAATATACAGGAAGATGCATTAGCAATTCTCTGGTAGACATTAAAGGTGCCTCACACTGAGGAACCTGGGGAAATCCGAACGAGCTGTAAGGTCGGTAATGTCTGGGTTTCGAATTCCTGGCCTCTCGTAGACGAGTTAAACGTCGTAACAACTAGATTAGGCCCGAGGCAATAGATAAAATCGAAGAAATATTTTTTTTGGTATTTCGGTGAAACAAGAAGAGAAACTGAAGTTTCGCAACTTTAACGAAGGCTGTTCTAAGCGATATAACGGAAATAAACAATATTCTTTATTTAAAGAAGTCCCATAAAAACTGAACAGTATGTGAACGCTGCCTAAAAAATGAGACGCAACAAAAAAAATTGCAGTGCTAAGAAATATAAGTACAACTATTACCATTTTTTTAAAATGATATTGCATCAAATAACAACGGTCAATTTAATAATAATAATAATAATAATAATAATAATAATAATAATAATAATAATAATAATAAATAATAACCCGCCTCCGTTAGCGAAAAACTCTGTCACAACTCTTCTCTCGCTACTGAAGTCCCGAGATGTTCACATGTGACTGCAGCAGGCCTGGGGCCAGATTTAATTTCGCCCAAAATGTCTCGTTAGTCACCTCGAGTTGCAAACAAAGAAACTTGGGAAAAGACGTCGAGATGAAGCTGTCTGTCTGAAATCGCCGCCACGTCTGGTCCTCCTCCACCAAAACCCCCGCCCCCCCCCCCCAAAAATCGTCCTCGAAACGATGCGGCCACAAAACAACCGGCGGAAACTAACACAGCAAGTTCGGGTTTGGCCCCTCTGGCCTTCCAGGAGAGAGAGAGATAAGAGAGAGAGAGAGAGAGAGAGAGAGAGAGAGAGAGGAGAGATGAATTCATGCAGGCAAGAAGAATATATGAGGAAAAACCCAGCCGCTACTGGACATTTGATTTTAAAGATTTTGATGATTTGAATAAAAACTGAATCATTAAACATTCAGAAACAACAATCAAAGAATATTAATAGGAATCATAAATTTATATATAATATTGTATATAATAATTAATATAATATAATTATAGATATTAGTTTATACACACACATACATATACATAACCAATATACGTGTATATAGTACATATACATATGTGTATATAAAAACACATTATGCTATATAGTGTGATATACTGGTATATATATCATATATATATATATATATATATCTTATATATGATATATATACTATATAGATATATATATATATATATACATATCATATTCCTAGTGTTGTTATGACTGACCAATCGACTAGCGAATGCATGAAGACAGAGAAATTTGGCTACTTCTTAAAACCCACTGCATATCTCTTTACTTAAGCTATGACATTCGTAGGTAGTATTGCAATTGTGATGATGTCATTCGCCTAAATCCCGTTTCCTATCTTCCTAATATTTCAGACTTGAGCCTGCAACTTTTTCGCTAACCCGTCTAATACATCTCTATATAACCAGACCACCTAGTTACTACTCTGTCCGTCCGCACTTTTTCTGTCGCCCCTCAGATCTTGAAAAGTAATGAGGCTACGGAGCTGCAAATTGGTATGTTGATCATCCACTCTCTAATTATCAAACATACAAAATTGCAGCCCTCTAGCCTCAGTAATTTTGATTTTATTTAATGTTAAAGTTTAGCCATAATCGCGCGTCTGGCGACGATATAGTACAGGCCTACACCGCGCCATGGTTGAAGTTATAGATCCGCGGCTCATACAGCATTATAACGAGACTACAGAAAGATTGATTTATTTTTGGTGGCCTCAATTATACCGCTGCAGCAGCTGTACAGAAAACTCGATTGCACCGAAGAAGCTTCGGAGCATTTTCTACTTGTTTCATATCCATGAAGAATCTTATTTAGGCTTTTTGTTTTCATCAAGGTTATATACTTTTCCTTTTCCCAACCCTCCTATGGCATTGTTCCAATATTTACGCAGATTCTTATCAGAAATTCTTAAACATTTTTCTTTGCATTTTCTCTTCTAAGTTCTCATTTACAGCTCTCTCTCTCTCAAAAGTCGACTGCTCTCGGTCTCTCTCTCTCTCTCTCTCTCTCCTCTCTCTCTCTTTGTGCCACCTGCCTCTAAATAGCACTGATGATGGAGAGATGGCCGACAAAAAAAAAATATAAATAAATAACTAAATAAAAGATAAATAAATAAAGGGTATCGTCTCTACTGATATCAAATCATTAAACCGATACATTTTTGTGGAAGAAATGGCATCAATCCAAAGGGAGCCTTGATATAATACTGTTAGCAATATTGACGAAAGAGGAAGAGGAAACACAAGGGAGACTCAGTACATTTCAGGTTACTAGAAAACAAAAACAAAAAAAAAACCGTCAGGCACCATGGCACTAATGACAGGATAAAAAACACCGGACTACTTAAATTGCCATTATCCTAATTATTTCCATCGACAGCATTTCAGCTACTACTACTACTAATACGTTGTTCCTTAATTAACACCACAGCTATTCTGACTGTGCCTCAAGAGACGTTGGTCCTTTGCGCTTCGTTCCAAATCAGTTAGAAATAAACACATAAACGTAAAATAATAAATAAGAACGTATTATTTCTCTTCAATAGCGACTTTTTTGCTGCATCCCCAAATGTTACAGTAGACTGAGAAAAAGGACTATTGCGTTTATTTAGATAACGCTCTAAGCCTTAGGCCTAACTAAACCAAGACGAATGACGCGTCTTGATAAAAAAAACATGTTTGCTAGGAGTGTTTTAACCTAGTTTTCCCAAAGGTTTTCCCAAAGTAATGGAGAAACACAATCAGGCAAGAGCCTAAAGAAGACGTAACGAATGTTGTATTGTTCAGACGTCAGGAAATCAACGCTGAATAGAAAAACAGTACTGATTAATTTAGGCGTGAAAGTACTGAACTGCGAGTGCCAGTTAATTGTTTTGTTTATCAGACAGATAACGGCTGAGAAACGGAAAGCGCAGAGCAATTATTGAATTGGAAAAGGAGGAGAATTTTAAGAGGGCTACCTACCTGTCAAAGATGGGCTGCCTAACATTAATGAACGTGTTATTAGTCCGATGATGAAAAGCTGAGAAACAGGTGAATGGCAAGGTTAAGAAATAGTATATAAATCGTACGTTTCACTTTATGATGATAAAAGTAACAGTAAACAAAACTAAACCTTTCAGTTACAGGACAAAGTGGAAAATAATAACAAAAAACGAAAGGTTCTACTTGGATGACTACGTTAAATAGACTAAACCAAAAAAAAATTGTCTGTTGAATAACAGAGGTAGTTGTAAATAAACTGAACTTTTGTTGGTTAAAAGTGGAGAAAAATAGTGGCAACACCCGACTCTCCCTTGGAAGATAAGGATAAGCAACAGTAAACAAAACTAAAGCCTGACGTTATTTTAAAAAGGTGGAAAATAATATCTACACTCGACCCTCTCGCTGAACGATGCAGGTGAAGACCAGCAAGCGATGAGAAGCTCCACAATAGATGAGGAAAGATTACCAACGCAGTGTTCTGCACTAGGTTATGTTTTATGTTTTCAATTTCGACTGCCGAGTCTACGAGGCTGAAGTTTCAGCTATTTTCGGGAGATCATATCACAGTTTTAGCGGTAAAAATCTGAGAGATATTTTCACAAAAATGGTATAAAATAACTCGCCTGCGAGTGACTGAAAGAAAGCGAGCGAAAGGTCATGAATAAATCTAGTTTTTTTTTTTAACCGTTTGTGAAGTTGGCTGCTTTCCGGAAACTTGGTGTATTTACCGGCAGGGTTTTATCAATTCACTGAAGTACTTTTTTTTTTTTTGCTTCTTTTACTACGGCCACTACTTCTATTTCCACTGTTTATAACCCCGTAGAGGGGTAGCGCCATCAGTGGACCTCATGCAGTGCACTGTAGGGATTACTTAAGGTTCTTTGCAGCGTGCCATAGGCCACTAGCTGCAGCCACTTTCATTCCTTTTGCTGTTCCTCCTTTCATATTCTCTTCATCTTACGTTCCACCCTCTCCTAACACTTGATTCATAGTGCAACTGCGAGATTTTCCTCCTGTTACACCTTTCAAACCTTTTACTGTAAATTTCCATTTCAGCGCTGAATGACCTCATAGGTACCAGTGCTTGGCCTTTGGCCAAAATGCTATATTCAACTCAATTCAAGTCCACTGCTTATCAGATGAGGCTCACACGTAAAGAAGACTGCTACAACCACCAAAACTTTTATTGGACAATTTACAAAGAAACTCATCAGTCTCGAAGGTTTACTTCCAGGGGAGTCTATCGAGAGAGAAAATGGACATTCCACAATTTATGGAATTCATGAAATCATCATTGGTGAGAGAGATTGGAATCTATGAATTGCACTGAATACAGAATTTAGGCCAAAGGCCCAGCGGTGGGACCCATGAGGTCATTCAGCGCGTAAACAGAAATTGGCAGTAAGAAGGTCTGAAAGGTGTAACAGGAGGAAGACCTTGCAGTTGCACTATGAATCAAGTGTTAGGAGAGGGTGGAAAGTAAGATGGATGAAAGGTAATATGAACGGAGGTCCGATAGAAGGAACGAAAGGGGTTGCTTTTTGTTGGTTTGTTTGTATGGTGCTTTTACGCTGCATGGAACCAGTGGTTATTCAGCAACGGGACCAACGGCTTTACGTGACTTCCGAACCACGTCGAGAGTGAACTTCTTTCACCAGTAATACACATCTGTCACACCTCAATGGTATGCCCGAGAATCGAACTTCCGGCCAACGAGGGGGCATGCAAACTCCATATCGACCACGCCACTGAGGCCCTTGAAAGGGGTTGCAGTTCGGGGCCGAAGGCACGCTACAGGGAACCTTCTTTAGTAATGGCTTTAATCTATGAGGAGGTCAGCCGGTGGCTAGTCCTCTATCTCAAGAGGTAATAGGGAGCGATGGACAGTAAAATGAGGGATTTATTGGAATGTAAGGGGAGAGGGTTAAGAGGTGGGGAAAGAGAGATATAATACGGAAATATCGGTCGAATATGGTTGAAACTATTTAGAAAATAATTACGATTGACGACACAAACACAATTGCGATTTCTCGTGTAGCATTGATAAAAATAGCTCTCTGGCCTTCATAAAAGGGAACAGTTTGTCGAGCCGAGGAAATTTCTATTCATCAGATATATATAACCGTGGAAAAACAGCTGACTGAACAAAACTAATTTTCCGTTGAAAATGAAAATGAATGGTCGGTGGGAGATCACTTAATATGTTTCAAATCTTCCCCGAAACCAGCATTTTCGAAAATTCATCTCAAACGACCTTCAACAGAAACCTACACATAACTGAAAATGCAAACAGAAAGGAAATTAGTACGAGTAGGTACCCTTTCACGCGCACATTCATTTATGGAGAAATGTCATGAAACTCCAAAGTGATTTAAATAGCAAAATCCAAAATTGACAGATCATTCGTAGCTGCCAAACCAAACAGAATTAATGGTTGCGGAAGCGTTTTTAATTGTATCTGTTATCAAGTAATTGATACGGCCGGAAGCGCAGCAGCGATGCTTCGGTGAGCGGGTAAGCATTTCAACACAATGCTTCGCTTCGCTGGGAAATAAATACTACAGTCTAATTTCCGGCGCCCTCTAGTGATGACTACGCAGCGGTCCTACAAAAATTTCTGCTTGACTAAAACGCAACGAAGACACGTACATATATACATACTAAACACACACACACCCTATATTAATATATATATATATATATATATATATATATATATATATATATATATATATATATATTAGAATAACGTTGAAATCACGGGAATAATTAGAGTTTACATGCATAGAAATTGGGGTACTTAGTAGAAGTACACACACATTATATATATATATATATATATATATAATATATATATATATATATATATATATATATATATATATATATATGTGTGTGTGTGTGTGTGTGTGTGTGTGTGTATGTGTGTGTGTGTGTAAATAAACTCTTCTATTAAAACAGGATACGTCTGAAGTATAAAAGGCCCATTAAAACACTGGCTTAAAGATAAGGACTATATTTCGGTGGACTACCCTCTACCCTTGTCACTACTTGATAAGGGTGGAAGTTAGTCCGACGAAATATAGTTCTTAATAAGTTTTTAAACCAGAGTGTTTCAATGGGCCTTTTATACTTGAGATGTATATATATATATATATATAGATATATATATATAATATATATATATATATAGTGTGTGTGTGTGTGTGTGTGTGTGTGTGTGTGTGTGTATAGCCCCATTACATTAATCCTCATCCAGTTAGACCATTTACCCAAAGTGTCCCATTCACCTTTTTATCTCGGTCGCAATTTCACGCTTCCTTCATATTAAAGCCGCCATCTATTCCAAAACCACTTGCAATTCACCTAGCCAGCGATTTCTCGGTGCCCTATACAACTTCCTCTTATAACTGCTCATTCATAGTCCTTTCAGATTGGATAGACCAACAGAAAAAGCAGTCTATCATTCTCGTCATCTACGCTTAATTTTTTACAACTTATCGTCGTGTCTGAGCATACTACTCTCTTTTAATCGGTTTAACTTGATAAGTCGCCTCTCTTATTTGATCTGCGTTCGAAGCGCACATTTTACTTCCATAAAGGAGAGTTGGCTCAAGTATCGCGGGGCTTATGGTTCAACAGGCGTCGATATCCTCTTCATTCATTCTATGACTCGCCTCTTCTCTCGTGATGTTTTTTCCTAATTCCTAACGATTTTCATTCTTCCTCAAGTCATTTCTGGTTTCTGTTAGCTGCCATATCCACCAATATAATATATACTTATATAATAATACTATATATATATATCATATATAATATAATACTATATATATAATATATATAGATTAATGTTATATATTAATAGAGAGAGAGAGAGAGAGAGAGAGAGAGAGAGAGAGAGAGTGAGAGAGAGAGAGAGGCGAGTAGTTAATAATTCAATCCTCCCTAGCCGGCGGAACAACTTTACATTAAGTATGCATCTGCTAGAGCAAAGGTCCTATCGTTCGGAATTATACAATTTCATTTCAAAGTAGTTTATCAGACTGGGTGAATGAATATCAAAGTCAGAACAGATGGTATTTTATACACATTATGTGGGAATAAATTCTGGAGTTAGCCAGAGTACAGGAGTACGGATCAGTGGGAATAACAGGCCA
>NC_061091.1:15599700-15607200 GCF_015104395.2 Macrobrachium nipponense | reverse complement strand
CTCTCCATTCATTCCCACAAAGGCGAAACCTCGCACGGGGTGAGGGGTGGGTGGGGGGGCGAGAGTCACCCATCCAGCAAGTGATGGCATCGAACACATCTCTCCACGATTGAGAGAGTCGGCCAAGAGCTCAAAAGCGCAGAAGACCCAAACTCATTATTTCCTCGGTACTGTTCCCTTTACGCGCTCTCTGACTTTAATCAAACAATAATGAGGAGGCAGAGAGAGAGAGAGGGAGAGGAGAGATGATGAGAGAGAGAGAGAGAGGGGGAATGAGAGGAGGAGACCCCGACACGAGAGAGAGAGGGGTGAGACGAGAAGATGGAGAGAGGAGAGAGAAGTAGAGAAGGTAGAAGGGATATAATTTAATATATATAATATATATAATATTAATATATATTATAACAATTTTGTTATATAATATATATGAATAGATTATATATAGTATGATATAGAGATAGAGAGAGAGAGAGAGAGAGAGAGAGAGAGGGTATGCTGAAGGTAGTTCACACCTTACCTCTTCAATGCCTTGCATTAGAGGTGCATAGGTAAGTGTCTTTTGTTTTACCGCAGATTTCGTAGCAATTAATCTTTAAAATTGACGAGTAGCATTTCTTCTGTTCAATCCTTGTCACTTGTTGTACTTTACATTAAGTTAAGAGCATAGTTACCATTTAGGGGTAGCCTTATTAATGCTGTTTTTTCGCAAGATTTAAAAATGTCAACAAATATTTCAAGAGTACGTATTCAGATATGGTTACAATAAGCCCCTTTGACTCCAAAGCATATGCAGTGGTAGGTCTTGTTCCGACCCTTCATGCCCTCTAAGAGCTGATTGGATACCTTAGTGTCGGTGTGATAAATCAGAAGTCAGCTGGTCAAACCGTCAAAGAGGAGATTTGTCTTATTGTCATTGTAAGGTTGGGGACCTAAATACACCGGACACTTCGGCTGTTCCAACCACACAATCAAAGATTAATACATTTATTTAATATATGAAATATGATCAAAATTCCTCTTTGGACGAGTGGTTCTCGCACTCGGTTACCAATTCGGTGTCCCAAAGTTCGATTATCGGCTCGGCCAACGCGAAATCAGAGGAACTGATTTCTGGTGACAGAAATTCATTTCTCGATTCGATATAGTGCGGTTCGGATCCCACAATAAGCTGTAGGTCTCGTTGCTAGGTGACCAATTTGTTCCTAGTCACATAAAAATATCTAATCTTTCGGGCCAGCCTTAGGAGAGCTGTTTATCAGCTCTCAGTGGTCTGGTGAAACTAAGATATACTTAACTTATGATCAAAGTCCACATACGCTGGAAAAGTACCACCTAGGACCAAAGTCCAGTTTCAGAAACCTAGAAGGATTTTCGGCAATAATGAAGCCTCACAGCAAATTACAATAAACACGAACATACAGCTCTGCGCGAATTCTTCCAAAATGCACCGAATACTCGAGAGAAAATTATCAATCATCCGTATCGCAAATTACTTCATCCATCATCATGGATGCGTTTGAATGACGGCCTTGCAGATGGGGTGACAGAATAGAGATGATGATGATGGATGATCGAGTGATGGAGATGCAAGTCAGTGATCGAAGATGATGACGAGACATAGCAACCAGGTTTTTGTACTAATCACAGAGAGCAGAAAATTCTTGGATCGAGTTAACTATTTCAAAAAGAAAGTTCTCTGTACTTTGTCATTCTTTTATTGGAATTTTGTAAGGACACCACCGCCATACGCACAAGAAACTCAAAATACCATTGTCGAAGTCAAAGAGACTGAAGATTTCATTAAGCTACCTTCCCAATTTACCGTTAAGAAACCGGACGTATTGTTCACTTTTAAGCTGCCAAAGCACCATAATAATATTTTCAGCTCTCGGGCCGCGGCTTAAGCATTCCGCAATAAGTCATAAACAATCGGAGATAAAAATCCTATATATTTAATTGAATCATATGAAAGCCGCTTGAAGGATAACCTCCAGGTCAGTAGGTGACATAAACTTCGGTATTACTTTCTTGCAAAAGTAAAAGTCACAATTGTTTAAAAAAATATAAGGTAATGGTGTGTAAAAGCCGAGAGAGGAATTTACCCACACTCCCGAAATCATCGTATCTCCACAAATATACCATTATCACTTCTACCCAAAATCTAATTTCTTCGATGACGATCCTAAGGTCCTCCTTCCGGAAATATTCATATGGATTACCACGCAACTTTTCTCGTGATTCTATTGACAAGCAGACTAAATTGAACCAAAAACCTTAACTTCGCGTAGGTAATGGAAGAAGAAAATAATAAAGTGTATGAAAAATAGAATAAAAAGATACACATAAACTAGACGAAAAGAATAGTGATTTACACTGAGAACAGTACTCACCAATTATTATGACCATAACGGGGAAAAGCCATCATTCCATTATCAACGTACCTGAAGGAGGAAATCATAAGGTCTTATATACAAAACTAACATGCAAATCCATAAATCATTTCATCGATAGATAGATAAAAAACTGAAAAAATTATAAAGCATAAAATACAGAAATAAATAAAGAAAAGCAAAATAAAAGCAACAAAAATATTAAGAAACATCTGTCCACACGTCCAGACGTATATCATAGTACTAAAACTTCCGGACTGTCAAATTTTCCGGTGTTAGACGAACATAAAAGTTTCGTTACGTTCCAGCATTTTCCAGTTTATACTGGAAACTCAGCATTGCTAATAAATTGCAACATATAACTAACTGGTATTCTTACGCGAACCGATCTTTAACTGATAATCTCCATAAATTAGAAACTGAGAGAGAGAGAGAGAGAGAGAGAGAGAGAGAGAGAGAGAGAGAGAGAGAGAGAGAGATCTTATGCTAAAAAGCATATAATTCAGTGACAGATAAAAGTCAGATATCGCAATACTTGTCAAATAATACCCAGGCATGAATCAAATTTATATGCAGTAACTTACGCATAAAATGTACATTTTCCAAAGTCTGATTTTATTATCCGATATGTTACTCCCATTTCAGTCCATTTACCAGAAACCGAGGACGACTGATGCATTCTTCTTCTTCTTCTTCTTCTTCTTCTTCTTCTTCTTCTTCTTCTTCTTCTTCTTTTTCCAGTGGAAAAGATTGAATCATTTCAGTTCTGCCGACATATTTTCATTCTTCTGTCCCAAATTGATATTTCATGTGTTGTCAGCAATACTGAACAGGAACGAGCTTCTATGGACTACGTAAAGCTACCCCTCCCACTCTCTCTCTCTCTCTCTCTCTCTCTCTCTCTCTCTCTCTCTCTCTCTCTCTCTATTTTTATGAGATGCTCTAAAAATGATACCAATATCCTAAACTTATCTGCAGTTTAACATTACTTTCATTTCGACTTAGGTATTAAAGATCAATCATAAACAAGGAATTTAAAAATACAAATGTTTATATACGAGTATGCGATAAATAATATATATATAAACACACACACACACACACACACACATATATCTATATATATATATACATAGGTGTACATATATATATAAATATATATATAGATATATAAATATATATATATATATATATATATATATAGATATAACATAATTGTACATATAATATATATATATATACATAATAGATATATATATATATATATATATATATATATTATATATATTATTAAGTATATATTCCAACAATAGTTCCATTGATGAGAATTTCTCCGAGGATGATTTCGAATGAAAGTCGAAAATCTTTGTCTATT
The DNA here is from genome assembly GCF_015104395.2 of Macrobrachium nipponense. Taxonomy (NCBI): domain Eukaryota; kingdom Metazoa; phylum Arthropoda; class Malacostraca; order Decapoda; family Palaemonidae; genus Macrobrachium; species Macrobrachium nipponense. The sequence goes on along the minus strand of NC_061091.1, from coordinate 15,603,435 downwards.
TTTGATTTTCATGTCAGATATTCTTGTATGTATGTATGTATGTATGTATGTATGTATGTATGTATGTATGTATGTATGTATGTATGTATGATGTAAGTATGTATGCATGTATGTATAGAGAGGTAGTCATACTGATAATTATACCATGACATATTTTAATACACATTGATTTAAATACCAACACATTATTTTTATGTTAAATAATCTGCGTCACGCAAACACTTTCGTCTTCGTTAAATTGTCACTCTGGTTCTTTGTTAAACTCTTCAAATTTAGCATTAAATCTTAGAAACTGATTTGGGTTCATGAACGATTGCATGTCTCCATTAATTTTTATTTCAATTTTTTAAGAGGTGTAGAAGGTGTTGCAAATCATCTAGACAAAATTCATTCTCACATTAACTTTTAATAACTGACAAGCGACTTCGAACAGACGAGGGAAAAATTAAGAGCTCCAAATGGGAACTAAAAATGTTCCATAACTAAATAAATCTTCAGGTTATTCCGTATCCTTTTGGAGAGAACGTCCTTGAAATATTGTCTTATTTTGAGTTGTGGTGCAGTTACGCATTTCTCATCCAAACTGGGTTTCAAGGCTCAGCTTATGAAGGAGAAAATTCTTCATTCTCGTTACACATTCGGATTTTTATATGGTGTAACCGCATTCAAACTATTATGAAATAAGCAAATAAGTATTCACTGTATAACTGTATTACTACAATATTAAAACTATCCTTATTAATTCTATGTTACAAAGATTGCTCCGAATAAGATAGATCTACAAAAAAGAAAAAAGCAACTTTTTAAAAAATGATTCAGTTCAGAATATCCGTAGAAATGTAACGATATTACAATAAAAAAGGAGCTAAAAGGTACTTGTCTCCCAACACTAATGAACAAGGATCAAGGAGGGTGACTCAGTGAAGCGATACTGACAAAAACTACTCTTATTTAACAATATAACTGCGATGCAAGATATTTGCAAATAACGGTAAATACACACAACACACACACACACACACACACACACACACACACACACACACACACATATATATATATATATATATGATATATATATATATATATATATATATATATATATATATTATATATATATATTTGCCTACTTTTAATAAGATACGTATGGAACTAAAATAACCACAATGCCCTCTTAACTTCTCTTGCTTCACCCTCTTTTGATACGCCTGCTACTACAAAGCATCTTCTTCCCTGAAGAGGACGCATGATAAAACCAATAAAGCGTTAATTTTCACAATCCCTCAATTTCCCTATTCCATCGCGCTCACGTCTCCGTCTGACACCCCACCAACCTGGGACAGACACAAGGAGTTCCTCCCTAATAAGTCCCCCAAATTAGCTCACCTCAGCGTCTTCCGCACATGAGGCGACCCTTAGATACCAGAGGGGCGTGACAGGCCGACGCAGGAGAGTCAGAGAATGACATCACCTGCCTTCTTTCAAGTATATTCTTTCCTAAATTATTCTTCATGTATATATTATCATCTACGGCAACCATCAAATGTCACATACACAGCAAGTGGACTATAACCCTACGGGAAATTCTACCCATATTTCAATATGTTTTTACGCTGTAACGATTTATTAATTAACCAAATTCTCATGTTTTGGCACAAGCTAGTGTGTATCTCCAGAAAAAAAACTAATCAATTCAGCGACTAACAAGCCAGTGTGTATTTCCAGAAAAAAACCTATTCAATCTAGCAACTAATTAATAATGAACTCCGTATTAAAGCATTTAGCAGTTACAAAAGTAATAAAATTATTTATTTAGCTGAGAATAATAATTCCCCCAAAATACTAAAACACCACTACAGTTGCACCTCTCAAATGAGCAACTAATAAATAATGAACCCCTCATGAAAGCATTTAGCAGTTACAAAATTAGTCATCTTTTTTCCTTAAGTTGAGAATAATAAAAAAATACAAAAACAGCACTACGACAGCACCTCTCAAATAAAACAAACATTAAACGAGCCAGGCATACTTAGCCGGAAAATCGGGTCGATGTGAACTGATAATTTCCGTTCACAGTAAATACTAGTGGATTTCATAACACACATAATTTTACTGATGGAAGAGGATATAAATGCAACCATTGATAATCATATGATTGCAATTAAAAACTAATTTCGCAGAATCAGAAATAACAATCGAAATGGGAGTAGCATTTTAGTCTCTGCTGTAATGACATGGATCGCCGACGTCAACTCTAAAAACGTCGAAAAAGGTTAAAAAGCTGAAACAGCTCATCTAATGAGCAAATAATAGCAAATAATCAACTACTGTTTTATCAAAAATATCAAGCTTTGCTTTTTGTTTTCCTTCACTTTGGTTAACACCACATTGCAATTATGACTCGCATATACAAAGGTAGCTATTGTAACTACAGTATATAATGAAAACTTAAACAGCCATGAAACTCTCATGGTGGTAGCCTGTGTTGTTGCTCCTATTGAGGTGCCGGACGCACAATCTTGGATAACTTTAACCGTATTTAAAACAAAAACTACTGAGGTTAGAGTGCTGCACTTTGGTAGGTGTGATGATTGGAGGGTGGCTGAACAACGTACCACTTTACAGCCCTCTAGCCTCAGTAGCTTGTAAGATCTGAGGCTGGACAGAAAAAGTGCGGACGGACAGACAAAGTCATCTCAATAGTTTTCTTCAACAGAAAACTAAAACGAAGATAAAAATTGAATTTCAAAAGCAATAAATTAAAATGGACCCCAAAAACAATTAAAAACCTGAAGGAAAGACCACAAACAAATTACAATGATACCCGAATATTGAGCTGAACAGGAAAACCACCTCCCAGGAGGTAAATAGAGTAATTGAAAAATGGATTCAAACAGAGAAAAGTGCTCACCACTTAAAGTGCCCTTACTTAAGGGAAGATCAACAACACTGCAAAAGGCTCTTATCTGGAAACCTCATCTAACTGACCTCTGAAAAAACAATCATTACCTAACGTTGATTTGATCAACAAAGAGAAATGAGTAAAAATTCGACTGGCCTGTTCATAAAAAGGTAATAAAATATCCTAAGGTATCATTTCTCTGACAATTTCCGTGTTTTTATAAATGAAATTCTTGTAACAAAATAATTGCAGACAGATTTTAGACTTGTAATTAAATTTGTTTGGAAATTGGTTACAATATCTTTATATATATTTGTCCGTTATTATCAATTTAAGAGATATCAAATACAAGTGTTCTCAGATGACGAACAACAAATGGTGTCGCAATTTTCACGGTCACCGCGGCCGGAATAATAAATGATAATAAATGTTCTAGTTCTAGTTAATGCAATATCTTCATCTGTATTTGTATTCAATTATATGTTTATTCGGCAGCAGAAGATAATATTCTTTAGTTTCGAAACAGTGAGTCATAACACAGAGACAAAAATATCCACAATACATGAACGTTTGCAAAAATGCAGCCGTGATGAACAACGTAGCAAAATTTCCTGCTGCAAATAAAAGGCTCCGCGATTCGAGAGAGAAATACGACGACAACCAACGGCAAATGTTTGATCGGAAAAAGGGTCTACTTTAAAATAAAAAAAAAGGAAAAAAGGAATGCGTAAGGGTATATATGTAAAAAAGAAGGAAGAAAAACACAGATAGGGACGGAGAAGCGAAAGAGGATAGAAGGAATATAGCAAGAACAGTAACGATATTGAATTAAA
>NC_061091.1:15564700-15597200 GCF_015104395.2 Macrobrachium nipponense | reverse complement strand
CAATCGATTCCAGGCAAGAAATGAAAGATTTGAGTGAGTATCTACATAATATGTAAGGCATTTTTATTCCATTTGTGATCTTAGTTTCTCCAACAGCTGGAGCTGGTTGCTGACCATTCATGCAGGAAAGTCAAAAACAGCGTCAACAGCTAAAAACAACTACAACACTACCTAATGTAAGTCACACAGAAAAAATATTCCAAGCGAAAATGACAGAAAACAGTCCAATGTAACGAATAAAATCGCAGCGGCAAAGTAGAAATGAGAGAAGCAACACCAGATTTAAAAACGCGAGCCCAAGCTGAAAGTATTAAACAAGGCTCTCAGCGATTGGGGGGCTTAAGGTCCCATTTTACCACGTCAAAAAGCGAATGAAGTATATCGAGGGGGACATAAATACTTGGGGGAAAGGATTGATGCACTCCACAGGGACCTTCATGAGCCACTCGAATGTTAATTAGGAACGGCATCAAAAGAACAGATTCACATTTTTGAAGGGAAACATGGCGGGGTGTCTGGCGTGGTTCTTCCGAGAAATGCTGCGGCTTTATTCCCCTCTATAGAGGGAAGAGGGTATCTGCTTTTCTTGCCAGCTTCTACGTTCGATTTTATGTTGTCTACGCACTTCATCAGTTTAATCACATCTTCGTCTTGTTTTTGTTTGTTTGTATGGCGTTTTTACGTTGCATGGAACCAGTGGTTATTCAGCAACGGGACCAACGGCTTTACGTGACTTCCGAACCACGTCGAGAGTGCTCTTCTATCACCAGAAATACACATCTCTAACACCTCATTGGAATGCCCGAGAATCAAACTCGCGGCCACCGAGGTGGTAGGCCAAGATCATACCGATCACACCACTATGGCACTCACATCTTCGTCTTGGTCATTCTCTCTCGTATTCTTGTCCTTACAGTTTTTATGAAATTTGGCTGGCACACCAATTAGAAGAAAACTTTCGGCCGGTAAGCGTTACAGACACCAAAAAGGGGGAACTGGAGTGGCTGAATGGTAATTTGAAGAGGTCCAGAAAATAAAGAGTAGAGAGGTTGGACAGCAAGACTTGATAAAGGCAACTGGAATTGTTATCAAGTAAAGGCAAACACTGTTTATTAATGCCTACATTGCACCAAGTGAGGTGCACTGACGGCACTACTCTCCTACGAGAAAATCTCCCTTATAATATCTTAAAGGAGGAAGCTAGTTCGTTTTCCAGGCCAATCGATATTTGATACATTTTCGAAAGACTTTTTTCATTTTCTGTCCTTTCGATAGTCACTAGGCTTATTTAAACGGATGGTCCACGTCAGAGGCGACGATGTATATAGATCGGGATGGTAAATGGAGTTAATCAAGTTAATCTTTCAGCCACGGTACTGTGGTGGCCTATGGTCGCGGTACCTATAGCGCTGCCAGGTGTACGATCATGGCTAAAATTATCCTTAAATAACATAAAAACTACTAAGGCTAGAGGGCTGCAATTTGGTATGGTTGATGATTGGAGGGTGGATGATCAATATACCAGTTTGCAGCCCTCAAGCCTCAGTAACTCTTAAGATCTGAGGGCGGACAGGAAGAGGGCGTACGGACGGGCAAAGCCATCTCAATTTTTTTTTTTTTTTACAGGAAACTAAAAAGAAAAAAAGAAAAGAAACTGGCAGGTTTTTGAAGATAAACTTCATGAAAAATATTCTGTCACCGTCGGACTTTATAGATAAACGGATCGGGACGCCTAATTGTGGACCAAAAGGGTTGTTCATTAAGAAGCAAGATATTCATTAAAAGGTAAATAAAAACTCTTAGAGTTTCTACTAATTTCTAATGTATCTTCGCTCTCGGGTAGACATACTAGAAAACAAGAAATTAGGGGCATTTAGATATGGATATAAACAATCATAATAATAAAGTAGAAATCACGGGATTAGAGTAAATGTTCTAAAGCGCATAATAATATGATTGTTAAAAGTTCGTGGAAAACGTTATAAAAACTAGGATTTAGAACCCTGTACGAATAACGCCTGAAAACTCGAAGCCAACATCATACTAGAAAAAAAAAAACAGACAATGAGGATAACTAAGTGAATTATGTAGCCAACTGAATGGTGAAACCTGACATCCAATACAAAGGTTATTCAGCTGGCCTCTATTTACCGAATAACCTCAGTAACTACGATGAACTCCGAAACACTGGACAGAGAAAGAAAATCTGACGAAATGTATAACGGAAAATCACATACACAGATAAACTTATGCCTTATTATAAAATGGAGTTCCTGCAGGAGTTACTCAAAACACCCCGCCCGTGCAAATGCATTTTCATGGCCACGTCGACCCTTTGGCTTCTCAGTTTCATTTAAATTTTATTTGTACTCTTTTCAAGGAACGCCTGACACCCTAAAGGGGCATAAATGAGGACGCTTCACCCTCCGTCAGGAAACTCGAGCCCCACACAGCAGACGGCGGGAGATCGCCATTAAATCCACAATGTTTGTTTGTATGGTGTTTTTACATTGCGTGGAACCAGTGGTTATTCAGCAACGGCTTGACGTGACTTCCGAACCACGACGAGAGTGAACTTCTATCACCAGAAATACACATCTCTCACACCACAGTGGAATGCCCGAGAATCGAACTCGCGGCCACCGAGGTGGCAGGCCAAGACCATACCGATCACGCCACTGAGGCGCTTTAAATCCACAATGACACGATGATGTCCAGGGGTCATTGTGGCTATTGAAAGGAAGTTCCTGTTGAATGTAGCAATTAAACTCTACGTGTGGGAGACAGATTTTTTCTTTTGAAATTATTCATATTTATTTTTTCCTGATTCTTGTTGAGAAATAACGCGACATTTTGCAGACAATGGACCCAAAACCTTTCATATCAAATTCACACCAAGTCTATCACCACAGGTAGATATTGCCTGGGAAAAAAAATTTGACCACTGGATCATTCCCTTTTTTTATACTTTCTTTAGGAACTCTCTCTCTCTCTCTCTCTCTTAAACAAAACACTATATAAACAGATGACCAAATGGGGTAATGGTCTACCAACGGTCATCTCCTCAGGTGTTGATTCACCAGCCTCTGAGATGGTCAGAGGACAGTTGATTCCCAAATAACAAAGATAATTACCAAGAAATCCAAACCCTGGAGGTCACTGGCAGTAAGAGGGACCCAGAACGACAAAACTTCAAAATGAATGAATAAATTTGCATATTTTTTGGAAGTTAATCAGAACGAACGGTCTCATTAAGATAAAAAAATTCAATAAATGCAGCCTTGTTCCGTATAACTTTCAGGTGAATTAAGTTTAAAGTTCGTATTCGATGCACACTGTTGGCAAATGATGTAAGAAAGATGGTTGAGTCGTAGTTGAAGGTCACTAGATGATTTCTTTGGCAAGCATTTCGCTTTCGAAAGTTTTTAACTAACAAAATAGTTTCAAAGTCTGATGTTTTAAACAAAAATTCACTTTATACACAATATATATATATAAACAAATTGTATATATATATATATATATATATATATATATTTATATATAGACTATACGCACATATATATATATAAATATATGTAATACATATATACACACACACACATATATATATATGTATATGTAATATATATATATATATATATATATATATATACATATATATATATATATATATATATATATATATATATATATATATATATATATATATATATATATATGAGAGATGGCGTGTAGTAAAACTGAGATGACTAGAAAATAAAAATTGTCCTTTAGTGTAACGAAAGACATCGTCCTCCTAAATGATTAACGATGCCTCCCTAGTTAATAAGTAATGGCCCACTATATTATTATAATAATGGCATATTTCTTGATATGATCAATATTCATAAAATGGTAAATAGCTCTATATGATATCCTTAAAGATTATGAATAGCGGCAACGTTCGAAAGATAATGAATCTGAGAGAGAGAGAGAGAGAGAGAGAGCAGAGACGAGAGAGAGAGAGAGAGAGAGAGAGAGAGAGAGATCTAAACAACGCAAAGGTATAGGTAGTCAATGGCAACTCGCCCCAAAGGCCTCAATGCGATGGTCGCTGGTTTGGAAGAGAGACGCCAGTAGCCATTCGATTCCAATGAGGCGGCCACGTTGCACACGCACCACAAGCACTGATGCTCGATGGAGCCACTAAGGTGTATACTTGCAAAGCTTAGTAACTGGCTGATCGGTTTTAATCTCCTAAACCCCAAAGTCGTCGTTATTAGATGTAATGATGCATAATAATTTTGGAGAAAGCGAGGCAATTGGTTCAAAAGTATTTTGTGAGGATTATGTGTATTTATGAAAGCAAACCAGATGTTTAATATAGTATATATATATATATATATATATATATATATATATATATATATATATATATATATATATATATAAATGAATTAGAACAACAGCAGGTAATAAAGACCTATAAGAACAATAAACAAAAAAATTACGAAGGGATAATGAAATTACAACAGAGAGAGAGAGAGAGAGAGAGAGAGAGAGAGAGAGAGAGAGAGAGGGTCGCACGTCTTCATCGCCCCCCCCCCTTCCCCCCTGAAACAAAGGTAAAATTTGAAACGGGCCAACGATGTCATTTCATTCCGTCATGAGCGAAAGATCTGGCCAATTCCTCTCTAATGCAAGACTGACAGAGGGGCATATCTCTGCCTGTCTACTTAATAAGAGGAAGAGGAAGAAGAAGAGGAGGGGGAGGAGGAATAAGAGGAAGAGGAAGAAGAAGAGGAAGGAGGAGGAAGAGGAGGCGGAGGAATAGGGGGCCCGGTGGGCAGTGGGGTAGGGGGTAAGTAAAGGAAAGAATACCCTCTCCACACAAAGGTTGGCGGGAAAGCAGGGCTCATGCGCACCCTTGCCCGACTGATCAATAAATCCAGGGGGGCGACTGGTGTGCTTGCCATGCGAACACCTGTGGAGGAGGAGGAGGAGAGGAGGAGGAGGAGGAGGAGGAGGAGGAGGAGGAGGAGGAAGAGTAGAAGGAGAACGAGGAGGGAATGCACAGAATGATGATGACAGGAGTAAATGAGAGACAGAAGGAAGAACGGAGTGAAGAAGCGCAGAAGAGAATCACAGGTGATTGGTGGATAAAAAAAATGGTAAATCAGGATTATAACGTATTTAGATTTGAACGAAATCACACGAAGGAAATCTCATGAAAAGAATGAGGAATGAAATAAAGGACAATAGGAATGATGGGAATAAGATGCGTAGAGGAGAATCGCAGGTGGAAATGGTGATTAGGGAAAAACCAGAGAAAATTTACAGGATACGAACATATGCAGAAGAAGGAGATGACATAGAAGAGAGGCAATGGAATGGAATAAAAAGAGAAATATGCAATAATTCACGTAAAAATAAAGCAGGTGCAAATGGACCGCAACAAGAGCACGATGGACTGAAGAGAAATGAAACAACGAAGGGAGATCACGAGTGGGAAAATAGAATGGGAAAACATTGAAAACAGATGAAGCCATGGAAAAATAAGAGATTTCAAATAACGCCATCGTTCGATGAAATGTGAAAGTTCAAATGACACTTGAAAAGACGCTAATATGACATTCATCATGAAAACAATGATGATGAAACGACAATGAATACGTAAAAAAATATTACAAGATGAATGAAGGATGTTTCGGCGACGAATAAAGGGGATAAATAAAGGATGACGTGAAAAAGAATAAAAGACATTACAAACTGTCGCAACAAACAAGACCGAGCAACAATAGATGAAAAAAGACCGGAAGTGGTGTAGAACGGAAGAGAGTAGGCCGCATGGCAGAAGAGACGTGAAGAGTCAGAGATAACAAAGAGACGTGACAGCACAAAGGAACTGAAGAAGTACGGCAATGACAGATAAGAAGAGAGAGATAAACCATGATAAAGGAAGGACGATGGTTAGAATTGCTCCTATTTGTGATATTATGAAGGATATGACTAGGAGAGAGAGAGAGAGAGAGAGAGAGAGAGAGAGAGGAGATGATGAGGGGGAAGGAAGAGGAAGAAGGGAGAGGGGAGAGAGGAGAGAGAATCATGAATACAGGCGAAGGAGAAAGGATGTGTGAAGGAGAATGAAAAGAATACAAAGTAACAGGGGTTAGAGAGGAGATGTGAATGAGGAATGGCTACAAAAGATATAATATAAATATCAAGGACAGACAAATAACACGGGAAGAGAGAGAGAGAGAGAGAGAGAGAGAGAGAGAGAGAGAGAGAGAGAGTTACAAGGATTAAGGTGTCTCAAAGACTTATTAGTTCATCCAAGGAGAGAGAGATTTTGTTTCAGAGCAATATTATACTTGAGAGAGAGAGAGAGAGAGAGAGAGAGAGAGAGAGAGAGAGAGAGAGAGAGAGAGTTTCAGTTTCAGAGCAACACTATACTTGAGAGAGAGAGCGCATTTGTTTCAGTACAACACTATACTTGAGAGAGAGAGAGAGAGAGAGAGAGAGAGAGAGAGAGAGAGAGAGAGATGGGAAGGTTGGCAGATGGGGACGTGAGCATCATGCTTTAAACAAAGCAAACAGACTGAGAATGCCAGACAGACAACTGACCGTTCACCACAGGCAAAGATTCCCCTTCGGGAGTGTGGGGAGAGTATGAGGAAGCCTCAGAGTGGTTGGAGTGAGCTACAATAAATGGTTGTTTAAACATGTGACTCAGAGAGAGAGAGAGAGAGAGAGAGAGAGAGAGAGAGAGAGAGAGAGTAAAGTCAACCTCCTTCCAGGGGCTACTGATGATGGCAAAGCCATTTCCATATCAAACAACTGCCACAAGTTCTTACATCAACAGAAATTTGTTCCTTTGTTTCGTTCCAAAGAGCTTTTTATTTTTCCTTTGTCTCTTGCTTTTGTTTTTTCTGTTAGCAAATCTAAATCTCTCTCTCTCTCTCTCTCTCTCTCTCTCTCTCTCTCTCTCTCTCTCTCTCTCTCTCTCTCTCTCCGAAATTCTACTCAAGAGATAATAACTGTATTTATTATGCAAGAGGATATTGCAGAAACGGAGAAAATTGCAGATTCAGACACAAAATGAATAATTATGATAAAGGAAGATCAAATATTATGGAAAAGTTGGATTTTTTAATGTCAGAATTTCTGGAAATGAAAAAAGAACAACATACCAGAACAGGAAAGAGACATGGGAAAATCCTTATTACTACCAATATTAAATGAAGGAGAAAACACGCAAACCATCATAGTGATGAATGCGCAGGGTTTAGTTACGAGTAACTCAAAAAGAAAAATAGAGTACTTAGAAGAACTAACCCAAAATGAAAAGAAAATAGATATAATGAATATAAGTGAAACCTGGTATTCCCAAGAGGACTGGGAATGATGATCAAATAAAAGGGTTCCAAACTTATAGATCAGATAGAAAAAATAGGAATCAAGGGGGAACCGCAATATATGGGAAAGACAAAAAACAAGGAAAAATATATGAGAAATATAGTAACTCAGAATGTGAACTAATAGCGGTAGAATTTGAATCTGAAAAATTAATGAACATAGTAATATATAGACCTCCTAATACTAAAGAGTTTGACTTAATAATTGAAAAATTGAAAAATTGGATGATATATGTAGAAATCACAAGGACTGGACTATTCTCCTATCTGGTGACTTCAACTTTCCTTTCGTAGAATGGAAAGAACGAATAGGAGATTGTGGTTGTACTTATACATATAAAAAAGAGAGTAATAGTAGTGCAGAAGATAAGAGGCAATTTGAAAAGCTATTAGATATGCTACTAGAATAACAACATTTCAACAAATAAATCACCTGCCAACAAGAAAGGAAAATACTTTAGACCTAGTATTTGTGAACGAGATGAATTATGTTAAAGAAATAATAGTTTATAATGCGAGTATTTCAGATCATAATGTCATAGAATTAAACAGTTCATTCCACCAAAGCAAGTGAAAATAGAGATAAGCAAGAAATGAAAAAGTGGGAAGGATATGGAAAATACAACTTCTACAGTAAAAATATAAAATGGTCAGAAATTAATGAAGAATTAAACAAAGATTGGGATAACATTTTCGTAAGTGATGACATAAGGGTAAATACGGAGATATTATATAAATATTGGAGAAATAGTGGATAAATATATACCGAAGAAGAAAAGTAAACATCATTCATGCATACAAGAGACAGAAGGATCTTGTTCCAGAAAATCAGAAAGTGGAAAAAAGGTCTTGCAAAAGAAAAAAATGCATGGAAAGTTATAGAACTAAAAAGTAAGATAGAAAATGCAGAACAAAAGATTATACAATCAAAAGAAAATGAAAAACGGGACTTGGAAGAAAAAACCCTATTAAATATCAAGCAAAACCCCAAACTATTATACTCATATGCGAAGAAGATGAATAAAAGAAGAATAGAAATAGGCCCTCTGAGAATTGAAGGGAGATTAACGAATGAAAAAAAAGGAAATTTTGCAACATACTGGCAGAACGATATAAGAGAGAATTCACCCCTAGAATAGATGAATGAAAGATAATGATATAGAAGTAAGGGACGAAAATAGTGAATATTTAGCTGACATAGAAATTAATGAAGCTGATATTGTGCAGGCAATTAATGAAATTAAAAATGGAGCTGCTGCAGGGCCGGATGGAGTCCCTGCTATTTTGTTAAAGAAAGTAGTTCATTCTATCGCAAAGCCACTTGCAATATTATTAAGACAAAGTGTAGATACAGGCAAGATTTATGATGAGCACAAATTAGCATATATCACCCCTACTTTCAAAAGTGGATCAAGACTAGAGGCAAGTAATTATAGGCCTGTGAGTCTAACATCACATATTATGAAAGTGTATGAAAGGGTAATGAAGAAAAATATTATGAAACATTTAATAAAAAATAATTTGTTTAATATAGGACAACACGGTTTCGTACCCGGAAAAAGTACACAAACCCAACTGTTAGTCCACCGTGAGAACATATTCAAAAATATGAAAAACGGAAATGAAACAGATGTGGTTTATCTAGACTTTGCAAAAGCTTTTGACAAAGTAGACCATAATATATTAGCAAAGAAAATTAGAAAACACAATATCGTAGATAAAGTAGGAAGATGGTTAAAAGAATTTTTACACAACAGAAAACAGATAGTTATTGCAAACGATGAGAAATCGGATGAAACCAAGGTAATATCCGGTGTGCCACAAGGTACGGTGCTAGCTGCAATATTGTTTGTTATTATGATTGAAGACATAGACAGTAATGTTAAGGATTCGGTAGTGAGTAGTTTCGCTGATGACACAAGAATAAGTAGAGAAATTACTTGTGATGAAGATAGGAACGCTCTACAAAGAGACCTTAACAAAGTATATGATTGGGCAGAGGTAAATAGGATGGTATTTAACTCTGATAAATTTGAATCAATAAATTATGGAGACAGAGAAGGAAAGCTATATGCATATAAGGGACCTAATAATGAGACAATCACAAATAAGGAAGCAGTTAAAGACCTTGGTGTGATGATGAATAGGAACATGTTATGCAATGATCAAATAGCCATTCTGTTGGCAAAATGTAAAGCAAAAATGGGAATGTTGTTACGGCACTTCAAAACAAGAAAAGCTGAACACATGATTATGCTTTATAAAACATATGTTCGTAGTCCACTTGAATATTGCAATATGATATGGTACCCACACTATCAAAAGGATATTGCACAAATAGAGAGTGTACAAAGGTCCTTTACAGCTAGAATAGAAGAAGTTAAGGACCTAGACTACTGGGAAAGACTACAATCCTTAAAATTATATAGTCTAGAAAGGAGAAGAGAACGCTACATGATAATTCAGGCATGGAAACAGATAGAAGGAATAACAGAAAATATCATGGAACTAAAAATATCAGAAAGAGCAAGCAGAGGTAGATTAATAGTGCCCAAAACTATACCAGGAAAAATAAGGAAAGCACACAGAACATTAATCCACTACGCACCAGCATCGATAATGCAGCGTCTATTCAATGCGTTGCCAGCTCATCTGAGGAATATATCAGGAGTGAGCGTAGATGTGTTTAAGAATAAGCTCGACAAATATCTAAACTGCATCCCAGACCATCCAAGATTGGAAGATGCAAAATATACGGGAAGATGTACTAGCAACTCTCTGGTAGACATTAGAGGCGCCTCACACTGAGGGACCTGGGGCAACCCGAACGAACTGTAAGGTCTGTAAGGTAAGGTAAGGTCTGCTTTTACATCTTCCTTTTGGCTTTTACGGCAAGGGATCACTGAAATCATGAATGTCGAGCGGTTAAGAAAATAGGTAAATATAAATCCGAAAAGAAAATACTGCACCAATCACTTGTGAATAAAAAAAAAAAAGAAATAGCAACATGTTTATGCAGCAGAGATAGCTTAAAGACAATCCTGTCGACGTCCAGAGTCCATCTGATAATTTGCTAGTCAGTCATTACAAAAACAAATGGTGCTGCTCGAACTGACGTTTTGAATTTTTCTGACCAACCTCCACCTGCTTGAATAAAACTGGGGTATTCGAATAGGTCATGAAGAAGCAGGGTAAATAAAATGATGTGGAATACATTAACTGTAACATTCCACTTTCATTTTAGGATTGTGAAGTGGAGACTTTTTATTTTGTTTTTGTTTTGGGGGGGTTCTAATCAATTCCGTGTATAACACGTTTTCCTTAAACTCCAGTTTTCTTTTCCTTGAAATCCATAATATTTCTAATCTTTCTCCACGCATCTATTATTTTTTTACCAGCATTTAGGCTATTAATTTTTTATACAATGTTCTACATTGCATAAAAATATCGATGATCGAAGCAGGAAATTAAAGAACTAAAATGTACACTAGTTCAGAGAAATGAAACTAAAATGCGAAGGGGCCTCTTTGCTAACAGTGGTAACTTTACTTAAACGAATGTCATTGACGTGATAACTATAACACGAAACACAGTATGGCGTGTTATCTGTTATCGGAGATCAGCGCTGGCAGGAATTAAATCTTCTGCGGAAGTACGCCTTAATTCATAAAATATGTATATACATGCTCGAGAAATTACCTATTCAATGAGACATTTGTGTAATTAGCGGTCTGTAGCAAATGAAATACCTCACAAACACTGCTCAGAAATATTAAAAAATATAACTTATACGATAAGAATAGACCTCATGCAATGGCCATTCACTTTACTGAATTACATTACATTCTTCTCTGGCATTCAACCGTACATCGTACGGGAAAAATGCATGTTGTAGCAAAGAGTGACTTCAGCTTGGACTTCCTTTGGCAAAGAAACAAACAATGGTGTTGGAAAACGCAGAGCTCCCTCGACGTCAAACAGATTTTCGACCATTCGTCCAATGACAATGAACATCAGATTAAACCAAACTAGTTTGGAGCAGTCAGGTATACCATCTCGACTTCAATTTAGCGCTGCTTCGTGGCTATATATCTCCCTGTTAGTCTCTCTCTCTCTCTCTCTCTCTCTCTCTCTCTCTCTCTCTCTCTCTCTCTCTCTCTCTCTCTCTCTCTCTCTCTCTCTCTCTCCGTTGACCGTCACACAACATAATACTTAACTTTCAAAAACAAGCACAAGGAGCCATACTGCTACAAACACCTTATTACCGTTGCTCAGGTAAAAGATTTTCCCTGGACAAGGTGCAAATATATTCTTGACCAAAGCAGCTAATAAGCTTGGTGAAGTTATGGCAGAATAAAGACAATTACCGGTCTTCCCACAAAATGCAGAGCACACTTCACCTGTGTAAGAGAACCAGGAGTCGTGTCTTCTAGGTATGGGTGTGTTCATCTAGAACAATTTATCTGCTGACTTAAGCAGGTATTTAGGAATTAGATGATGAGGATGATGATGATGATTATATAATTTAGGCCAAAGGCTAAACACTGGGGCCTACGAGGTCCTACAGCGCTGAAACGGAAATTAACCTTGAAGGATTTGAAAGGTGTAACAGGAGGAATACCTCAAAGCAGCTGCACTATGAATCAATTGTCTGGAGGGTGGAAAGTAAGACGGAAGAAAGAGAATATGAAAGGAGATACAGTAAACGGAACGAAAGGGTTGCAGCTATGGGGTGAGAGTACGCTGCAAAGAACCTTAAAGAATGCCTACGGTGCACCGCACGAGGTGCACTGACGGCATTATCCTCCTAGACGACCATAGGGGGCCAAGATTAGTGAGCCAAAAGTTATGGAAATGCCGACCTTATCCTAAGATACTAGCAAGGAATTGAAAAGGTATTTGATTTGTTCTTAAACAGTCTTCGTAAAGTGAAATCAATCTCGTATTACAGCAGTGGTTCTTGACCATTTTCAATGCATGTACCCCTTTCAAATCTGCAGTCAGTTCTCGCACACCCCCTGAAATGCTAAAAAAAGCTAAAAGAAAAAGTTGATTTTGATTTGTATTAATAACAAATCCAAACTTCATTAGGAAACTAGGTTTATCTATAACTCAGCACTGCAGTAGCAATAATAATAATAATAATAATAATAATAATAATAATAATAAGTAATAATAATAATAATAATAATAATAATAATAATAATAATAATAATAAAAATAAAAATAATAATAAAAATTATTATTATCATTATTATTATTATTATTATTATTATTATTATTATTATTATTATTATTATTATTATTATTGTACTTAGGAAGCAGACCCTCTCTCAAGCATACTTTATTAAAAGTAATGGCTACTTCAGCAGCGTTACACTTGTAGGGAGTCTTCTCTATTTTGCGAATAGCGGCTTTTTCCGTGCTACTTAAACAGGCTAGTAGAGCGCCTATAGAGGTCATGATCAAATACAGTGTCAAAATAGGCGTATATATTTGAAATTAAACTATGATGCCATAGTCATCAAAGTCATTAACGAGAGAGAGAGAGAGAAAATCGTTAATGACTTTGATGACTATGGTATCATAGTTTATCTGGAAAATTCAAATATATACACCTATTTTGACACTGTATTTGATCATGACCTCTATAGGCGTTCTACTAGCCTGTTAAAGTAGAACGGAAAAAGCCGCTATTCGCAAAATAGAGAAGAATCTCTACAAGTTTAACGCTGCTGAAGTAGCCATTACTTTTAATGAAGTATTATTATTATTATTATTATTATTATTATTATTATTATTATTATTATTATTATTATTATTATGCAGAAAAAATAACATGTGTATATAAAAATATATTTTGTTTTAATTATTGATAGGCATCTCGCACCCCTTGGGAGCCGTCCTAAGGGGTGCGAAGGCCCCTGGTTAAGAACCCATGTTACTTTTTTGTTTGCATGGTGTTTTTACGTTGCATGGAACCAGTGGTTATTCAGCAACGGGACCAACGGCTTGACGTGGCTTCCGAACCACGTTGAGAGTGAACTTCTATCACCAGAAATACACATCCCCTGTCCTACAGGGTATTTGGTCCTCAAACAGTAATTATGTCGTGCTAAGGTTTGCACTTTTCATACTCGAGAATGAGAGGGGATCAGAAACCTGTCAATGATTAATATTCTTATAAATTAAAAAAAAAAAAAAGCTTTTCTTGTTATCTATTTGAAACAGAATGATAGTCATTATCTATAGATTAACCGCATACAGAATTAGTCCCTGTACAGAATCGTGCTTCCGTAACTCAGTTCCCTTTAGATAAATTCTAAATAACTGAAAGTAGGTGATCCGTTCACCAACTCTATGTAATCAATCGTAATTTCCATCAGACATTTCGGTCGCGGCTTCAAACGCTACGGTTCCAGCTTCCAGGGCAGCAGAAAGCCTGAGAAATCTCTTCGCTGGAAGATAGCACAGCTTTGGACTCGAGCATCTTGCCGGAAGTTTCCCAATGAAACCGTGTTTGCCAAGTTTTAACTCCTGGCTCGAGTTGCAAAGTTCAAACAAATTTCCCCGGCGAATATATTGTCGAAGTGGGGAAAACTTCGGAGTAGTCAGATAATATGAACGGCGCGCGGGGTTTTCAGAGCGGCTGGGAATCGCGGAAAACGACTGAATGAAAGTCAAGTCTGGGATCTTTTGAGATAAAACGAAACCAATTATAATTTCAAGAAATTCCAACCACAGGAATGAAAGTATATTTTTTACCCACAATCCTGTACTTTGGGTCTTTGAAAAAGCGATGAACAAAACTTGGTACTTTCTGAATTACCGGTGAAAATGAACGCAAATCTGAAAAAGGGGAAATAATTGGATCAAAACTGTCCGACTGATTCTGAAATCTACTCAAAAAGTCAAAAGGTTCTGATCTGTCAGTGCATAACGGCAAATTTAAGAAGAGCACGATCTATAAGTCAAAACCAAACAATTTTTCACAAAATAGCAAAGGATTTTTCAGCAAACATCAAACGATTTACCAAATGCTGACGAAATGCGAGCAAATCTATTGTCTCTCTTTTCACAGACCTTGGTTAAACACACCTTGGTGACATCTATGAAGCCCGGTGGTTGCCATGAGCTAACCAGTTCAGCATGACGAGAAATAACACATTAACCCCTTCAGTCGTGAGACTAAACTAAATCTCTCTTCATTTAGCCAGTTTGAAATGTGAACATCACAAGCTTACAACAAACACTTCCAGTATTTCCAAACCGTTTACAGTATTTCCAAATCTGTTCTCTTAATATTAAAGATAATTTCCTCTTTCTCCGCATATCAGATTGTTTCTTCTGCGCAATCGAGTATAAAACCATCAGCTAGGTCCGGCAGCGCTACAGTTGCTCCCCACATCCGGTTGAGTGAGGTTGCGTCCCACGCCTCCAGATGGCGCTGCCAGATGCACGATCAATGGTTAACTTTAACCATAATTGAAATAAAAACTAATGAGGCTAGAAGGTTGCAATTTGGTATGCTTGCTGGTTGGAGGGTGGCTGATCAACATACCAATTTGCAGCCCTCTAGACTCAAGTTTTTGTTAGATTTGAGGGGATATAAAAAAGTGCGGAGTGAATAAAAAGCCGGATCAATAGTTTTTTTTTAACACAAAAAATTAAAAAGGACAATTCAATCTCTTACTTGGGAGAAGACATGCGAGAAAGTGGCTGTGGTTTTTAATTCTCCAGAATCAACATTCGCTTTATAATGAGATTCATAGTATCTTCCTTTGGACAATATCATTAATTTATCCATAAAATTGTAATTGAACTTTCCTAAATACAAATATAACTTCATTTCCCGCCCCAAACTGCAGTGTTCCCAAAAATTCTCTACACATCCGAATACTTTAATAAAATTCAAATTACCACTCCCTCCATATAGCTTATAAAGAGTTAATATATTTTCCGTAATTACTACAATCACTTACCAAAACTGGTAAATAGCAGCTAAGAGAGAGAGAGAGAGAGAGAGAGAGAGATCGTCCAGCTCCGAAATGGCAGCTTCGTCTTCAATTAAAAGGGAATGAAAATGTTGTCCTGACGGAGATAGAAAGTGAAAGGGAGATGACTCGACAAAGAAAAAAAAAAAATCTCTACAAAATTATTCAATCCGGACAATGTGGTCCACACGGAACCTGAGAGACCAAACAAACAGAGCTGACGACCTCAGCTGAAAAGAAGCAGCGATCTCACGTGACCTGAAAATCGTTGATACGGAAAGTAAAATCATGTTTAATTAAGAAGACCTAACTACGACATTCAAAAACTTAGTCAACTACTAAGAAGGAGAACAAACGGCTTATCAACGTTCGAGGTCAAGCGATGAGAAGCAAACGATTCTGCCACATGACAAGCGATCAAATCCACGCCGCTGGAAAAATAACAAGAGACGCGAAATTTTGAGCTCTCTTTCACAATCCAGCTTTGCCGTAACAAATAAAAACAGACGAAGGCGGTACACAGCAGAAGTCCCTCCCGGGCTAATCCTGATTGCAACACCCGAAATCTATCGTAACTTCACATGATGAAAACGAACATCTGACGAAACCCAAATAGCTTGTGAGGGAGTCTCCACCTTGGCTTCATTTGAGGATGGTTTACCGGTAGGTAACTTTGTACTCTCTCTCTCTCTCTCTCTCTCTCTCTCTCTCTCTCTCTCTCTCTCTCTCTCTCTCGTAAAACCTCACACATGAAGGCAGTCAAGTAGAAAACTGGCAATCAATCAATGAGTTTATTTGGATACGGTCTGCCACGGTGCCCAATCTGACTTCGGGGGATGAAAGAATGGGAGTATATAATTATGAGGAAAGCGAAGTACAGGAGAGAATGTACGGGGCAGACCATCATGTACATGTCATAGAGGAAAATTGTTACGAACTCACATTTTCGATTAATAGCAGAAAGTAAAAAAAATCTACAAAAAATGTCATAAATGGCTTTCTACAGCTAGTACATGCAAATACTAGAACTGCAGAATTTATAAAGGAATCGAAGTATCCACAGTGAAAATGGCTATAAAAAAAAACCCTTGCTTACATTCCATTCGCTGTCTCAAAGGTTTTAGGAAATGAATTGCTTTTTAGTCTGGACAAAAAGTAAGACGGAGACAGAACACCAATAAAGTTTGTCATCATTAACATAATCTGCCAAATTCCCATTCAAAGAGACCGTTTTCCGGACATGAATTTGAAAAGCAAGAATCACTGGAGAGAGAGAGAGAGAGAGAGAGAGAGAGAGAGAGAGAGAGAGAGAACAGCATACAAAGACTGGGGATTCGACCTTCATTCCTATTTCAAAAATAAATCGAAATTATGTAAAAAATCAAAAGCCTGAGTTCCTTTCTCGTGAATGAACTCCTTATCTTCATGATTTCTATCTAACTATTAATCTATTTTTTTCTTTTCTAATAACTGATCTCTTTCTTTTCTGTATTTCGTATTACATATTTTCAAATGAACACCATGATAGTTTTTGGAAGCTTGCATTTCATGTCAGTAGTCCTTGTGGGTTTGTTCTACATGAACTGAGTTTATCTATACTACTACTACTACTACTACTTCTACTACTACTACTACAACAACTAATAATAATAATAATAATAATAATAATAATAATAATGACCTAAAGAACAGAAATGATGGAGGAACAAAACAGAGAGAGGAAGAAATGTAATGAATAGCGGCTACATTTCATCGCAAATATGTGGTAATGCAAAAAGGCAGCATATCCAGGTAATATCGCAGAGTTCTCTTTATAATACTAATACATCAGAAGTAGTAAATAAAATAGGAACGAATAAACTTCTAAGCGTAAAGATTCATGACAGCCACCAAGATAATGGAAGGAAATATAGAATTTTGGCCAAGAGCTGGGACCTATGAGGTCATTCAGCGCTGAAAGGGAAATTGAGAGTAGAGAGGTTTGAAAGGCGTAACAGGAGGAAAAACCTGAAAGCAGTTTCACTACGAAACAATTGATAGGAGAGGGAGGAGAGTAAAATGGAAGAGAATATGAATAGAGGTCCAGT
Source organism: Macrobrachium nipponense (assembly GCF_015104395.2). Taxonomy (NCBI): domain Eukaryota; kingdom Metazoa; phylum Arthropoda; class Malacostraca; order Decapoda; family Palaemonidae; genus Macrobrachium; species Macrobrachium nipponense. The sequence goes on along the minus strand of NC_061091.1, from coordinate 15,579,722 downwards.
AAAAGGAATGAAAGGGGTTGCAGCTAGGGACCGAAGGGACGCTGCAAAGAACCTTAAATAATGTCTACAGTGCGCCACGTGAAGTGCCCTGACAGCACTATCCCGTTACGGGGATAGTCACCTATGGTCTTTATCATCAATTCCTGCACATCTGGAACTTGACTATCCAGCCTCATCCAGGTAAAAAGGCTGGAACATTTTCCTGCTGGAAAACTGATTACAAAGTTTTCGGTTCCCCAAACACTGAAAGTTACGTTATATGAAAAAAAAAAGGATTGAAATTTGCTCATCCTTAATTATGGAAAGCAATATAAGTGCGTGGATGACTATGCAATAAAGAGCAACATATAAAAGAAATAAATGACTTTGTAGTTGAGGCTATCGTGTAAGAAAACAGGCAAAATCGATAAACAAAAGCAATATGAAAACAAAAGCACTGCAGTCAAACAGAATATCGTATTTTTTCATAAAACGAATTGTTTGAGCAGAGGTACAACTATTTAGATAAACAAAAACATTATTTTTTTGTATTCAATTCGCTTGACTTCAAAGTGTCTGCAGGCGGGCCGAGTTGACTTGCATTTCAAAGAGCTGATGCAGAGAGAAATTATGTCTGTCTTTTTATTGCTGAATTAAAGAGGATGACAAAAAACAGGTAAACAGAGTTAGGCAACACAAATACATTCCGTGAAAACTCTCATCTGAAAAACATCGTTTTCAGAATCCGACCTACACACTGCGCGTCATAACTTAATATTAACATTTGACAAATATCAGTGCCTGACCAGCAGGAACAGTCACTCTCATAGCAAATCTTAGCGTTCTCGGGTTTTGAATGTAGCAAAATGCCAAGAGACCCAGTTTACCAATTTCACAATTTGGGAAAAGGCGAGAAGCATATAACGAATTCTAAACCAAATACCCCAACACAGAGACGCTCGCAACAAAATGAAATGCAGCATTTTACCCAAAATTTTGGAAAGCAACGCCCTTACCATGTCATTTATGCGAAATAATATATCTCTCTCTCTCTCTCTCACACACACACACATACACAAACAACAAGTATTATGTCCTGGCGGTTATGCTTGTTTCTGAGTGGTCGACAAAGTCTATCGTGTTCCTTTGCCTAAAAAACTCAGAATGGCCGACAAAGTTTATCTCGTATTCCTCCCTAAAAAAACCCAGCTTTTTATATATATTTAGGAGAGAATTTACCAGAGCATATTTATATAGCCAGGCTTTGTTGACCAGTTTTCGCCTTCCTTCTTATCCAGGGATGAAATAAAAATAAACATAATTCCCAACCCCCACCTTTTATTTATTTATTTTTTTATTCTTTCTTTGAAATGCGAGTCAAGGCACCTCCTCACCTGCAACCGCCCTGAAGCGAAGCGAAATGAATATACAAAACAGGTTTGTGTTGACACTGAAGGTTTGACTTCGCATCAAATAAATTTGGCTCTCAGCAATACTTGGTTGACTTCATGTATTCATTTCTAATTACATTCATCTTTTGATTTCCTATCATTTTCACTTACTCGGCGAGTAAGCCTACAAACTACTTTGTTATTCTTCTTCTTGTTGGGGTGGGGTAGGTAAGGTCTATGAAGAGCCTAAAAAGGTCTGAAGAAGGTGTTTCGTGTTTAGTTATAGATACAGGATTTTTAGGATAAGGTATTTATGGTATATTTATTTGAATGAAAATGTAAAAAATAAATAATGTTCATGTTAAACCGTACAGAAACATTATTTCTAATAAAAATAGAGCGTAAATATTTTAATTGTTGTTGGTGAAGCAAGGCTCTATTTGACCGTAGATTTTACCAAGTTTTAATGTACGTTAAGTTACGACTATAATGTTTACAACTTATGCGTGAGGGGAAAATCTTGCACGCATCACGAGTAAGCTGGAGGTCGGATCACGCCTTGTTCCCTAAGTTGTTCCACTGTAAAGTCATTATTTTCCTTTAAAAAAATAATGCCTACAGACGGGCAATTATTTTCCTTTTTTAAGTTTTACAATGTTATTTTTGCATAAAATTCATGAACGGTTTTATTTATATTTCACTTTGCCTTATTGCTTCCGTTAAATTACAGAAGATGAAATGAAATGAAGGAAAACACGATTTCAAATTTGACCATAAATAAATAATATGTTTACCGGAATTATAAGCAACAGATTACAGTCATATTCGAAACAATATTAGTTTCTGACAGTAATATATTTAGTGAAACTTACTTTTTTAACACAGCACATCACTGAATAAAAGAATGACTGTACAAGGTGTGTGCGAACTTGGTCGCCCTAGTAGGATCGAATGGTTGCAATTGTCCCTCTTGCAAACCAGCGACCTCTCAAAGAGCACTAGGGTGGAAAGTAGATGGCTGGGTTTTTCAGTGAACAATACAAACACGGCCGGAAGTTGACATGAATCTGACTTTACCGGGAAGCAACTTAGTTAAGTGTTAGTTTTACCAGACCACTGAGCTGATGAACAGCTCTCCTAGGGCTGACCCGAAGGATTAGATTATGTTTACGTGGCCAGGAACCAATTGGTGACCTAGCAACGGGACCTACAGTTTATTGTGGAATCCGAACCACATTATATCGAGAAATGAATTTCTATCAACAGAAATAAATTCCTCTGATTCCGCGTTGGCCGAGCCGAATATCGAACTTCGGACCACCGGATTGGTAGCCGAGCGCGAAAACCACTCGTCCAACGAGGAACTAGTAACTTGGCAAACTGGGAAGCAAATTCCCGATTTGTATACTAGTGTTGCGCCAGACCCGGTATTTTGCCATGCCCCTATGTTAGATTAAGTTAGTTCATAAATGTCGCAAAGGTAATATGAGGGTGGGAAACACAATGAGATGATTTTCAAACAGATTTTATGGCTAGTTTTTAAGATATGGCCTTCCGCTTTTTCAGGGAAGGTCCGGTACTTGGTTACAGTTCGGGAATACGCTCCCGGGAAACGACTTGGCCAACCGAAACACAATTTCATGAATGCGAGCAAAGTCATCCTGGTGAAAACCTCAGTTTTACAGCGAGCAGATGGTTATCATAAACCAACATTCAAAATTTGCGCGACCGCTCTTAAATCTCTGTAGCTCTAAAATGGGTACAATGACCTTCTTAAGAAATTTCAATATTCTTCAGTAATTACAAAGGAAGCACAAAATTACAGCGTAGTGGTAACTCATTTTGAAAAGTGGGATTAAAGGGAGGCGAAGAGAGGAATAAACACTACAGCTGATGAGTAGTATCAAGAGGCGCGGCAGGATTGATAAGTAGCTCGCGAATCGGACCACTGGATTAGCATTATTGAGCAAATCGAACGCTTCAGGGCCGAAAAACGACTTCCAAATCCATTCAGGAAAGTCATCAAGATGAGAAAGAGCAAGAAAGGGTTTCGCGGCGGCTAGGGGGAGCCGCCGTTAGTCTTGGACGGAAGGACACACCGTCACAGAAATCGGAATTCTGCCGTTGCATTCTCATCCAGAAGGCGAGATCGCGCGAGGGGACCGATCGCGAGAACGCGCAAGAGACCCGAAGCACAAATGAGAGACAAAAGGGGACAAAAGAACTCGATGCATATTTAAGCCGCTCCACACGAGAGTGCGTTCCTTGAAGACAGCCCGGAGGCTGAGCTGGTCCTTGGGATATGTTCCAGGTGGATCGCAGATCAGGACCCAGTCATCCATCCCCATTTACATATAGAGAGATTCTCCGCTTTTCCTGGAACACAGTCAGTTGCAAATGCTCTCTAAATTAACTGAAGCGTGCCTCCTCTTTCTTTGCTTTTTACTGAATTCACTCAACGGAATCTCTCTTTTATTTTCAACCTTTTCTTTTTACTGCATTCACTCAGCGGAATCCCTTTTTTCGGTTGCATATCTTTCAATCCAAAGTCTCGTATTTTTCAGAATTTTCTGTGTCATGGAAACTGATAATCCCTGTTATTTTTAATGTTTCCCTTCACTAACTCAAAGACTGAACCAACTACATCATAAATGCAATCACTGTTTGTTGTGATATTTGAATATATATGAATCTCGATTTCTATACCTGATTGTTTATCTGTAGAGTATAATGCCATTATATTTGTTTTCATAAATATGCCTAAGTGATTCATGTTTAGTTTTTCATCAGCCTTTGCGGCGAGAGCGCAGTCTTTTAACATCATGAAGGAACGATAAACCTCTAGAAACATGATAACATAAACTCCTATCTCATTCTCTCCAAGAGCCAGGTACACTATAAAGAGACTCTTCGTCAGCCCGACGCGGATGCACAGCTGTAACTCGTCTCAAACTTTCTACTATAACTTTGGGGATGAAACCCCCTTTTTTCACTTCCTAAAATACACGAGGGAGTTAAGAGGTGTCAAATAAATCTACTACACCAACGCCCAACACCCCTCCCCCCCACCCCAACACGTAGTAGGCGAGCACAAAAAAGCGACGGCGTTAATTGCGAGGCGTTGTTTATAGCGATGTGTGGAAGATATATTATCTCCGCTACTTGAAAAAAAAAAGAAAGTCTACTGCTTAAAGTTTTCCCAGCCGATGATCGGACGTAGGAATGGCTATCACGTGATGAAGTATACAACCCCACATGCGGCCAGAATGAAGAGAGAGAGAGAGAGAGAGAGAGAGAGAGAGAGAGAGACGATCATATTTCATCATGCCAAAAAGGTTTCCTTCAAGTGTAGGAACTTTTACTTCGGGGAATTTGCAGGCAAGAAACGAACCGGGGAAAGGTGCCTTGAGGAAGTTACCGAAAACCTTAAAGGCTCATGACCTAAGTAGGATGGGAGCTGGTCTTTGAAGAAGAGTACCTTTTCTTGCCGGTGGTGTTTCTTTATTGCAAGAAGAATTCTCAACTGCTTTACTTATCAGGCCGCTGCTTCCCTCAGGTAACTTTAAACTTGCGTAATAGATCTTTTTGCACGTGGCTGTCGCTGTTCTGAGCTGAACGCCATACCCCTGAAATGAATGTCTTTTTTTTTTTTTTTTTTTTTTAAATAATAATAATAATATTTGTTTACTCGAAGCCCACAAACCATTTGTTGTTTTTCCTCATCTTGGGAGAGTAAGAAAGGTCTATGGAAGAAGATAAAAAGGTCTGAAAAAGGTGTTCTGCGTTGAGTTAAAGATACAGGAATTTTAAGGTCAGATATTTATGATTTATTTATTAGAATGAAAATGTAATAAGTAAATAATGTGCGTGTTAAACAGTACAGAAAAATTATTTATAGTAAAATGCAGCGTATTTATTTTAATTTTCGTTGGTGTAACAAGGCTCTATATGACGATAGATTTTAGCAAGTTTTAATTTACGTTAATAGTTAGGAATATAATGTTTCCAACTTATGCGTGAGGGGAAAATCTTGCACACGTCCCGAGTAAGCTGGAGGTTGGACCACGCCTTGTCCTTATGAAGACCGCAGTTCTCTCCAATATTCAGCATCTAAAAATGATGAAAACAGCTCTTGCAAAATAACCCTTATTTCCCTGTGAAATCCATTGCTTTTGTTGCAGGCCACGTTTTTCCTTCTAATGGCAGGCAACTTCCTTGTGATGCTAACAGGTAAATCATGAAGGCCTTATCTTTATTACAATACCAAGCATTAAAGGAAAATCATCATTACCATCCCTGCATTACCAAGACCTCCGCCACTTTACACAAATCAATCAAACAGCCACATTATGACCATAAATCACGTGATGACTACTTTTTTTGTTAAAGTGACCTTCAAAAGACGTTTCTGAATCATCGTAGCTTTGCATTTATTGGTGGGGATATTTTCTCTTGACGAAATGAGAATCTCCTAGTGATGGCCATCACTGCCCGGCCAAAGGCCGCCTACGAGTGTGGCAAAGTGCTGCATAGCGTTAAAAGGGCTGACGTTGACCGCTAAACCCAGCTTAGCTAACAGAGACGATGGTCTAAGCTTTCCTCACCATTACATTGCGTATACATTAGTAATTATTAAATAGCCACCCGAAATCCTTTTAATTGCTTCGCTTTGTTAACCTAGGCGTCCGAAAGGCGACTTTGATTGCTATTTACATTGTATTCCTTGAAATAAATGATATTCTTTACTAAAGTGTATTATGTTCATCAAGCAAGGGTTTTTATATGACAAGGCTAAGACGCAAACATTATTCAAATCGCTGAAGGAAGCTATATAGAAATTCAGCAAAACACCAATACCCACAATACATACACAAGCGTTTCTTACATAAAGACACAAATCTAGGAATGTAACGTCAAACTCTGACAGAACATGCCATAGCAAGAAGAGAGAGAGAGAGAGAGAGAGAGAGCTCAATTCTCATTCCTCTCCCAGCACAACCATATCACATCATGGAATACAAAAACAAGCAAATATCTCCAATGATTTAGTGAGTTTTTAAATCCCCGCAACAATACAGAGTCCATATACTCAATATGATGCTCATTACCCGAATAAAAAAGGACATCAGTGTCATCATAATTAATTTGGAGTAATTGACGTTTTTAAGTCATTTTATAGCTCGCCATTAAAGGCCCCATCGCGTGGTTTATTGAACATAGTCGCTCATACAAAGCGCGTCAGTGGCAGAAAATCCAGCTCTGTATTAACTTGGAACTTAAATGTATTTCGTTCTGTCATTCCCATTTTGGTTTTCTGTAAAAGAAACGACTGAGATGGCTATTCGTCTGTCCGTCCGCACTTTTTCTGTCCACCCTCAGATCTTAAAAACTACCAATGCTAGAAGGCTGCAAATTGGTGTGTTGATCACCCGCCATCCAATCATCAAACACACCAAATTGCAGCCATCTAGCCTCAGTACTTCAGTAGTTTTTATTTAATCTAAGGTTAAAGTTAGTCATGATCGTCAGTCTGGCAGCGCTATAGGTACTAATAATACAGACCACCGGGAAGTAGCTGAGAGTTTCATACAGCATTATACGCCGTACAGAAAATAAGATTACGCCGAAGAAACTTTTGCATATATTTCACTTGTTATTTCATGAAGGTGGCTTCATTTCAATGTGCAATTGGTGGTGGGTGCATTTTTACTTCTAAATTACTTCCAGCTTTTTTTCTGGTGTATTTCTACTCTTTTAGGAGTCTCTTAAAGGAAATATTATAGATCTTTTTTCATACAAAGTAGTCACATAATTTTATTCTTTTGGCTGACAAATAATTCTCGTTACTATTGCTAATTTAAGTTTTGTTGATGCTATTTTCGCTGTTTCGTATTTGCTATTGTCTCTTTCTACAGTTATTGGTATTATGTACATAAGCTAACGTAATATGTTGTTCTTGTGCAAATCAAACAAAATGATAAATAAAAAACCTGACAGTTATAAGTTGATCACAAATACTTACATTACGAGCTTGATGATGGGCGCTATGCTGCGCCAGAACCCGGAACTATCCGTCATGTCTAACATACCCTCCCGATCCCTTATCTACCCCACCCCACTAAGGGCGGACAAACAGGTTTGCAGGAGGAGAGTGGATGTGTCATGTCTCTCCTTCCCTCCCAATCCCTACCTACCCCACCCCACTAAGGGCGGACAAACAAGTTTGCAGGAGGAGCGTGGATCTGTCATGTCTCCCCTACCTACCCCACCCAACCTGGGGCAGACAAACAGATTTGCAGGAGGAGGGGGAATGTATCATGTCTCCTCTATCCTCCCACTTCCCTATCTACCATGCCCCACCTGTGCCGGACAAACAGGTTTGCAGGAGGAGGGTGGATGTGTCCTGTCTCCCCTACCCTCCCAATCCCTTACCTACCCCGCCACCACCAGGGACGGACAAATAGGTTTTGCAGGAGGAGGGTGGATGTATCTTGTCTCCCTTACCTACCCCAGGACAGACAAACAAGAAAGATTCACTCGGATTTTATTATTATAGACAGATAGATAATTAAGTATTATCACTGCATCTGTATGCTGTATGCACACTTCGATGACTGCGGTGATCAAGATACCTTTTTCCACTACCAAAGGGGTTCCACGTTGGACGAGTGGATTGCGCTCGGCTACCAATCCGGTGGTCCGAAGTTCGATTCTCGGCTCGACCAACGCGGAACCAGAGGAATTTATTTCAGGTGATAGAAATTCATTTCTCGATATAATGTGGTTCGGATCCCACAATAAGCTGTAGGTCCCGTTGCTAGGTAACCAATCGGTTCCTAGTCACGTCAAAATATCTAATTCTTCGGGCCAACCCTGGGAGAGCTGTTAATCAGCTCAGTGGTCTGGTTACACTAAGATGTACTTAACTTTTCACCACCACAGGAAAATGCAGACATCAGCACAACCGAAACGCCGCTCCCAGTTTGCCAGTAGGATTACCTTAATGGTCTCCATTACCCTCCTCCTCATCATCATCACCATCATCAACTTATTCTTTTTCTTCTTTCTTCTTTTTTTTTTTCTTTTTTTTTTTTTCTTTCTTCTCTTCTCTTCTTCTTCTTGCCGCGATGTGATGGACATGAACTCGGCGTTTGTTTGTTCTTCTTCTTCTTCTCTTCTTCTTCTTGCCGCGATGTGATGGACATGAGTGACGTTTGTTCTTCTTCTTCTTCTTCTCTTCTTCTCTTCTTCTTGCCGCGATGTGATGGACATGAACTCGGCGTTTGTTCTTCTTCTTCTTCTTCTTATTCTTCTTCTTGCCGCACGAAATGTGATGCGACATGAACTCGGGGCGTTATGTTCTTCTTCTCTTCTCTTCTTCTTTCTTGCCGCCGAATGCTTGAATGGACTATAGTTCGACGTTTGTTCTTCTTCTTCTTCTCTTCTTCTCTTCTTCTTTGTGCCGGATGTGATGGATATTGAACTCGGCGTTTGTTTCTTCTTCTTCTCCTTCTTCTTCTTCTTCTTCCTTGCCGGCAAGATGTGATGGACATGAATCTCTGGGCGTTTAGTTCTTCTTCTTCTTCTTCTTCTATTCTTCTTCTTTTCTTGCCGCGAGTGATGGGAAATGAACTTTTCCGGCGTTTGTTCTTCTTCTTCTTTCTTTCTCTTCTTCTTCTTTTTGCCGCGATGTGATGGATATTGAACTCCGGGGTTTGTTCTTCTTCTTCTTTCTTCTTCTTCTTTTCTCTCTTGCCGCCGGCGATGTGATGGACATGAACTCGGCGTTTGTTTTCTTCTTTCTTCCTTCTTATCTTCTTTCTTCTTGCCGGCGATTGTGAGGATGAGTTTCGACGTTTTGGATATCGGCAACATCAAAGTGGTTGATTCTCTCAATCGGGGGAGGCGAAGTGCAACGGATGGAGCCATCAACGGGGCCATTAGGGGCCCGGCCGTCGGGGACTCTTTTGTAATGAGGGCGAAAGTTAATCCAATCACCGGCATTCCCCGAAATTTGGAGCCGATTCTTCGTAACGAGGCTGCGGGGTAATCGGATTGGCGGCGTTCGAGGAAATAAATTATATATTGCCTTTGTTGTTTTTTTTTCATGCTGTGTTGATTTTCTTTTGAGTAAACAACATCGCGGTTTATGTATTTACACTGAGCAATATATAATTGTTTGTTTCTTGCAGACTTTGGGAGGTTGAAAAAAAAAACTATGTTAGAACCGAAACGTTGTCGCGTGGAACTGGAATGTGTCAGGGAAGTTTAAAACAGGAAACAGACTTGAACACTGTTTTTGGGACATATGAAAAATCAGTATGGAATTGAAAAACTGTTGGCTTTAAAATACCTGCCTCAGGCAATGGAAATGTCTTTTGGAAAAGTGAAACATTGGCATGTTGAAGTGAGAGTTTGTACATGAAAGAGAAAAATGACGTGCGGAACTGAGAAGTGAAGCAACATAGCCAACCTTGGAAACTGGAAAACCTTGCAAGAGGAAATCAAGATGTTGGTAGGGAAAAGCTACCCGTTCCTCTAAAGGCGAAAAACTTGTCCCACTGAAGGTTTTCTATGAAGAAGAGAACGACATGGTTGGAATGTGAAGGTAAGCGGCGTGCCGAAAGGGCAGTGGAGAACTTGGCCTAGTGGAATTGCAAACCTTGCTCGTGAACTAGCTCATCGGGCCATTGTGGAAGTGGGGAGTTTTCCTATGGATTTGAAAGCCTTGCACAGTAAATAGTCGAAGCAGAAGAGGAAACTACACTTCTGGAGAACTGAAAGCCTCACAATAAAAGTAGACAACGTGCCCCTGTGGAAGTGGAGAACGTGCTCCTTTGGAACCCAAGACCTCACCTCCTTTGGTTAACAATGACCCATGGGGAAGTAGAATTAACCCTTGGAGGTTAGTGATATACCCTTCCTTGTGGTAGGGGCGTAAGAATACTACCACCATAGGTCCTGCGTGTAGTAAAAGGCTACTAAAATTTCAGCTGCTGCCTTGCAGTCTTCTATTTAGTAAAAGTCTAGACCCATTGCCAATAACTGGGAAACTGCTGCCCTTGCGGTCTACTTTTAGTAAAGTCTAGAACCCAACTGCCAATAAAATGTGGAAAACGCTGCCTTGCAGTTTTACATTTAAGTAAAAGGCTAGGCCACTGCCAATAAATGTGGAAACTGCTGCCTTGCAAGTCTTACATTTTTAGTAAAACGGTCGTAGGCCCCTGCCATAACTGTGGAAACGCTGCTTGCGGTCTACTTTTTAGGTAAAAGCCTACCCCACCGCAATAATTGTGGAAACTGCTGGCCTTGCAGTCTTACATTTTAGTAAAAGTCTAGCCATACTGCCAATAACTGTGGAAACTGTGCTGCCTTAGGTCTTACAGTTTTAGTAAAAAGGCTAGGCGCCACCGCCAATAACTGTTGGAAGACTGCTGCTCTTGCAGTCTACTTTTTAAGTAGAAGTCAGAGGCCCACCGCCAATAATGTGAAACTGCTGGCCTGGCAGTCTTACTATTTTAAACTAAGGCTAGGCCCACCGCAGTAACTGTGGAATACTGCGGTCTTGCAGTCTTACGCTTTTAGTAAAGCCCTAGGCCCACCGCAAAAACTGTGGAAACTGCTTGGCCATTGCAGTTTTACTTTTTAGTAAATCTAAAGACCCACTTGCCAATAACTGTTGGAAACTGCTGCCTTGCAGTCTTACTATAGTAAGCCTAGACCCACGCCAATACTGTGAAACTGCTGACTTGCAGTCCTACCACTTTTTAGTAAACAGTTTCTAGAAAACCCACCCTGCCAATAATTTCTGTTGACTGCTGCCTTGCCAATAACCTAAACTAAAGTTAGTTCTAGAAAAACCAACCCCTGCCAAACATCTGGGGGGGGGGGGGGGTGGAAACTGCTGCTTGCAAAAGTCTAACCCTTTTTTAAAGCAGTCTAAAAGGACCACTGCCAATACTTGTGGAACTGCTGCTTGCAGTCCTTAACTTTTTAGTAAAAGTCTAGACCCACTGCCAATAACCTGTGGAAACCTGCTGCCTGCAACTCTAGACGCCAGTAAAAGTCTAACGCACCTTGGCCGAATTTTTTATCCTGCTGGAAACTGGGCTGCCTTGCAGTCTAACTTTTTTTAAAGAAAAAGTCTAGACCCACGCCAATAACTGTGGAAAACCTTGCTGCCTGCCCAGTCTTAACTTTTTTAAGTTACAAAAGGCTAGACCCACTGCCAATTCAATCTGTGGAAATTGCTGCTTGCAAACTCTTAACTTTTTTTAGTAAAAGTCTAGACCCACTGCCAATATCTGTGGAAACTGCTGCCTTCACTCTAACCTTTTAGTAAAAGGTTCTTTTTAAGAAAACCCACCCCTGCCAAATCTTTGTGGAAACTGCTGCCTTGCAGTCTAAACTTTTTAGCCAGTCCTAACCCAAAACCTTGCCAAAATAAATCTTGTGGAAATGCTGCCTTGCACCTTCTGCTTTTTAGTAAGTCTAAGACCCCACTTGCCAAAATAATCTGTGGAAAACTGCTCCTTGACCTCTAAAACTTTTAGTAAAGGCTTAGACCCCACAAGCCCCAAATAATCTGTGGAAACTGCTGCCTTGCAAGTCTTAACTTTTTTAGCAAAAGTCCAGAACCCAAAGCCTGCAATATGTGGAAAACTGCTGTCTTGCAAAGTCTTACTTTTTTAGTAAAAGTCTAGACCACTGCCAATCAACTGTGGAAACTGGCTGCCTTGCAGTCTTACTTTTTAGTAAAAGTAGACCCATTTGCCATAACGGGAAACTGCTGCCTTGCAGTCTTACTTTTTAGTAAAAGCCTAGGCCCATCGCCAATTAACTGTGGAACCTGCTGCTTGCAGTCCTTAACTTTTTAGTAAAAGCCTAGGCCCCACACTGCCAAAATAACTGTGGAAACTGCTGCTTGCAGTCTTACTTTTTAGTAAAAGGCTAGACCCATTGCCAATAACTGTGGAAACTGCTGCCTTGTAGTTTTTACTTTTTAGTAAAAAGCCTAGGCCCTTTGCCAATAACTGTGGAAACTGCTTCCTTGCAGTTTTACTTTTTAAGTAAAAGCCTAGGCCCACTCCAATAACTTAAAACTGCTGCTTGCAGTCTTACTTTTTAGTAAAATGCTTAGTCCCACCTCCATAACTATGGAAACTGCGGCATGCGTCTTCTTTTAGTAAAAGTCTAGACCCCACTGCAATAACTGTGCACTGCTGCCTTAGTCCCTTACATTTTTTGTACAAGGCTAGGCCCACTGCCATAACTGTGAACTGCTGCCTTACAGTCTTACTTTTTAGTAAAGGCTAGGCCCACGCCATACTTTAGAACTGCTGCTTGCAGTCTTACTTTTTAGTAAAAGGGCTAGACCCACCGCCGAATACTGTGGAGACTGGTGCCTTGCAGTCTTCCTTTCGAATAAAAGTCTAACCACTGCCAATGAGCGGTGGAAACTGCTGCCTTGCAAGTCATTACTTTTAGTAAAAATTCTAGACCCACTGTCAATAACTGTGGAAACTGCTGCCTTGTCTACTTTTAGTAAAAGGCTAGGCCCCACCGCCAATAACTGTGGAAACTGCTGCCATTGCAGTCCTACTTTTTTAGTAAAAAAGCCTAGGCCCACCGCCAATACTGTGGAAACTGATGCCATTGTCAAGGTCTTACTTTTAGTAAAAGCCTAGGCCACCCGCCAATAACTGTGGAAACTGCTGCTTGCAGTCTACTTTTTAGTAAAGCCTAGGCCCACTGCCAATAACTTTAAGAACTGCTGCTTGCAGTCTTACTTTTTGTAAAAGGCTAGGCCCACCGCCAATAACTATGGAAACTGCGGCCTTGCAGTCTTACTTTTTAGTAAAAGTCTAGACCCACTGCCAATAACTGTGCAACTGCTGCCTTAGTCTTACATTTTAGTAAAAGGCTAGGCCCACTGCCAATAACTGTGGAAACTGCTGCCTTACAGTCTTACTTTTTAGTAAAAGGCTAGGCCCACCGCCAATAACTTTAGAAACTGCTGCCTTGCAGTCTTACTTTTTAGTAAAAGGCTAGACCCACCGCCAATAACTGTGGAGACTGGTGCCTTGCAGTCTTCCTTATCAATAAAAGTCTAGACCCACTGCCAATAACTGTGGAAACTGCTGCCTTGCAGTCTTACATTTTAGTAAAAGTCTAGACCCACTGCCAATAACTGTGGAAACTGCTGCCTTAGTCTTACATTTTAGTAAAAGGCTAGGCCCACCGCCAATAACTGTGGAAACTGCTGCCTTGCAGTCTTACTTTTTAGTAGAAGTCTAGGCCCACCGCCAATAACTGTGGAAACTGCTGCCTTGCAGTCTTACTATTTACTAAAAGGCTAGGCCCACCGCCAATAACTGTGGAAACTGCGGTCTTGCAGTCTTACCTTTTAGTAAAAGCCTAGGCCCACCGCCAAAAAATGTGGAAACTGCTGCCTTGCAGTCTTACTTTTTAGTAAAAGTCTAGACCCACTGCCAATAACTGTGGAAACTGCGGTCTTGCAGTCTTACCTTTTAGTAAAAGCCTAGGCCCACCGCCAATAACTGTGGAAACTGCTGCCTTGCAGTCTACCAGTTTTAGTAAAAAGCCTAGGCCACCGCCAATAACTTGTGGAAACTGCTGCCTTGCAGTCTTACTTTTTAGTAAAAGCCTAGGCCCACCGCTAATAACTGTGGAAACTGCTGCCTTGCAGTCTTACTTTTTAGTAAGAGCCTAGGCCCACTGCCAATAACTGCTGCCTTGCAGTCTTACTTTTTAGTAAAAGCCTAGGCCCACCGCCAATAACTGTGGAAACTGATGCCTTGCAGTCTTACTTTATAGTAAAAGCCTAGGCCCACCGCCAATAACTGTGGAAACTGCTGCCTTGCAGTCTTACTTTTTAGTAAAAGCCTAGGCCCACTGCCAATAACTTTAGAAACTGCTGCCTTGCAGTCTTACTTTATAGTAAAAGCCTAGGCCCACCGCCAATAACTATGGAAACTGCGGCCTTGCAGTCTTACTTTTTAGTAAAAGCCTAGGCCCACTGCCAATAACTTTAGAAACTGCTGCCTTGCAGTCTTACTTTACAGTAAAAGCCTAGGCCCACCGCCAATAACTTTAGAAACTGCTGCCTTGCAGTCTTACTTTTTAGTAAAAGGCTAGACCCACCGCCAATAACTGTGGAGACTGGTGCCTTGCAGTCTTACTTATCAGTAAAAGTCTAGACCCACTGCCAATAACTGTGGAACTGGTGCCATGCAGGTAGACTTTTTAGTCAAAGGCGAGGCCCACCGCCAATAAATGTGATTAGTGACAGCAAGGGCATGCGATCGTAAAACCCTCCTTTGCTAAACAATGGACCATGCCTGATGTTGTAAGAATAGGCCGCATCGGGCAACCGACCTCTTAATGGAGGGATAACGGTGGGAAAGAAGAAGAAAAAAAGTTAAGGATGTGCTCTTGTGGAACTGAAAACCTTGCTTATGATGGTGGGTGATGGCCATTCAGGAGGAAATGGAAAACGTGCCTTGTGGAAACCCCATGGTGGCGAGCCATGTGCCCATATGAAAGTGGGTATCATGCTTGTAAGGAACTGAAAACCTTGCCTATGATGGTGAATGCAGGCCCGTGAGGAAATAGAAAGCTTGCGTCTGCAC
>NC_061091.1:15547200-15562200 GCF_015104395.2 Macrobrachium nipponense | reverse complement strand
CTGCGTCTAACACGGGGTCAATATTCGTAACAAGAAGGAATGTGTCTCAAAGCCTAGCTTAACTGAGGCGTTAAAGCAAAGTCAACGTCAAAAGTAATGAGTTATAATTACGTGAAAATCGGAACAATAACACATGGGAACTCTAAGCACTGGCTCCCTGGCACTTTACTTATGTTAATTGACAAAGCAAGGGCGCCACAAACATCCAGATTATACCCTGAGAGCCTCTCTTGACAGTGGATTAAAACAAATATGGGCACTGTGGATGACGTTGCCTAAACAGGCAAAGTTTCCTGCGGAAATCTTCTCAGAGTTGATTGATGAAATGGGAAGCACCGGGAGATAGTATTCTGACAAAAGCAGCTCATTGCCGTTCTTATTAGAATGGTTTTGTACATATTTATGTATACTAAATTGTGGTTTGAGTGATGTACTGGGAAGATTTGGGTAAGCACACGATCACCTCGGGTTGTTACAGCCATGGGTAGAAGTTTACTTGGAGTGCCGGAGGCTGAGACAGGAGTCATCCAAGATAAAGTAGAGATGCCAACTGGGATTGGTACTTATGAAAAATTTAATCTGAATAATGTTAACACCAATTCGTTAAGACCTTTAAGAGGATTGCGAGGGAGAAAATGAGCGGTGGGAAATACAGTTGCCGTAATAACTTTCCAAAGCCACAAAGCACCTGAATTCCAGGTGGGAGTTTCGTGATTCGTTTGTTTGTATGGTGTTTTTACGTTCCATGGAACCAGTGGTTATTCAGCAACGGGACCAACGGCTTTACGTGACTTCTGAACCACGTCGAGAGTAAACTTCTATCACCAGAAATACACATCTCTCACCCCTCAGTGGAACGCCCGAGAATCGAACTCGCGGACACCGAATTGGCAGGCCAAGACTAAACCGACCACGCCACTGAGACGCTACTTTCGTGATTAGGGACACCAACGGTATTCACAAATGCGGCACCGGTTCGGTCAACAAGGGACATAGAGGATTTCTCCGTGGGTGGTCGGCAGGTGCCGATCTACGAGGAGTCTGCTTCTTATGGAAGTCTGCTTGACCTCTGACCTCCTCCTTGTATGCATTCCAGTACCCTGGCTTTTTGGCTTGGCTTGGCTTGGGTCTTGTGCTCTTGTGGTTCGGTTTGCCTGGAAGAGGAGAGTATTTCGGCGGAGGGGCCAGTTCATCAGGGAGATGGGTCAATTGAGAGAGAGAGAGAGAGAGAGAGAGAGAGAGAGAGAGAGAGAGAGAGAGAGAGTAGGGGGTCAAAGCCTTGACAAAAGGTATATGAAAATGGAATTTCCTGGGCTTGGCTGTGATGGTCTCGCTTCTGTGTTCCAGACATTCTCCAAAGTCTGCGTTTGTTGAGATATGCAATGTTTTCAATGCAGAGGGCTGCTGAAGAGTATGTGTGAAATCATTACTCGTAGCAACATAACCATAAAAAAATGATAAATAAATAAACAAACATATCTATGGCATGAACCACAGAAGGCAAAGCCAGGAATAATATATCCTCAACACGAGAAAGTCGTTTCGATCATCGGCAATTCACAATAAATCATCAAAATAATGTAACTTTCCTCAGCATCTTCGAAAAGACAAGACTCATCTTACGTTTCCCTTCTCTAACGGAAGAACCCTTTCTAATACTTATGGGTTGGGTGAATGAAATAGAAGCCATCAGTATTTACACTCAATACGTGAACGCCATTTCTTCATGTTATTTCAGGGTTATGTGATGGTGGAAAGTTTTCCCCTTTTTACTTCCCATTTTCTGTTGACATTCTTGTCTATGTATCACAAGCATCGTAACCTATACAGTGATTAATTACAATCATAATCATACATAGTACTTAATTACCTGCATGTTTATCTAAGAGAGAGAGAGAGAGAGAGAGAGAGAGAGAGAGAGAGAGAGAGGATACAGTATGCAGGCAACAAAGCAGCCAAGAGCATCCTCACGCACCTAAAGCATTTCACGTGTTCCCTTGAAAGGCGACCATTAGTATCTGACACTCCAAAAAGGGGGTTGGAAATAAAAGAGAAAGAAAATACTCCGAGTGACAAATAAGAAACCGATAACCGGGTCACTGAAGTTACAATTGGGGAACAACGCAAAAGCAGAGAGAGAGAGAGAGAGAGAGAGAGAGAGAGAGAACATTCCTTTTTAGTTCCCTTGAAGCGAAATGCTCAGAGAAAGAGGGAGGAACATCACAACATTACATGACGCGCATTGAGGACGGGAGGGGGTAGAGGCAGTGATGGCGGGAATGAGAAGCGAGGGGGGGGGGGAAAAGAGGGGAAATACGAGGAGGAGGAGAGGGTGAGGGGGGGGACGATTAAGGATGCATGACCTTGCAGAGATAAATGGGAAGCGCAAGGAAAGGTGGAATATATACAATGAACGTCGGGCACAGAAGACACACGGATAATTATCAACCGTAGACGAACGATAATCGCAAGAAATATACAGACCTGCAAAATACCAGTCTGCATGAGAGAGGAAAGAACTGTGAAAGAGAAAGATTGACGAAGAGAGACGAGGAGACCGCTATACATGGCAATGAAGACGTGAATTAACGTGGCAGAGAGAGATGGAGACGAGAGTGAGGCAAAATTAGTTATTCATATTATGAATAACGAAAAATGAAGACATTAATGATGAAGGGAAGGTAGAGGTAATTACAGGGTGAAAACACCTGTGTAACACCGTCATGAGTGAGCGTTCGTATTATGTGTGTACGTTCGTTGTGTGTGTGTGTGAGAGAGAGAGAGAGAGAGAGAGAGAGAGAGAGAGAGTCCGCACAGTTTATTCAGGCTTTCCCACCTGTTGCAGACCGTTCCAGCTAAGAAGCGACATGTTTTACGGGAGCTATTTTGCATTCAAGCAATCCATGGCGCCTCACTTTTCCAGGATCTCCCCAAAAGGGAGAAAGAGCGGGGACTACCGGGGTCACTTTCACTCTGTCTTATTCCAGCCTCTGGAAAATAATAATCCTGGAAGCAAACTCAGATCACGAGCACGAAGGTGATTTTCGATATTCAACACTTTGGTTGGCAAAAGCACATATATGCATGCATGCACACAGTTTAGAGTAACTGTCGCATCTTGCTATTCGCATTTATGTTGCATTCTCACACGATTATTGATTTTCTTTGACCGATGTTTATTCGTGACATTATGTTTACCATTTCGTTAACTTTGTTTTCGTAATTCTAGATACCTTTAAAGTGACAAATATCTGACTCCGCAGACCTTGCCGAGGCGTGCACACCGTTAGGCTTTGTGTGATGGTCGCTGGTTGAAAAGATGGACAGCAACAGCCATTCGATCCTGCTGAAATTCCCGAGGTGTGCGCACGCCCTGAGCAGTAATATTCCGAGCATATTTGTCACATCTTCTCCGGCCTCCGTCTAAATCAGGGGTTCGCACATATTTATTACCACGCCCGCTCTTTGAGAGTTGGTTCTTCCCTCCACGGCAACCCCATTGCATCGATGCGTAAAGTTCTATCTCAGATTTAAAGGAGAGAGAGAGAGAGAGAGAGAGAGAGAGAGAGAGAGAGAGAGAGAGAGAGAGAGAGGTAAATAACTACAAAACATAGTAAGCCCAACGAGTCTAACATAGGAAACTAACCTTATTAGTCCCTCACTCTTGTTAAAAGAATAACAAATATAATTAAAGAATTTTGAGATTTCCCATAGGGCTCACGCCTCCATTGGAAACCCCTGAAGGTCCCCTAGGGGAGCGGCCCCCCACCCCCCAGGTTGAGAACCACTGATCTAAATCCTGCTAACCTGACGCCCAAGGCATCATGTCAGCAACAAGTTTCCTAGCATACGGCTGCAAGGAAACTCAAAGCAGCTCTCTCTCTCTCTCTCTCTCTCTCTCTCTCTCTCTGTTGGAAGAGCAACTGGGAAAATTATTATTTGAGAAGGCAATGAATTAACTTTGACTCTAACCTATCAAATGGGTAACTGCCTCCAAATATAGTAGGTGCTTAACTTCAAAAATGGAAGCAAAAGGCAACAAGCGATTTGAAGAGAACTTGATACATGAGAAGACGACGAGAATCTAGAGTATGCGACTCCTCCAGTACAAGTTCAAAGTACCAATAGCACTCAATGCGTTGATGAAAGTCAAAGGGTATCCTATTCTTAATTTAACAGAACTAAACAAACGCACATGCACTATATATATATTATATATATAATATATATATATATATATATATAGATATATATATATATATATATATATATATATATATATATATATATATATATAATATATATATATAATATATATATGTTCGTAACAGCTGTCTTCCAACGGAGAAGTTTTATCGTCAGTAATACCGTTGCTTTTCGAGAACATTTTGATTTAGCTTCTATATATATATATATATATATATATATATATATATATATATATATATATATATATATATATATATATATATATATATATATATAGAAGCTAAATCAAAATGTTGACGAAAGCACCGCTATTACTGACGATAAAACTCCTCCGTTGGAAGACAGCTGTTACGAACATTACAGCTAATCATACTAAACACATTTGCATATTACGGTACACATGAGCAAAGTGCGACGCTTCTTTATGCTATTCCCAACGCTAGCCCGCTTCCTCTCTTGATTCTACGAGCTAATCCCACAAGCAAAACCGCATGCACGCAAAAGGTCTCAAAATCCCCTCTATATCAGATTGCCACCATCGCTTCAGCTGGGGTCAGCGAGCGTTGCAGACAATTAGGTCTGACACACCCTAACCGGGTTTCTCTCCCCCACAAACACAATCCGGGCTTAATCGCTTTGCGTTTGTGTAATCGCGGCAAAGAGGATTTCAAGAGGATTTGCGGCTGCTCATGCGACAAAAAAACATATTCTTTATAAAAACAGGCAAATGAAGAGTCAGGAAAGGAAATGTGTTAATGGCAATTACTTCGGATGATGATTCGCCTGCTTTTTTTAAATGGCTTATTTCATCATCAAGGCGAAATGTTCATTACTGAACAGAAAGACATTAGCTGTTTCGATAGAATGAACAAAATCTCAACGCGAGGTTAAAAAAAATACATATGCATACGAGCGGGCATCAAATGAGACAGATATTAACTGTAGACACGACAGAACACCAATATGAAGTGACATAAATGAAAATAAATGACAGATGCAAACGGGCAAAGCGAGATACAAATTCTAAACGAGACCACAATCATGGCGAAGTGTTCTTTACCGCTTACATCTGTCTATATGCACTGACATCAAACGAAACAAATATGTAAGCTGACGCCACGAAAATCAGTATTAACTGACACAGGATAAAATAATTACGTCTCCTGCTCTTATCAGTGCTCGAATTTGACTGTCAATTGGGAGGATTGTTCGGTTGTCCACTTCTGGGAGTCGGAATTCCCCTTCTGTAATATCTTGTGCTGACACTATGTAAGAGTCGAATCTTATTTGGGCGAAATCTGAGGATAACAAAAGACAATTTCTAAGCGACACCACGGGAAACTTATATGAAACGAGATAAGGAAACACCAATGTTTATGTTTACAAGGGGCGTTCGATAGTAAAGAATTTGCGCTTCCCTCACTTATACCTCAGTAAAATCTAATGACTTTTTCTTCTTCTTCTTCTTCTTCTTCTTCCCAGCTTTATCTCTATTCGGGGACGCATCTAATGACTAAATAAACGAATTCCCACATAGAGAGTTACAGCTAATAGTGTTATATAACGCAGCTTTCGCTATTTCAGAAGGGTCGAGTAACTGCTATTGTACCTCATTCAAACCAACGTCCAGCACACAACGGCCTTTGCCGTACACACATTGAAGTATCTATGGAAACTGACGGCTGAAATGGGGCATTCATCCCCTCAGGTTGAACTCACTTCATTAATTAACATGATAAATCCGGCCAGATAAAGACTCTGCCCATTGTAGCAACTGCCTGGCAGGAAAGCTTTGGAATCCCTGACGATGGCAAAAGACTTTTCTATGGATCCTCAAGGAAATTGGAAAAGTGATTGTAAAGACTTAATATTACTCATGAATTTATATGATTGAAAAATAAAAATTTACCTTAGCTGAAGAGATACCTTCGTTGAAAGTGGAACATTATAAAATTAAGATTTACCATAGCTGAAAACACTTCCTTTGAAAGTGGAATATTGAAAAATAAATTTTACCATAGCTGAAGAGATATTTTCGTTGAAAGTGGAACATTGAAATTTTTTCTTACCTAAGCTGAAGAGATACTTTTTTTGAAAGTGGAATATATAAAAAAATTAAACTTTACTATAGCTGAAAACATACTTCCTTTGGAAATGGAATATCGAAAAATTAAAATTTACCATGGCTGAAAAGATACTTCCTTTGAAAGTGGAATATTGAAAAATAAATTTTACCATAGCTAAAGAGATTCTTTCGTTGAAAGTGGAACAGTGAAAATTTTTTTTACCTAAGCTTAAGAGGTACTTTCTTTGAAAGTGGAATATCAAAAAATTAAACTTTACTATAGCTGAAAACATACTTCCTTTGGAAGTGGAATATCGAAAAATTAAACTTTACCATGGCTGAAAAGATACTTCCTTTGAAAGTGGAATATTGAAAAATTAGAATTTACCATTGGTGACAATATACTCACGTTGTTTGTTTGTATGGTGTTTTTACGTTGTATGGAACTAGTTATTTAGCAACGGGACCAACGGCTTTACGTGACTTCCGAACCACGTCGAGAGTGAACCTCTATCACCAGAAATTCACATCCCTAACACTTCAATGGAATGCCCGAGAATCGAACTCGGGGCCACCGAGGTGGCAGGCCAAGGCCATACCGATCACGCCACTGTATACTCTCTTTGAAAGTGGAATATATAAATTGTATTGTTAGTTCAAGACAACCAGTAACATTTCAGATTTAAAGTCCCCTTACCGATTGGATTGAAATAAACGGGTAGGAAATTTGCAGCAAAGTAAAATGGGTAAGCTATCAAGTTTTCGGGACAATTATCGAATAGTACTGCTCATGAATTATTGGAAAAGAGAGAAGGGGATGCTATTGGACCAAAAATACTCAACGTAGATACGATCGAGCTACTTATTTAACGTTGCCTCATGTTTAGATTCTGAATAAAAGGTGACTATACTCGGTTTTTTTTCCATCTGTCCACCCGCCTGTGGTGTTTGCGTATGGCAACACTGCGTCCCGGGCTTTAGATTGTTACATTCAGCTTACATTCAACAATAATAACTATCCTATTTCGAATATTAACTGAGTAATTCGCATACAGCAAATTATTAAAACATTTTCAGTTGCAAATGTACACCCAGATATCCTTTTATTTACCTAAAACTTACACAGAGCATAACTATCTAAAGCCCGGGACGCAGTGTTGCCATGCGCGATCACCACAGGCGGATGGACAGATTGAAAAAAACAGAGTATAGGGATCCGCACAACTGAAAGTATTCATCAAGCCTCTTACCATAGAAATAACTGCTTTATAATGAGAATCTTTTCAAGGATTAGGTGATCTTGGTACTTACTTTCCTCCAAAAAACAGAGGAATTAAACAACAGTTTGAGTTTCCCAACGTCTTTGCATGACAGGTTTCTTTAGTGTTATTTAAATCCTTGTTTTATTTCAATTTCCGTTTGTTTAACATCTTGTCTGGATGTCTGGTTGCAAACGACTTCAATCGTGAATGCAGCAAAGCCAAATTCATTGCGTAAATATGCTTTATCCAGTCAAGTGTTGGGAAATATTTCACAAGAAAATTCAACCACTCTTGCAACAGACATGTAATACATAAAAGAGCGTTCTGCCTTTTAAAAGAAAGCTGGTTCTCTCTCTCTCTCTCTCTCTCTCTCTGTCCCAGTTATGGCGTAATATAGGTTACTTATCTGATATTAGAATCTCTCCTAGTTAGTCGAATAACGTGGCAGAATTGCCAGGTATCGCCGGGGGATACAATCAGCGAGTTAATGAGAATCAAGAAGCGTTGCCTGGAAGTTGCACTTCACTACAAATTTTCATTAATATTATTTGTCGAAATCTCAAAAGCGTCTCTAGAGGTTATTCGTCTAGCATTTGCGCCACTGTGTGCTAGAAATGTAAGAGTTCCTCTATGATGGATGTGTGTATTCCAATAGCATGCTTGAGCGTATGAATACGGGCACTTGCATATTTTACAAACGATTTGATCACAAGTCTGCTCCATTTATTTTCCATTAAGTGATTGATTAGGATACATTCATTCTAGGTGTATACATGTATGAGTGTACTTCGCATGCTGTGAAAACAAACAAGAAACTTCTCCACCAGGCCCTAATTATAATAAGTAGAAGGTGACGATTTACATGACAGTTATGGAAAGATTATGGCTGTCGGATTAGGAGCATAAACTAAATTAGCAGCTTACTGATTTAATAAGCAATACATTACATAACTGACATTTCTGGAAGAATACCGTAACGTATAACTGATCTGATAAACTGTACCAGAATGAACACCATGGGTTGCTGACTGTCACATTCTCCCGTGTTTACATTCAAAACTGGCATGTCCCGCTTGTTTACAGCATCCGGAAAGAGTATTAAGGGGAATTATTGGGTTAATCGTCTTGCTTTCAACGAAACTGACGGGTTGAGATTCTGATGAGTAAATGGGAACGGAACTTTGATTACATCTATCGTTTGAGAAAGTGATGCTATTATTCGCTCTAGATTCAAAATGAGTTCATCCTTCCTGCAGCACGGGTCTTCACCCAGAGGTAAGTCGACTTCTGCAAGCATGATCTGTTTGTTTATTATCTTAACCGAGTGTTTATTCGTACAGGATTTTTATTCGTTAATGGAGTAGAGCCAGGTTTGTTGAGGACATATTCTTTACCCCGTCGGGGGCTCAGGATGGAATCCAAAGAAAATCCTTCAAGTTTTGCAACAGACTTCGTGTTCTTCAGCCTTATGGCAGGAGCTTATCCATTAGCCCGGCGGTGGTGTTTCCATGAAAGGCTTCCACCCACCCTAAAACAACCAAGCCTCTTTGTCCTAAGATCCAAGTTAAGACTCTATGTCTCGGAGAAAGATAATGATGGCGGATAAAGGCAGTGTTAAATAAAATGATACGTAAGTATATTTATGACCTCTCTCTCTCTCTCTCTCTCTCTCTCTCTCTCTCTCTTTGTGCCCTATGATCATTTATCATTGTGAAGGCTGTGGCTAATTTTCATTTCACTTGAAAAAAATATCCATCCTAAATGGAGTCATTCATACCTCCTTTTCATTTTAAGCGTTTGGTTTGCAAACAACCCTACTCGGTTTCATTCAAACACAAGTAATACAAGAAAAGATTGTACAGCGAAACAGTAAATATATCATTTGGTTTGCTTTCATTGGAATCATTCATACCGACTTTCCTCTCAATACGTTTAGCCAGGAAAGAAGCTGACTCAGTTTCATTCGGACACATGTGAGGCTAAACAGGGAAACTGTGAATATTTGATTTGGTTTCGATATCCAGATGTTCACTATTTGCTTTTGTTTGTTCATAATCGATTGCTCCTTGTGATGATGGATTGGAGTTACGTCACTATTGGCCAATTTTCCCCACAAGACGTCCATTATTTTGAAAAAATTCAAGCATTATGATTTGAGAAAATACTATATTTTGGCTTAGAAGAACGCGCTGAGGCAATTAGTATTGAAGTCCTAAAATAAACCAGAAATTGTGGTGCTTGGAAGAACAATTGAAGATCAATAAATTCCATATGGTTATTTTTTTTTAACTGTTTATTCTTTAAGTTACGAACGTAGAAACTTTTCAAAATATAAAAGCCTGTAGTTTGTTCATCCTACTGGAATGCCGCTTTAGCTATAATTCACTGGCGGAGCGCCGAAGATATCTTGATAACGGAAGGAGTATTCTTTTGATGATAAAAATTCACAGAATTCCTCGTCCATATTCTCATAACTGTCAAACTCTGTCAACCTTCTACGCACATCAGTTTTATATCTCAGCATAATGAGGCTCCGTGGAACACAATCTTGTTTGCAATATTTTGTCGACTTTCTCATATATGTACGAAATAAACATAAAATGTATTCCGAGAATGAATGCACCCTAATCATTTTATACATTCACGTGCAGGAAAATGTATGGGGCAGGCTTATGGGTAAATAATTTATGAATGCATACAAGCCTTTATGCTTGAACTCAAAAATAACATTGGAATCTATACATCGGCAGTACAGAGAAACTCGTCTATTTCTCAGACACAGCGGCACAATTTCCAGGTGAATAACTCCGTGGGACATTGCACAGATCGCGGCAGATAATATCATTGAAAATATTTAGCGAAGTGCAACTTCCAGGCAACCCTTCCTGATTCTCATGTACTCGCTGATTGAATCCCCGGCGATACCTGGCAATTCTGCCTCATTATTCAACTCACTAGGACAGATTCTAACAACCGGTAAGTAATCTATATTACACCATAAAGAAAAAAATTTTTCAACAAAAGATCATGGAAATTTAAATGTTACTTCTACAACTTAGAATAAAAAGCAAAATACTTTGTCTTAAACCGACCGAGGATCAAGATCGCAGGTTATTTACTTTCGCATTTTCTAGCGTTTACATTTCGGCTGGGAATATCCACGTGACCACGTCATCTGCAAAAGGTGCATGGAGCGAATTTACAACTTAATTTACTCGACTCCCATGAAACAGCAGAGTTGTAACGGGTGATTTTAAATCTTACGACGATTAAGGTAATGCCTTGGGGGTTATATTTACTTTACTTTCCGAATATTTTAATCCTTTCTTTAGCACGGGTCTTCTTCCAAAAATAACTCGACCTGCACGGCGTCACTTACTTCCGAGAACGTAATCTATTTCCTCATTATCTTGGTTGGCTGCTTATTCGCCCACACCTCGAATACACTCAAGTCAGGTTTTTTTTTTTCGAGTAAATATTCGTAATCCAGTCGGGGGTTTAGGATGGAATCCCAAGAAAATCCATCTGTTCTTGCAACAGGCTCCGTGTTCTTCAGCCTCACGGCACAAGCTTATCCCACAGGCTGGCGTTTGTGTTTTCAAAGAAAGGCTTTCACTCAGTGAGAAAGAAAAAAAAAAGACAAGCCTCTTTGTCTTGAGCTCCAAGTTAAGACTCTAACGCTTCGGAGAGAGATAATGATGGCGGATAAAGGCAGAGTAATCAATGAAATCATACGTAAGTACATTTACGACCTCTCTCTCTCTCTCTCTCTCAATCTCTCTCTCTCTCTCTCTCTCTCTCCTAATACCATTTCTCATTAAGAAGGCTGTGGCTAATTTTCATCTCACTTAAAAAAGAAACAAAAATTTGATCCTAACCAGAGTCATTTATACTCACTTTCGGCTAACTACGTTTGGTCTGCAAACAAGCAAACTCATTTCCATTCAAACACAAGTAAGACAGTACAGGGAGACATCAAATATTTCATTTGATTTTGTTACCCAATTGTCCATTATTTTCGTTTGTCTATTAGTTTGTTTGCTTGTATGGTGTTTTTACGTTGCATGGAATCAGTGGTTACGTGACTTCCGAACCGTGCCGAGAGTGAACTTCTATCACCAGAAATACACATCTCTCACCCCTCAGTGGAATGCCCGAGAATCGAACTTGCGGCCACCGAGGTAAGGTAGCACGCCAAGACCATACCGATCACGCCGCTGAGGCGCTTGGTTGTTAGTGATAAGCGATTGTTTTTTTATGATGAAGATTAGTGACGTTTATGTTCCGAATTCTCTCATGGGATCTTCAGTATTGTGAGTTCTAAGTATTATGATTGAATGAAATATAAAATTTAGGCTAAAGTCAATTGCTGTGACTTGTAAGGTTAGTTAGGGGTAAAAAGGAAATTTTTTATTACAAAATTTCTTTTAAAGATGTAACAGGAGGAAAACCCTGCAATTGCACTATGAAATAACTGTTAATAGATGGTGGAAAGTAAGATGTAAGAAATAGAATATGAGCGGAGAAACAGTAAAAGAAATGAAAGGTGTTGCAGCCAGAGGCCGAAGAAATTCTGCAAAGAAACTTTAGTAATGCCTACAGTGCACCGCGTGAGGGGCACTGACGGCACTACCACCCTACGTCGTATAAGAATTACGATCTGGGGAAATAAATTTAAGCTTGAATATATAACAAACTGAAATAAATTCTCTTTTGGTCTGTTTATTGTTTACTCTACACAACACTCATTGCATGAAAAAATTCATAAAATTCCACGTCCACATTTTAATAACTGTCAGATACAGCGTCAACTTCAAAACACATCAGTTTTATATCTTTTCATAATGAACACCCGCGAAACACAATCTTGTTGGCAATATTTAGTTCACTTCCTCAGAAATATACATAAAATATATATATCTAAAATGGAACTATCCTTATCATGCAACATACATATCCACATGCATGCAAATTCATCTGAAAAGGCTTGTGAGTATCCGAGTCATAAATATATGCTAACCTTTGTGAATACGATTAAATATGTTGGAATAATACATGTACAGACAAGAGGAATTAATTTCCTTTTCACACAGAGGTTTAAAAATCCGGGTGAATAACCACCAAGAGGACACTGCAAAGATTGAGATAGATAATATTAATGACAATATTTAGCGAAGTGCTACTTCCAGGCAATTCTTCCTCGTTCTCATTAACTGGCTGATTGTCTCCCCATTTCCCCCCCACACACCCACGGCGACACCTGGCAATTCTGCATCCTTCATTATTAGACGTACTAGGAGAGATTCCAATAACCGATAGCAACGTCGTATATTATGCCACAAATAGAGAGAGAGAGAGAGAGAGAGAGAGAGAGAGAGAGAGAGAGGGGGGGGGGGGAACTTTCTATCAAAAATCAGAATGCTCTTCATGTATCAGGAGTAAGTTGCAGCAACGGCTGGATTTTCTCTGAATCTTGCCCTAATCCCTGACTGCACCAGGCATATTGACGCGACAAACTTGGCTCACGATTAAAGTCGCGTACGAACAAACACCCAGACAAGACAGTAAACAAACGGAAATGAAAAGAAAACAAGGTATAGCGCACAAGTAACGATAAACGACATAAGGAGCTGCGCTGGAGGAAGGGTTGAGTCATCAGGAAAGTAATTTCCTCTTTTAAGCAGAGCGAGTTATCAAATTAATGTTACAACTGGATGTTCACTCATTCAAATATATTTTTAATTTGGCAGGAGACTGGAGGATCACCTTTCAAATTCGCCTTTAACACATATTGGGAATCCTCGTACCTTTCTCAATTAAAATATACATACGAGACGATGTTAAAGTATAACTTGCATTGCGTGTCTTAGTTAAGGTTACAGGATCCAATGCCCATAATTTTCCTCACTTAACTGTTCTGTAAGAAATATTCAATATATTTCAAATACTGACATACTGAATTTTCTGGTAATCTTAATCCTAAGTTCTCGGCTTCATAAGGAACTTTAATAGACAAACTTGGTCTTTCTGTATTCAAAAATAAAACTGTGCACGCATAAGCACCATTTACCTACGAAAATGAATAATCTTTTTAAAATGTTGCATTCAGTCTTTGCTTTATACAGAATAAAACTTGTAAAACTTTCATCAAAAAGACCAGTTTTGTCGAGTAGATATAGCTCACCCAGTCGAGGCTTAAGACACAATTTCAAGATTACCAACTCATTGCTTGTAACATAAAGCGCCATTTACAATGGAATGAAAAAAAGGAGGCAAATGAGTGATATAAAATTCTTTAAACTTCTACGGAGACGCACAATGCAGGTTATTCATTTTCACCCTCTCTAGTTTTCACATTTCGACTGAATGATCCTTAAAAAACCTCAATGAATAAATTTATTTTTCCGTCTCCTATCAAATAACAGCGGCTTTGGAGTGAATAACGACTCAGTCGTAACGTTGTTGAAATGACCACCTCTGCTCAAGGAATAACAGAATTATGCGACGACTTAACTTCCTAATGACTTAAGCCTTCCTTTAACACTGCTCTTAATGTCATTCTATAACGTGGTTTCTTTCAAGTTTGCGTTTGTTTCATAAAGTCTGTTTGTTTGTATGGTGTTTTAACGTTGCATGGAACCAGTGGTTATTCAGCAACGGGACCAACGGCTTTAAGTAACTTCCGAACTACGTCGAGAGTGAACCTCTATCACCAGAAATACACATCTCTCACCTCTCAATGGAACGCTCGAGAATAGGACTCGCGGCCACCGAGGTGACAGGCCAAGACCATACCGACCACGCCACTGAGGCGCTTAATAAATTGTCTGGGTGGCTGTTTGTACGAGACTTTAATCGTAAAGCCAAATTTGTCGAGAAAAAGAAAACCTAATAGTTTTTGCATGTGGCTTCTAATACATAAAAGGCATTCTGATTTTTAAGACAATGAATGGTCCTCTCTCTCTCTCTCTCTCTCTCTCTCTCTCTCTCTCTCTCTCTCTCTCTCTCCATTTACGGCGTAATATAGGTTCCTTATCGGTTATTAGAATCTCTCCTAGTACACCGAGTAATGTGGCAGAATTGCCAGGTATCGCCGGGGGATTCAATTAGCGAGTTAATGAGCACGAGGAAGGGTTGCCTGGAAGTAGCACCTCGCTAAATATTTTCATTAACATTATCTATCGAAATCTCTGGAATGTCCCCTGGAGTTATTCGTCTGGAATATGCGCCTCTGTGTGTAAGATATATAGATGTTCCTCTGTGCTACTTATGCATATATTTCAATATTAGGTTCAGGTGTGCTTATAAAAGCATATGTAAATTAATATCATTTGCCCAGAAACACACTCCACGCATTCTGATTCCAAGTGAATATCTTGAATGACTAAAAATGTAGTTATTTAGTGAGACGAAAGACATTTAAAACTCCAACTTCTTTTATATGTGAAATCAACATTATTCATG
>NC_061091.1:15477200-15542200 GCF_015104395.2 Macrobrachium nipponense | reverse complement strand
GTGATTAGCGTCTCAATCCTTGATGATCATACTCACCGTTTTAAATAACGTCATCTTATGCACAGCAACATCACTTTATAGACATAAATGAACTTCAAATATGGCCTAAGTAAATTTATGGTATTTCCGATATAGGGGGTGATTTCATCCACCCCTCAGTGCCTTTGAATTTCATTACGACTTATATCAACACGGTCACCGTCTGGAATTTTAATGTCTTGGGGTTGGAGGACTACCTCGTCGCTAGAGAGAGAGAGAGAGATTACCATACCAGTGTCCTCCAATTTCGAATTATGACAAATCACTGATCCCTCACGATTTTTTCCTACATCCAACATAAAATTCGACAATCAATTATTTAGATACTTAATTCACTGCTTAGCGTTCTGATTCAATATGGTATTTCAAGATAAAACCCCACCATACTATTCCTTTCCTCACCAAGCTAGGGGATCGAGCGGGGCTTCTTAGAGAGAGAGAGAGAGAGAGAGAGAGAGAGAGAGAGAGAGAGAGAGAGAGAGAGAGAGAGAGAGAGAGAGATTGAATTAATACATCAGAGAACACTTGTTTGATTGTGTTACCCCGGCATCCAGAGTCAACAACCCCTCTCTTTCGCAGAAATCCAAGTCTAAGAGTAAATTCAGCCAGGAAAATGTACGTACAAAAAGGTTTTTTTGTTTTCCTTTAATATACAAAAGCCGTTTTCAAGTTCTCCTTTATATTACAGATTAACAATTTCTTCCAGAACAGTATGTATATAAATCTAACCAGCTGTTGGGAAGCATACCTATTCCAGCTGTTGGGAAGCATACAGACTGCAGCTTTTGAGAAGCATACCTATTCCAGCTGTTGGGAAGCATACAGACTGCAGCTGTTGAGAAGCATACCTATTCCAGCTGTTGGGAAGCATACAGACTGCAGCTGTTGAGAAGCATACCTATTCCAGCTGTTGGGAAGCATACAGACTGCAGCTGTTGAGAAGCATACCTATTCCAGCTGTTGGGAAGCACAGACTCCAGCTGTTGAGAGATACCTATTCCAGCTGTTGGGAAGCATACAGAGCAGTGGAACTACCAGATTCCTGTTGGGAAGCATACAGATGCAGCTGTTGAGAAGCATACCTATTCCAGCTGTTTTGGGAAGCATACAGAATGCAGCTTGAGAAGCCATACCATTCCAGCTTTTGGGAAGCATACAGACTGCAGGCTTTTGAGAAGCATACCTATTCCAGCTGTTGGGAAGCATACAGACTGCAGGCTTTTGAGGGAAGCATACCTATTCCAGCTGTTGGGTAAGCAATAACCGACTGCAGGCTTTTGAGAGGCATAAGCAGACTCCAGCTGTTTGAGAAGCCATACAGACTCCCAGCTTGGTTTTGAAAGACAGCAACCTTATTCCAGTGATGTGGGAAAGCATACAGACTGCGAGCTTTGAGGAGGCATACAGACTCCAGCTGTTAAGAAGCATACAGACTCCAGCTGTTGAGAAGGCAAACCTATTACCAGCTGTTGAGAAGCATACAGAATCCAAGCGTTGAGAAAGCATATATTCCAGCTGTTGGGGAAGCATACAAAAATGCAGCTGTTGGGAAGGCACCCATTACCAGATGTTGGAAGCATACAGACTGCAGCTGTTGAGAAGATACCTATTCCAGCTGTTGGGAAGCATTACAGAGCAGCCTGTTGAGAAGCATACCTATTCCAGCTTGGTGGGAAGCAAAGACGCGCTTTTGAGAAGATACCTATTCCAGCTGTTGGGGAAGCATACAGACGCAGGCTTTGAGAGGGCCATTACAGACTCCGTGTGAGAAGCATACAGACTGCAGCTGTTGAGAAGCATACCTTTCCAGCTGTTGGGAAGCTAGACTGCAGTTGAGAAGCATACCTATTCCAGAAACTGGTTGGGAAGATTACAGACTGCAGCTGTTGAGAAGCATACCTATTCAGCGGGGTGGGAAGCATACGGACTCCAGCCTATTGAAGAGCTATCTATTCAGATGTTGGGAAGCATTACAGACATTGCAGCTTTTGGAGAATAATTACCTATTCCAGCTGTTGGGAAGCATACAGCTGCAAGCTTTTGGAGGGAGAGCTAACAAGATCAGCGTTGAGAAAGCATACAGACTCCAGCTATTGAGAAAGCATACCTATTCCAGCTGTTGGGAAGCAGATACAGACTGCAGCTGTGCAGAAAGCCTACCCATATCAGCATCCTTGTTGGAAGCATACAGACTGCAGCTGTTGAGAAGATACCTATTCAGCTTGTTGTTGGGAAGATACAGACTGCAGCTGTTTTGAGGAAGCATACATATTCCAGCTGTTGAGAAGCATACAGACTGCAGCGTGAGAGATACATCCAGCTGTTTGGAAGCATACAGACTCCAGCTGTTGAGAAGCATACAGACTGCAGCTGTTGGGAAGCATACAGACTGCAGCTGTTGAGAAGCATACAGACTGCAGCTGTTGGGAAGCATACAGACTGCAGCTTTTGAGAAGGCAACCTATTCAGTGTTTGAAGCAATACAGACTGCAGCTTGAGAGCATACAGACTCCAGCTGTTGAGAAGCATACAGACTCCAGCTGTTGAGAAGCATACCTATTCCAGCTGTTGGGAAGCATACAGACTGCAGCTGTTGGGAAGCATACCTATTCCAGCTGTTGGGAAGCATACAGACTGCAGCTGTTGAGAAGCATACCTATTCCAGCTGTTGGGAAGCATACAGACTGCAGCTGTTGAGAAGCATACCTATTCCAGCTGTTGGGAAGCATACAGACTGCAGCTTTTGAGAAGCATACCTATTCCAGCTGTTGGGAAGCATACAGACTGCAGCTTTTGAGAGGCATACAGACTCCAGCTGTTGAGAAGCATACAGACTCCAGCTGTTGAGAAGCATACCTATTCCAGCTGTTGGGAAGCATACAGACTGCAGCTTTTGAGAGGCATACAGACTCCAGCTGTTGAGAAGCATACAGACTCCAGCTGTTGAGAAGCATACCTATTCCAGCTGTTGGGAAGCATACAGACTGCAGCTTTTGAGAAGCATACCTATTCCAGCTGTTGGGAAGCATACAGACTGCAGCTGTTGAGAAGCATACCTATTCCAGCTGTTGGGAAGCATACAGACTGCAGCTTTTGAGAGGCATACAGACTCCAGCTGTTGAGAAGCATACAGACTCCAGCTGTTGAGAAGCATACCTATTCCAGCTGTTGGGAAGCATATTTATTTCGTCCACGCTTGTTGGTAAAGCATAAACAGACTGCCAAAGCTTTTGAGAAGGCCATACCAGACTCCAGCTGTTGGAGAAGCCATACAGACTCCAGCTGTTAGGAAGCATACCTATTTCCAGGCTGTTGGGTAAGCATACAGACTCCAGCTGTTGAGAAGCATACCTATTCCAGCTGTTGGGAAGCATACAGACTCCAGCTGTTGAGAAGCATACCTATTCCAGCTGTTGGGAAGCATACCTATTCCAGCTGTTGAGAAGCATACCTATTCCAGCTGTTGAGAAGCATACAGACTGCAGCTTTTGAGAGGCATACAGACTCCAGCTGTTGAGAAGCATACCTATTCCAGCTGTTGAGAAGCATACCTATTCCAGCTGTTGGGAAGCATACCTATTCCAGCTGTTGAGAGGCATACAGACTTCAGCTGTTGAGACAAAGCCATACCTTATTCCAGCTGTTGGGTAAGCCATACAGACTGCCATGCTGTTGAGAAGCATAACCTCATTCCCAGCTGTTGGGAAGCAATACAGACTGCAGCTTTTGAGAGGGATCATAGCAGACTCCCAGCTGTTTGAGAAGCATACCTATTCCAGCTGTTGAGAAGCATACCTATTCCAGCTGTTGGGAAGCATACCTATTCCAGCTGTTGAGAGGCATACAGACTTCAGCTGTTGAGAAGCATACCTATTACAGCTGTTGGGAAGCATACCTATTCCCAGCTGTTGAGGGAGGAAGCATACCTATTCCAGGCTGGTTGGGAAGCATACCTATTCCAGCTGTTGAGAAGCATACCTATTCCAGCTGTTTGAGAAGCATATACACCTATTCCAGCTTGTTGAGAAGCATACCTATTCCAGCTGTTTGGGAACGGATACAAGAATGCAGCTTTTGAGAAGGCATACCAGACTCCAGCTGTTGGGAAGCATACAGACTGCAGCCTGGTTTGAAAGACAAGCTACCTATTCCAGCTGTTTGGGAAGCATACCTATTCCATGCTGTTGAGAAGTCCAGACCTATGTCCAGCTGTTTGAGAAGCATACCTATTTCCAGCTTGTTTGGGAAGCATATTTATTCACCAGTTGTCGGGAAGCATACCTATTCCAGCTTGTTGGGAAAGCAATAACCTAGCCAGCTGTTGGAAGCGAAGCAATTATTCCCCAGCTTGTTTGGGCAAGCAATATTTATTCCAGCTGTTGAGAAGCATACCTATTTCCGAAGCTGTTTGGGAAGCATACCTATTCCAGCTGTTGGGAAGCATATTTATTCCAGCTGTTGAGAAGCATACCTATTCCAGCTGTTGGAAGGCATATTTATTTCTAGCTGTTGGGAAGCATACCTAATTCCGAATCTGTTGGGAAGCATACCTATTCCAGCTGCTTGAGAAAGCATACCTAGTTCCAGCTGTTTGAGAAGTAATACCTATTACCAGCTTATTTTGGGAATGCATAATTTATTTCCAGCTGGTTGAGGAAAGCATACCTATTCCAGGCTGTTGCAAGAAGCATACCTATTCCCAGCTGTTGGAAGAATCATACCTTTCCGTAGCTTTTTGGGAAGTCCATAATTTATTCCAGCCTGTTGAGAAGCATACCATATTCCAGCCTGTTGAGCAAGCATACCTATTCCAGCTGTGTTGGAAGCATAACCTATTTCCAGCTGTTGAGAAGCATACCTATTCCAGCTTGTAGTGGTTTGGGAAAAGCCATACCTATTTCCAGCTATTGTGGTGGGTGGGGGGAAAAGGGGTTGGAAGCATACCTATTCCAGCTGGTTTTGGGAAGCCATACTACCTACTCCCAGCTGTTGAGAAGGCATAACCTATTCCAGCTGTTGACAAAAAAAGATACCATATTCCAGCTGTTGGAGAAGGCATACCTATTCCAGCTGTTGAGAAGCATACCTATTCCAGCTCATGTTGTGAAGCATACAGAACTGCAGCTGTTTGATAAAGCATACCTATTTCACCAGCTGTTGGGAAGCATACAGAACTCCAGCTGTTTGAGAAGCATACCTATTTCCACACTGTTGGGAAGGATACAGACTGCAGCTTTTGAGAAGCATACCTAGTCCAGCCTGTTGGAAGCATTACCAGACCTGGCACTTTTGAGGGAAAGCATACAGACTCCACGGTTGAAAGCATCATACTCCAGCTTGTTGATTTTAAGCATACCTATTCCAGCTGTTGGAAGGCATACAGACTGCAGCTTTTTGAGTAGGGCAATACACTCCAGCTGTTGAGAAGCATACAGACTCAGCCTGTTGAGAAGCATACCTATTCCAGCCTGTTGGGAAGCATACATAATGCAGCTTTGAGAAGCATACCTATCCAGCTGTTGGGAAGCCATACAGACTTGGCCAGCTGTTGAGAAGCATATTAGGCCTATCAAGCTGTTGGGTAAGCGTACAAGACTGCAGCTTTTTGAGAGGGCATACAGACTCCAGCTGTTGAGAAGCATACAGGAACTCCAGCTGTTGAGAAGCATACCTTATTCCAAGCTGTTGGTTAGGGGCATATTTATTTCCAAAGCTGTGGAAGCCTACAGACTGCGCTTTTGGAGGCAATACAGACTCCAGCTGTTTTGGAAGCTACAGACTCCAGCTGTTGAGAAGCATACCTATTCCAGCTGTTGGGAAACTACAACTCCAGCGTTGAGGGAAGCATACTAATTCCAGCTGTTTGGGAAGCATACAGACCTCCAGCTGTTGGAGAATGGCATACCTATTCCAGCTGTTGGCAAGCCATACGACCTTCCAGCTGTTTAGGGAAGCATACCTATTCCATTTGTTGGGAAGCATACCTATTTCAGCTGTTGAAAGATACCTATTTGCAGCTGTTGGGAAGGCATACAGACTGCAAAGGCTTTTGAGAGGCATACAGGAAAAACTCCAGCTGTTGAGAAGCTACCTATCCAGCTGTTGAGAAGCATTACCTATTCCAGCTTTGAGGGAAGCATACCTATTCCACTGTTTTGAGAAGCATACCTATTCCAGCTATTGGGAGCATACCTATTCCAGCTGTTGAGAGGCTACAGACTTCAGCTGTTGAAGCATACTTATATTTATTAAAATATTATATTACAGCTGTTGGGAAGCATACAGACTCCAGCTGTTGAGAAGCATACCTATTCCAGCTGTTGGGAAGCATACCTATTCCAGCTGTTGAGAAGCATACCTATTCCAGCTGTTGAGAAGCATACCTATTCCAGCTGTTGAGAAGCATACCTATTCCAGCTGTTGGGAAGCATATTTATTCCAGCTGTTGAGAAGCATACCTATTCCAGCTGTTGGGAGGATAACAGACTGCAGATATTTTGAGAGGCATACAGACTCCAGCTGTTTTGGGAAGGGGCATACAGGACTGCCAGCTGTTGAGAAGCATACTATTCCAGCTGTTAGAAGCATACCTATTCCAGCTGTTAGAAGCATACCTTTCCACTTTGGGAAGCTATTTATCCAGTTTGCGGTAAGGCAGACCTATCCCAGCTTTGGGAAGCATACCTATTCCAGCTGTTGAGGGAAGCATTTTATTCTCAGCTGTTGGGAAGCATATTTATTCCAGCTGTTGAGAAGCATACCTATTCCAGCTGTTGGGAAGCATACCTATTCCAGCTGTTGGGAAGCATATTTATTCCAGCTGTTGGGAAGCATACCTATTCCAGCTGTTGGGAAGCATACCTATTCCAGCTGTTGAGAAGCATACCTATTCCAGCTGTTGAGAAGCATACCTATTCCAGCTGTTGAGAAGCATACCTATTCCAGCTGTTGGGAAGCATACCTATTCCAGCTGTTGGAAGGCCATACAGACTGTCAGCTAGTTGAGAAGAATACCTATGTCACCAGCTTGTTGGGAAGCCATACAGACATTGCAGCTGTTGAGGGAAGCATACCTATCCAGCTGTTGTGACGCCTAAGACAGTGCAGCTTTTGAGAAGCATTACCTATTCTTCCAGGCTGTTGGGAAGCATACAGAACTTGCAGCTTTTGAGAGGCAATACAGACCTCCAGGCTGGTTTTTGAGAAGACATACAGACCTTTCCAGCTGTTGAGAAGCATACCCTTATGTTCCAAGCTGTTGGGAAGCCATACAGACTTGCCCAGCTTTTTGAGAGGCATTACAGGGA
Organism: Macrobrachium nipponense; assembly: GCF_015104395.2. Lineage (NCBI taxonomy): Eukaryota > Metazoa > Arthropoda > Malacostraca > Decapoda > Palaemonidae > Macrobrachium > Macrobrachium nipponense. Next base: position 15,534,854 of record NC_061091.1, on the reverse strand, counting down.
CTCCAAGCTGAGTTGAGAAGCCCATAACAGACTTCCAGCTGGTTGAGAAGGCATACCTATTCCAGCGTGGGACGCATTACAGACTGCAGATTTTGAGAGAAGCTACCTATCCAGTGTTGGGCAGCATTACAGAGCAAGCTGTTGATGAAGCTACCTATTCCAGCTGTTGCGGAAGCATAAGACTGCCAGCTTTGGGAGAAGGCATACAGACTCCAGTGAAGTTGAGAAGCATACCAGACTTCCAGGCTTGGAGTTGAGGGAAGCCATACCTTATTCCAAGCCTGTTGGAAGATATTATTTCCAGCTGGTTGGGAAAGATACAGACTGCTCAGCTTTTGAGAGGGGAGTATTCAGACAGACAAGCTTTTGTTTTGAAGAAGCATACCAGGATTCCCAGCTAGTTGGAGAAGCATAACCTATTCCAGGCTGGTGGGAAGCATACCAAGACTTCCAAGCTGTGAGAAGAATTACCTATTCCAAGCTGTGGGGAATGAATACCAGTACTTCCTAAGCTGTTGAGGGAAAGGACATACCTATTCCGTGTTGGGAAAAGCATACCTAGCACAGCTGTTTTGATGAAGGCATACCTATTCCATGCTGTTGAGATGAAGGCATACCATTTGCCAGACGTTGGAGAGAAGGATTAGCAGGGAACTGCATTTTTGAGAGGATACCAGACTCCAGCGTGAGAAAGCAATACCTATTCAGCTGTTGAGAAGCATACCCTATTTCCAGCTGTTGGGAAGCATACCTATTCCAGCCGGTTGAGAGCATTACAGACGGCCAAGCTTGTTTGAGTAAGCAATAAACCTATTCCAGCTGTTGGAAAGCCATGACAGACTTCCAGCTGTTGAGAAGCAATACCTATTCCATGCGTTAGGGATTAGCATTACAGGGAACTGCGAGCTTTGAGAGGTTTACATACAGACTCCAGCTTTGAGAAGCATACCTATCCAGCTGGTTGAGGGAAGCATACTATTCCAGACTGTTGGGAAGGGCAACCTATTCCAGCTTGTTGAGAGGCATTACCAGATACAGCTGGTTGAGAAGCATTACCTATACAGCTGTTGGGAAGCATACCAGACTTCCAGCTGTTTGAGAAGGGCATACCATTCCAAGCTGTTGGGAAGCAATACCTTTATTCCAGCTGGTGAGAAGCATACCTATTCCAGCCTGTTGAGAAGCATACTATTCCAGCTGTTTGAGGAAGCATACCTTATTCCAAGCTGTTTGGGAAGCATACCTATTCCAGCTTGTTGAGAAGCATTTACCTATTCCAGCTGTGGGGAAGATTTACAGACTGCAAGCTTTTGAGAGGCATTACCATAGACTTCCAGCCTGTTGGGAAGCATTTACAGGGACAAGCAGCTTGAGTTTGAGAAGATTACCTATTCCAGCTGTTAGGGAAGATACTATTCCAGCCTGTGAGAAAGCATTACCTAGCCAGCTGTTGGGAAGAAGCATAACCTATTCCATCTGTTGGAAGACATATTTATTCCAAGTTTGTCGGGAAGCCTAAACCTATTCCAGCTGTTGGGAAAGCATTAACCTATTCCACCAGCGTGTTGAGAAAGGGAACATATTTAATTTCCAGCTGTTGAGGAAGCCATATGTATTCAGCTGTTGAAGAAGATACCTATTCCAGCGTCGGAAGCATACCTTATTCCAGCTGTTTTGGGGAAGCATATTTATTCCAGCTGTTGAGACGCCATACTATTCCAGCTGTTGGGATAGCATATTTAAAAATTCCAGTGTGAGAAGCTACCGATTCCAAGCTGTTTTGAGGGAAGCAACCTATTATTCCCCAGGCTGTTGATTTTGAAAGCATACCATATTCCAGCTGGTATTGAGGAAGCATACCTATTCCAGCTGATGGAGCCATATTTATTTCCAGCCTGTTGGAGAAGCATTAACATATTCAGTCGTGAGAAGACATTACCTATTCCCAAGCTGTTGAGAGGAAGTGCAATACCTTAATTTATCCATGCCTTTTGGGAAAAGCATAATTTATATTCCAGCTGTTGAGGAAGCCTATACCTATTAGGGCCAAGCGGTTGGAAGCATACCTATTCCCTGTAGATGTTGAGAAAGCATAACCTAATTCCAGCTGTTGGGTTAAGAAGCATACCTAACTTCCAGACTGTTTGAGAAAGCATGACCATACTTCCGAGCTGTTGTGAGGAATGCAACCTATTGCACAGCTGTTTATGTAGAAGCATACCCTATTCCAGGCTGCTTGGAGAAGACATACCTTATTCCAGCTGTGTTGAAGCATACTCTATTCCAGCTGTTGAGAGCAAGCTACTTATTCCCAAGCCTGTTGATGAAGATACCTTAAACGCTGTTGGGAAGCATAACCTATTTCCAGATGTTTGAGAAGCATACCTGTTACTCCAGCGTGGTTTGATGGAGCATACCTATTCCAAGCTGGTTGGGAAGCACATACCTACTCCAGCTGTTGGGAAGCATACAGAAGCAATCACCTAAACTATCCAGATGTTGGGGAGCATACCAGGAAGCATACCTACTCCAGTTTTGGGAAAGCATTACAGGGGAAGGCATACCTACTCCAGCTTTTGGGAACGACATTACAGATAGCCATACCTACCAGCTTTTGGGAAGCATACAGAAGCAGACCTACTCACTAAGCATACCTACTCCAGCTGTGGGAAGCATACAGAAGCATACCTACTCCAGCTGTTGGGAAGCATACAGAAGCATACCTACTCCAGCTGTTGGGAAGCATACAGACTGCAGCTTTTGAGAGGCATACAGACTCCAGCTGTTGGGAAGCATACAGACTGCAGCTTTTGAGAGGCATACAGACTCCAGCTGTTGGGAAGCATACAGACTCATGTATGTGCGACTGAGACATAAAAGACAAGGATAAATTAAAAGATTACCGGTTAACCTAAAACAACCAAAGTCTTTCTATTTAATGATGTAATAACGAAGATTTTCATATTATTAGGAAAGTTCTTTATTATTTGAAACTCGAAAAAAATGGGTAGTGATGAATAAGATCGTGCAGTCACGAAGTTGTCAACAAGCTGTTTGCTTAATTAATGATTAAATTAGAGAATCTTGCTATGTTTGTTCCCTAGACCTGTAAATCACCGTTAGAACAATAGACCTGCATGCCCTCTCACGTATTTATAAAATATTAAATATACAAAACTGGTTTACAATTTCTTGGTGAGAAGGCTATGATAATTAATACCGAAGTTCATTGCTCACAGAATAGCTGTTATACAAAGATTAAACATAAATAAATATTTATATTCCTCTGATGATGAATTGCACTAAACTTCAATTATAAAAAAAAGTTGGTGCTAATGAGCCCACGGTGACATCCAGTGGACTCGTAGAGTACTTTTTTCGACGGCTAACTTCCGGCGAAGTCCCCCCTCCTCACTGCAACTGCAGTTCCTACTTAATCACGCATGAAAAGGGGATGTTCCTAGGTCAGGCGAAAGCATCAAATTTGTCTCGCTTTCCTGATACAAAAGGGGGGTGGGGTACACGTTTTCTAAAATCCTGTCTTATACATACTAAACTACGAAGTATAAATAAATATTTTATTCACAGATCAAAATTATTCCTCTAAAAAGAAGAACTAGCACGTTGCAGCTATGCCGAAAAAACAAGCAGAAAATAACGTAGTGCTACCTTACGTAACCCTTCTCAATTCTCCTTAAATAGCTGATTGTATCGTCTGGCAAAACCTGGCAACTCTTCCTGCTTCTTCTGCCAGCTACGAGAGATTCTAATAACCGATAAGTAGCCTTCTATACATTGCCATAAAAGCTGGAAGCTTTGAACAGAAAGAGTCTCTCATAATTAACGGGAGAGAGAGAGAGATTCACTTAATACTGGAAGGTTGCATAGTAAGAGTGAAGTTTTGAGAGAGAGAGAGAGAGATTCGCTTAACATTGGAAAGAAGGTTGAAAGGAATATTGGAGTTTTCAAAGAGAGAGAGAGAGAGAGAGAGAGAGAGAGAGAGAGAGAGAGATTCACTTATAACTGGAGGGCTGCATAGTAAGAGTGACGTTTTGAGAGAGAGAGAGAGAGAGAGATATTGGGCGAGGGGTTACCGTTAAATATTCTTCCATATTAACCTACACCAACAGTCCCTCCTTCCCTAAACCTCGTTTCCAGGAACGATCGAATCTCCACTGGAAGTTACGGGGAAAAGAGACCAGCGTGAGAAACAGCAACATAAGGTTGTGAGCAGCACAAAGGACTCCGAAGATTGTTGTCAACATGGCCGACTTTCTTGGATTCACATTCGAAGCCGTGACTGGATACGACAAATTCGGGCGATAAACCCGACTCTCTACGGCATTCGGGATTAGATACACTACGCACGAAAAGAATACAGGTCGGTCAATAAACGCACTAAGTAAACAAACAAATAAAACACAGTCCTTCTTTACAGTCATTCAAGTGAATCAAGGTTGAAGATATCGTTTAAGGATGAATGTTATGTTCTGTTTATTTCCACAGGTAATGAAGTTTAATCAATATATATTAGCAACAAATTTCTTATTCATTCGATCAAATTTTTGCTGTTAGAAACTTCATAAGGATTAATTGATGAATTCACTTATTGCCTCTATTACAGATGCTGTACTTTTTCCATCTAAAAGTTAACAGCAGATAAAAAAAAAGTAAAACATGCGCCGAAGTTTCTTCGTCGGCGCAATCGAGTTTCATGTACAGCGTATCATGCTGTATGAAACCCTATGCCGCGGCCAATGAAACGTTCAGCCTTTGTTTTTGGCACCTTTAGACGTGCCCAGACGCATGATCATGATTAACTTTAATTTTACATAATAAAATATAAATTACTGAGGCTAAAGCGCTGCAATTTTATGAATAAGCTAAAATCCTATGTAATTAAATCGAGTATATCTGATCTAATTTTTTAAATGATTTTATTTCTCTTCACCTTCGTTTTTGGCGGCTAGGTCAGAACAAGAGGAAACTATACCATTACGCTGTTATTCTACGATTGGAAATATATAGTTAGTAGGGGCTAATACTTTTGCTAATATATATATATATATATATATATATATACTATATAATATATATATATATATATATATTATATATATACGTGTATGTGTATGTAATGTGTGTGCGTGCATATACTGACCTAACCACTGAATAAGGTACCTGGCGGTCAGTCGACTGCTACGTTATCAAGGGTGGCATGGATCAGGGAAAGGGCCTAGGAACCTCATGTCCCTAGTCGCTAAAAATCACATGTATACACATACACAAACACACATGTATATATATATATATAATATATATATATATATATACATATATATATGTGTGTGTGTGTGTGCGTATGAGACACACACACACAGCACTGCAGTTAGGAGGACGGGGCTTTTATATATATATATATATATATATATATATATATATATATATATATATATATATATATATATATATATATATATATATATATATATATATATATATATATTCATAACTTCAGGAAAGCCGAAGACACATGAAGAGTTAAAAGGGTTTATTCGCTAAGAAACGTTTCGCACAAGGAACTTTGTGCATCAATCAGTCTGTTAAAAATAAAAGTACATTTTTAAATTAATAAAAGCAAAATACAAATAAAAAATTACAATCTAAAATTTTAAATTAAAAATTATAATTAAAAAATTAACTAATTCAAAGATAAAAGTGAAATAGAACATTAAAACACGACTACTAAAACACCAACCATTCGCTAAGAAAGGAGGAGAGAGAATGACTAGAAATGAGAATGAGGTCAGAAAGAAGACTATGCCAAGTATAGCGGAGACGATGAACTACCGCTATTCAATGAGGGAACAAGTCTTTTGATAAATAATGACTCGAGTGTTGTTAAATACTCAGAGTCCCTGTTGTAACCTAAAATGGAGAAATGCTGTTTTCTTGACTTCGATCTACATTTGATGGCATGATTTTTGATATTTTGAATGCTCTGGTCTACTTAATCTCTGGCCAGTTCTAAAACTATACCCCATGTGGCTGCAATATCGCCAAGAGGCTGTTGCAAATGCGATATTGCAGCACATGGGGTATAGTTTTAGAACTGGCCAGAGATTAAGTAGACCAGAGCATTCAAATATCAAAAATCATGCCATCAAATGTAAGATCGAAGTCAAGAAACAGCACTTCTCCATTTTAGGTTACAATAGGGACTCTGAGTATTTAACAACACTCGAGTCATTATTTATCAAAAGACTTGTTCCCTCATTGAATAGCGGTAGTTCATCGTCTCCGCTATACTTGGCATAGTCTTCTTTCTGACCTCATTCTCATTTCTAGTCATTCTCTCTCCTCCTTCTTAGCGAATGGTTGGTGTTTTAGTAGTCGTGTTTTAATGTTCTTATTTCACTTTTATCTTTGTTATTATGTTAATTTTTAAATTATAATTTTTAAATTTAAAATTTTAGATTGTAATTGTTTTTATTTGTATTTTGCTTTTATTAATTTAAATGTACTTTTATTTTTAACAGACTGATGATGCACAAAGTTCCTTGTGCGAAACGTTTCTTAGCGAATAAACCTTTTAACTCTTCATGTGTCTTCGGCTTTCCTGAAGTTATGAATGTATATGGAAGTTCCTGCATATCCTATATATATAATATATTATATAATATTATATTATAATATATATATATATATATATATATATATATATATATATATATAAAAGCCCCGTCCTCCTAAACTGCAGTGCTGTTATTAATGTTCTCTGAAAGATCATCAAGTAATTGTACTCAAATCCTCTCAGCGAGCAGAAACGCGATCAAGGCAGCACACCATGGGGTAGGAAGCGCGATCAGCCTACGTCAAGCATACCTGCAACGCACTGAGAATCCGTCAAAAACGATCGAGAGTGAGAGAAGGGGAATGCAAGAAAGTTCTCGGTGGACCAAAGTTTTCGCAAATCCCGCTACATCGAAAATATATCTGCATTTCATGATCGCAGCAAAACTGGCAATTTCCTGCATAAGTCAAAAGCGTTTAATGACTCGTAATGAAAAGTGAAGAGGCAATGTAAGTTTGATGATTTCTGCAATGTGAGGAGGGGGCGATTATGCGCAGTATCCAGTAAATGGAGGGGAATTTATTCACTATATCCAGTAAATGGAGGGGAATTTATTGACGGTACCCAGTAAATGGAGGGGAATTTATTCACTGTATCCAGTAAATGGAGGGGAATTTATTCACTGTATCCAGTAAATGGAGGGGAATTTATTCACTGTATCCAGTAAATGGAGGGGAATTTATTCACTGTATCCAGTAAATGGAGGGGAATTTATTGACGGTACCCAGTAAATGGAGGGGAATTTATTCACTGTATCCAGTAAATACAGGGGAATTTATTCACTGCATCCAGTAAATGGAGGGGGATTTATTCACTGTATCCAGTAAATGGAGGGAATTATTGACGTACCCAGTAAATGGAGGGAATTTATTCCACTGTATCCAGTAAATGGAGGGGGAATTTATTCACTGTATCGTAACCCAGTATGGAGGGGAATTTATTCACTGTATCCAGTAAATAGAGGGGAATTTATTCACTGCATCCAGTAAATGGAGGGGATTTATTCACTGTATCCAGTAAATAGAGGGGGATTTATTCACTGCATCCAGTAAATGGAAGAGTATTTTGTTGCAAGTAACAGTGAGAAAAGAAGCAGCTGGAGATATATATCTGTTCATCACCCAGTTGAAGGGAAAACGAAATCCGACGGTAGATTTAGTTGTATAGAAAAGCCTGTGGCAATGACTGTAACGGAGTTCGACAGAAAAAAAAGGAAAATCGCTCATGTGAAGAAGTCTGACGAAATAGGGACGATATGGCAAAAACCGAAGAGCCCGATTGATTCATAGATTTTAAGCGCATATGCCAAGTACTGAGGCTGGCACAGAAATTGACAGTGAAAAGGTTTGGAAGGTGCAACAGGAGGAAAACCTCGCAATTGCACTATGGCTCAACTGTAAGGTGAACAGTAAGATGGAAGAAAGAGAATATGAACAGAGGTATAGCAAAAGGAATGAGAGCAGGGGCAGCTAGGGGCCGAAGCCTTGAGTAGTAATGCTTACATTACACCGCATGAGGTGCAATGACAGCACTATCCCCCTACGGGAGCAAAGTCCACGGATGAGATCGCAAGACTGCTTGGAAATATGCGAGAGGAAGTTTAATGCACTACTGATGGGCTTCTGTGGTGTATGAAGCAGTAGCTGATGTGGAAATTTGTTAAAATTTCTGCGCGTGTTTTTCTGTTCCCTCGAAAGAACCACAATGATTACTGCTATAATACAGTAATCATTACAAGTATTTATTGCTTGTAATGCTACTGTGACTTTATGGACACCCTGTACTTTACAAGTTTAGTCGTGGATGAACCAACTGTTCTCTGTAAACTTCAAAAGCATTAGCCGCCCCATACACAGAGGGGTTTCGTTAGCCAGCAGAACGCCCAACGGCCTAAAAACAAACTACGCCTATTTTTTGGATGTTAAGGCCTATCCTTTCCAACCTAATCTCCAAATTTATCCAGTCCTTCCTCCTATCTAGGTCTTCTTTTCATCTTTCCACTCTATCTATGTCTTCCTCTACTCTTTCCCCTAACACTTCAGACTATGAACTATGTACCAGTGATCAGATATTTAAAAAAGCCAAGAGTAATAGTCTACTGTGAATATCTTCTCTCCCTGCGTTGATGCCCACTATCGCTGCTGCGTTAGGTTACGCTCTCTCTCTCTCTCTCTCTCTCTCTCTCTCTCTCTCTCTCTCTCTTTCGCTCCTCCTAAGCGTAGCACAGTCCTGTCACTCATCCACTTACAGACACAACCCAAATTCGGATAGCGGCCCTCCAACATCAAACTAGTTCGCCGTCGAATTGACGTAATGGGCGCCGAGGCAAACTTGTAATACCCTTGATCAGTCGAGCGATTAATGACATGGCACAGAGGAACTGCCGGTATGGGGCCCTCTGTCTCTCTCTCTCTCTCTCTCTCTCTCTCTCTCTCTTCTCTCTCTCTTTCTCGTCCGATTCTCTCGCAACGGAGTTATTGTTTTGGGGCTCTCCTGATTTATTGGAAAGCTAATGCTGTTTGTAGCTATATCGGGGACGTAGGAACTCGGCAATTAATGACAACGGGAGGACTTTATTGAAACCGACAATTCGCCCCAATTAGAAACGATGCTGGGTATTTTAGGGAGATGGGTAGTGACACGCCAATCCCTTTCATTGGGATGGATCTCTCTCTCTCTCTCTTGTCAGTGTGTATATAAACAGAGAGAGAGAGAGAGGGTAGAGCTCGTTATGTATATCTGGTGGAATTTCAGTGCATATACGCGGTGTCGTATTAAACGCCATCCATTTTCCAAAATCTAGTACACAGCACAAGTTTCTACGTGGAAGCAGAAATGGCCTTTTGAGCTGGACGGCCTAGAATAACATAGGTGGGGAAAACCTACTGAACCAGTAGTTTGCCGACTGTGAAATATTTCAGAAACTCTACTGCTTATCGTGGTCAACGCGTCAGAAAATTAAAGGTGTTCACTGAGGACACAGCGTGTCATAGAGCCGTACATACATGTTCGTGCATATGTATACACGGAGCTATGAGCAATACCGTTTCTTTGATGGTTCCTCATTACTCACGTCCTCGTTGGACGAATGGTTTACGAAATCGGCTACCGATTCGGTAGTCCCGAATTCGATTCCCTGCTCTGCCAACGTGGAATTAGAGGAATTTGTTGCTGGTGATTTGAAATTCATTTCTCGATATAATGTGGTTCGGATCCCACAATAAGCCGTAGGTCCCGTCTAAGTAACCAACTGGTCCCTAGCCACGTAAAAAACATCTAATCTTTCGGGCCAGCTATTAATCAGCTCAGTGGTCTGGTTAAACTAAGATAGAATTAACCTTTTCCTCATTACCTCGTGTCGCTGACCAAAGTTCACTGGTTTGTTATTACTGGGTACTAATAACCTGAGGTCACTACCGTGAAGGTCATTGGCATCATCGTTCATTTCTGGGTCTTCCAGGTGAATGGGCTGAAGATGGCATTACGAAGTGTCATTTAAAGTCAAATGGTCTAGAAATAACAAGCTACGAAAGCATTTCCTTCAAAAAAGCGAAGTTTGGTTTTATTCTTGTTTTTCTCTTTTTTTTTACATGTATGTCACTTTCATTTTTTCTTATTTTAAACAGAAGCCCAAAATTTCGTGGAAGAACTAATAAAGGATTATTTATGGTTTATTCTGGACCCCTCAGAACATTAAATAAACTCTCGTGAAAAGAGTTTTTCCAATATAATAATAATAATAATAATAATAATAATAATAATAATAATAATAATAATAATAATAATTAACATCTCTCCAATATGTAGGAAGTGCAATACGAAAAATGAAACCATAAACCACATAGCAAACGAATGTCCGGCACTTGCACTGAACCAGTACAAAAAGAGGCATGATTCAGTAGCCTGTGCAAAAAACACCAGCTACCTTGCAGTAATAAGTGGTACGAACACCAACCTGAAGGAGTGATAGAAAACGATCAGGCAAAGATCCTCTGGGACTATGGTATCAGAGCAGGTAGGGTGATACGTGCAAATAGACCAGACGTGACGTTGATTGACAAAGTCAAGAAGAAAGTATCAATCATTGATGTCGCAATACCATGGGACACCAGAGAAAGAGAGGGAAAAAATGGATAAGTATCAAGACCTGAAAACAGAAATAGGAAGGATATTGGATATACCAGTGGAAATTGTACCCGTAATCATAGGAGCACTAGGCACGATCCCAAGATCCCTGAAAAGGAACCTGGAAAAACTAGAGGCTAAAGTAGCTCCAGGACTCATGCAGAAGAGTGTGATCCTAGAAACGGCCCACATAGTAAGAAAAGTGATGGACTCCTAAGGAGGCCGGATGCAACCCGGAACCCCACACTATAAATACCACCCAGTCGAATTAGAGGACTGAGATAGAGCAAAAAAAAAAAAAAAAAAAAAAAAAAATAATAATAATAATAATAATAATAATAAGGAGGACAAGCAAGCCCTCAAGACCATCAACCAGGATAAGAACATTAATTTGGTCATATATTACAAAACGAAGAAGCCGAGCAGCCTGGTGATGAAGTACAACCCCGTGGCCCCACTGCAGGATCCCTTGAAGAACATGAACGTGGTCTACCGATATACGCGCCCCGTCCGAGGATGCCTCGGCAAATACATCGGCATGACCACCACGCAATTCTCCAAGAGAATCTCCTGCCTTGCCCAAGAAGGAGCCATTTATAATCACGCCAGGACTGCTCATAACACAAGAATAAAAAGGAGCAATATTATACTTAATATCGGGATTATCGACCAAACTACTGATCCCCGACCTCTGCGCCTCCTGGAAGCCCTCCAAATAGGAAAGGAGAAACCTAACTTAAATATTTCTCCTCCCCACCGCCGCCCGAAGATCTGCAGCGAACGACCCCCCGACAATGCCAGATATTCAGGAGCACCAGCAGGATGATAGGACTCCTGCCGCAGGCAGGACTCCAGACGTTCATTCCTGGACATGCTACTCGAGCGCTCGCACGGCTGAATCCTTGCGACCATTAACGCGAGATCCCCGACTTCGCCCAAGACCGGCTCGACCAATCACAAATAATAATAATAATCACAAACAATATTAATAATAATAATTCCTAAACAATGACCACCAGACTGAAGCATTTGAAACTCACGTTTCCAAGATCTATATACGACGGAAGATCTGTGGACTAATAATCCTCCTCAGGTGGAATTATTTTCAAATTCAAATCTTGATTCATATGCAATTAAATATACTTATTTGAATTACGTATACCTTTAAAATGACAAAAATAAAAATCTCACTCAACACAGAGAAAGCCCCAAACAAAAATAGTTTCTTCTGCTTCGTAACACGCAAAGAGAGGTAGGTTCAAGGGTTAAGCTGAGACTTAGGGTCAAAGTTCCTAGCTTAGCCTTAGTAGATGAAACTTGGTTCATAAATCTGGATCAGCGACAAAGATATTATTCTTTGTTTTTAATCACAATTAAAGACTTAATACAGAAGTTCAAAAACAAGGCCAACGTCTTAGTTTACTTTCATAGTTATACATGAAGGTCTGCTCTACGATGTAACCTATGTAAAATTAAAATAAAAGTTTTATTGAAAATCATGATGTAATGCCTAGGCCCATACGTGATATAAAAAAATACAATGATTTCCTCATTGTAATAATTTCCCTTTTCAACTCCATAATCTACGTCATCTCAGTCAGTACCGAAGCTAATGATGCTGCAATATCCATTTCGTGAAATACACTGAATTAAAAAAAATGTCGGTAGGATTTACCTTGTGCCGCAAAAAGGGTTCGTCCTGTTAAGCTTCTATGAAAAGACCAACTAAAGGGACTCTCACGGTACCTGAGTTAATCCCCCGATGAAAAAACCTAGAAAAACTAACAGGATGTGATTTGCCGTTTCATGTAAAGAAATTCTGGCAGGTCTTTCCACGCGTTGTTTTTCCTTAATGCGCTTCGAAGAAAAATGTATTTGAAATACAGTTCTTCACTCATTGTTTAATAGAAGATGGAAAATTTCTATGAACTTCCTTTTAACCTAAGAACTACTCCCAAATTTTCATAACTTCAAGATCATTTTTATAAAAATGCAAACGTGATCAGGAAACAAGTCCTGATTTACTATCAATGGTAATGGTAATTTATAAGAATTACAGGAAGAAACTGATGAATAAAAATGCTAAAAACATTTATCTATTTAGTATTTTCTATTGCGTGAATGTACTGCCAAAGGACTCCGGCAAAATGTAAATTACTTTAATTTTCTTTTAACTATAGATCTAAGTCTGTGTCCTCAGAGGGAGGCCTTGAAACTATTACGATGAAATCACTTATTCAGCGCAAGTTAGTTTTCAATTGTCTTTGTCTTCTTTTTGTCTCATTAAATCACATCACGACTATCTTATCTTTTGGTCTCTTCCCGTTGAGTCAAATGGCCTAACGGAGTCGGCGATTGCTTTTAAATTAGATTCGGAATCAGGGTTGACCTAAAAGACAGCAGGTCTTACTGGTTCAACTTTAACCCATGTATTCCAGAATTCTGTATTTGTTAGCTAGCTAACTTGCTCTCGCCATTCTCTCTCCCTCGCTCTTTCTCTTGGCACTACTGTTAGGTCTCTCTCTCTCTCTCTCTCTCTCTCTCTCTCTCTCTCTCTCTCTCTCTCTCTTCTTGAACTACAAATTTTACATAGTGAAAGAAGCTCGATCTGTGACATCCTTTCTTTAAAGTCTTGCCCTTCAATTTAAAAAAAATCGACCACCTACAGGTATTCAAAACAGCTGTACAATACAATAAAACCAAAGACTTGAGTCTCTGTATTGAGGATAAAAAAAACTCTTCGATTATAGCCGTAAGCTTAAATTTCAGAAGTCAATCCGACTGCATATATAGTTTAAGTGAATCACTCAAGTGACTGCCTATATGCACTTAAAAAACATAAAAAAAAAATTGCCTCTTCGAAACTCCATTAGCTAAAGCTGGCTTATTTTTATATATCGGGATTCAAAATTCATTATACTCGCCTTGATCACGCAGCTGCTTCCATTCAACCTGTTGCTTGCGTCTCCAAAGAGGCTGAAACACGAAGTGTTTTTAAAATTGTATCGTCAAGGTTTCCCCCCATTCTGATAAACACACAGTTTAATTTTGAACAAAAAAGACCGCTAACAATTCAAGGACTATGAGGTCTGTCCCAAACAACGTCGATTAGGATTGGCAGATGGCCCAGGTTGTGGCTAAAAAAAAAAAAAAAAAAAAAAAAAAAAAAAAAAAGCCCCCTGGTCTCATTTCTCTGTCATTTTCACCGTGACTGAACAGGACTTTGATTTTTGTAGGAAATAAATGTGTACTTCGCCATTAATAAACTTTGGCACAGAACAGAGTGCTAGTGGTATGATTTATGGTTCCTTGTTTCAGAGACAATTGCGGAATGGAGTATAATATTTAGGCAAACGCCAAGCGCTGGGACCTATGAAGTCATTCAGCGCTGAAAGGGAAATTGCGAGTAGAAAGGTTAGAGAAGTGTAACGGGAAAAAAACCTCAAAGCAGTTGCACTGTGAATCAATTGTGAGGAGAGGGTGCATAGCAAGATTGAAAAAGAGAATATGAACGGAGGTACAGTAAAAAGTAGTTACTAGCAAAGAATGTGCAATGGGTACCTTTGCACTATATTATCATAACATATTAAGAGTAAGGAGGTGTGAGCAGTTATCATAAATAACTGGGTTAACAAGCCATACACACACACTAACACACACACACGCACACACACACACACACACACACACATATATATGTATATATATATATATATATATATATATATATATATATAATATATTATAATATATATCTATATATATAAGCTATGAAAAGTTCCATCTACGTCACCCCTAGATACACATCATCTTTCCAAGCAGTTAAAATGTCTCGTAAGCCGAACGCATACGACCCTTTTATTACAGCAGAGATTCGTAAGATAAGTCTTTGTCGTCCCATATATATAATGCTGACTCCGCACAAGCGCCTGATTTGCATCCGGGACTTCCGGGGTTCTAGGATGAGCAACGTAATACAAAGTGTCATTCGGGGGAGTTAATAGAGCGGCAGTAACTCTCCTGCGAGCATTAAATATTCGTCCTCCTAAAACCTTCAAATATTATTTCTTGGGTTTCCCCAGTTTACGATTAGTCACCAGTGATAGAATTTTTTCGCTTACCCGGGGAGTAAGCTACAAACTACTTTGTTGTTCTTGTGTGTGTGTGGCGGGGGTGGAAAGCCCCAATGGAAAAGCCTGAAAAGGCCTGAAAAAGGTGTTTCGCATTCAGTTAAAGATTCAAGAATTTAAGGTTATGATATTTACGATTTATTTATTAGAATGAAAACGCAAAAAATAAATAATGTGTAATGTGCATGTTAAACAGAACATAAAAGTTATTTCTGATAAAATATAGTGTATTTATTTTAATTTTCGTTGATGAAACAACAGCTACTTGATCTTAGATTTTAGCACATGCCCCGAGTAATTTTTTTTTGTTAGCTGTTTCTGCTTGTTTTTGTTTATTAACAGGATTATGTAAATATTTTTGCGTTTGTGGAGATGAAATTTTTACGAAAGTTGGGCCACGTGACTGACATGTGATTTGATTTTGGGAGATATAGAAATGTCACTTTTGGGGAGAAAGGACCTTTTACGGGATGGATTGCTTGATCATGGTGACAAAGTGCACACTCTTATATCTCGTTTACTCTTTCCAGACATAATGAATAGCATTTACATTCTGACTACCTCTAAGCTGCAAACATGGCTCTACGGATCATTACTGCTTACGTGTTCGCTTAACAAGCCGCTCTTTCTTGCGCCACCTCTACTTCTCCTAATCGATACCACAACCCTCTCTATCCCTTTGTTTCCTTTAGGCCATTTTTTCCCTATTATTTATTTTTCACTGATATAAATGACACCTGAAGTCGGAAAGACGTGTGGAGGTCTTCCAATAACGTATTCCCTCTATGCAACATTTTGTTTAGATCTGAAAATCATCCTCTCCTTCAAGAGGCGCGTCCAACTATATCTTTTCCTACCTGACATGGGTAGGAATGGCAGGCTTCTCTATATAATATCATTAACCTTAGCATCATGAAACAAATAACGGTAAGCCACGTATCAAGGCATTAAATAAAAGGGTTTATCCAGCAAAGCTTAGGCTAAAGAGATGCAGGGTAATGAAAAATGCTGGTCGGGGGGTAAAGGGAGTCAGGAAAAAGATTCCCACTTAACTCCAACGAAATAAATTCCCTAAAAATACAGATTCAAATTTGTATGTTAAAAGCTCAGCGCAAAATAACACTCTCAGGAAAAGGAAAACAAACGGTCTTCTCGCGTCTATTTCTCCCCGTATTGATTTTCATGCCCAAACACGAATAAAACTCAATAGAATCTACCTACAAAAAAATATCTATTTTTCGATTTTAATTCATAAAACAACGTTATCTGTAACTTCAAAACACACGTTAATTTAACAGGCAGGTTACCTCTTTAAAAACGTACCTATTTTTATCATTATCATTGCTCCCTTTTACAATATGTTCGTACAAAGCTCATATCTGGACAGCGCATTTATTCCCTCATGATTCCGCTGTATCAGAAATTATATCAAAATAAACAGTTTAACGGCTCGACTCCCGAGCAAGCTAGAATGCTTTAGGCAAAATATAGCATATTTATTTTATTTTTCGTTGGTGAAACAACGCTGTCTCTATTGACCACAGATTTTAGCATGCACCGAGTAAGCTGGAGGTCGGATTACGCCTTGTTACCTTAGACAGGGAAACAGCGTAGGGGTTTCATAAAGTTTAGCCTCTGGTTGTCCATGAAGTCGTTAGGGATGATAATAATGTAAGCCTCACACCTTTCTTCCTCATCTCGACCTGTATCTCCATGCTCAGGGGTCGGTTGCCTCGGTGCCTCTTCTCCAACTATTCCTAACGAAAGCAGCTGTCTCCACAAATTGCACTGTAGGCATTACCCAAGGTTCCTTGCAGCGTTCATTCGATGGCTTCTAGCTCGATGTTATGTAAGGTAATATAAAGATTTAGGACAAAGGACAAGTACTGGGACCTATGGGGTAACATTCACCACTGGAAGGGAAATCGAGAGTAATAGTTATTGAAGGTGAAGCAGCAGGACAACCTTGCAGCTGCACAATGAAACAACTGTTGAGAGAAGGTGGAAAGTATGATGGAAGGAAAAGACTATCAATGGAGGTAAAGTAAAAGGAACGAAAGGTGTTGCAGCTAGGGGCCATGGAACGGACACTGCAAGGAACCTTAAGCAATGCCTACAGTACATTTTGTGGAGAAAGCAGCTTTCGATAGGAATAGTTGGAGAAGAGGCACCGAGGCAACCGACCCCTTAGCATGGAGATACAGGTCTGGGTGAGGAAGAAAATTGTGAGGCTTACATTATTACCATCCCTAACGACTTCATGAACAACCAAAGGCGAAGACTTTATTAACCCCTACGCCGTTTACCCATCTAAGGTAACAAGGCGTGATCCGACCTCCAGCTCACAGGGTGCATGCTAAAATCTGCAGTCGAATAGAGAGAGCATTGTTTCACCAACGAAAATTAAAATAAGTACGCTATATTTTATTAGACATAATTTTTCTGTACTATTTAACATGCACATAATTTATTTTTGCCATTTTCATTCTAATAAATAAATCATAAATATCCCATCCTAAAATTCCTGTATCTTTAACTCAACACCAAACATCTTTTTCAGGCCTTTTTAGGCTCCTCCGCAGACCTTTCCTATCCCCCAACAACAACAACAACAACAGCAATAGCAAAGTAGTATGTAGTCTTACTCCCCGACTAAGGTGAAAACGGCGTTTGTCCAAAAGAAATAAAAAAGAAAAATATTCTGATATTCAAATATTCATTTTTTTTGTAGCAAAGTGTGTCACCGACATGATATATGAGAGTGATTATTTTTAAGCGTTCACTAAAACTCACCTTCCGATGGCAAACTTTAAAACCGCGGTGGGTTACAAAAGGTGTGAGCTTTGAATAAATTACGGTATGAGTTGTTTTTTTTTCTTCTATTTTCTGGTAGCACCAAAATACCTCAGTCAGTAGTTGACCTCATTTCTTTTTTAAAAGCGCAACAGATGCCGTGAGCAGCGACCTTCAAATCCGCTCCCGTGCGGAAGTAAAGTTTCATTTTCAACTGCGTCGGATTCACGGGCTAAAATATGAAGCATTTGGCTGCCTAAAAATGTCTCGGTAAAAGCACACTTAAATTTTCACCGTCACAACTAAGAGAAAAATCAGCATTGCTTGGGACATTCAACTCTAAGTCCTTTGCTCATGTTTTGTAATGTTAACATGCTCGTCTACCATCAATCATGCTTAAGCTTAAAATGTATGAAAAAACATATTATTTAAGTACCTAGTACGTTAATGACAGTTTTAAATATTATGATGCAACTGATATTATAGATTACAGAGGCATCAGATCATTGGCTATCAAAATATCATATTCAAAGTGTACTTAATTGGAAAACACTTGAGGTTATCTAAAATGCCATACCAAAAAATACAATATATATTACATAATCTACTTAAGCTTCCGCAACATTCCATCTGTAACAATAACTCGTTATTAATCTCTCTCTCTCTCTCTCTCTCTCTCTCTCTCTCTCTCTCTCTCTCATATTTTATCCATTCTGTTCTGTGAAAGCTTCTTTTCGAAACTTAACGGTCTTTCAGGGTTGAATAATAATAATAATAATAATAATACCTTGCAGTAATAAGTGGTACGAGCACCAACCTGAGGGAGTGATAGAAAACGATCAGGCAAAGATCCTCTGGGACTATGGTATCAGAACAGATAGGGTGATACGTGCAAATAGACCAGACGTGACGTTGATTGACAAAGTGAAGAAGAAAGTATCACTCATTGATGTCGCAATACTAAGGGACACCAGAGTCGAAGAGAAAGAGAGGGAAAAAATGGATAAGATCAAGATCTGAAAATAGAAATAAGAAGGATATGGGATAGCCAGTGGAAATTGTACCCATAATCATAGGAGCACTAGACACGATCCCAAGATCCCTGAAAAGGAATCTAGAAAAACTAGAGGCTGAAGTAGCTCTAGGACTCATGCAAAGAAGACTGTATGATCCCTAAGAAACGGCGCACATACTAAGAAAAGTGATGGACTCCTAAGGAGGCAGGATGCAACGCGGAACCACACACTATAAATACCACCCAGTCGAATTGGAGGACTGTGATAGAGCAAAAAAAAAAAAAATAAATAAATAAAAAAAAATAATAATAATATATGTGTTGTAAACCCTCTTTCAAACGGATTTTATTGAAAGTGGTTGGTGCGTCAGCTGCAATCAGTTTACATGGAGTTTTCTCTGTTTTTCTAAGACCTGCAGTAACCAAGAAAAGACAGTTATTAGAAAAATAGTGAAAAGTCTACATAAACGGAAGGCAGCTGACGCAGCAGTCACTTTCAATAATAATAATAATAATAATAATAATAATAATAATAATAATAATCATATTATTCAATGTTTCCTTCAATTTGTTTAGTGTAACCTTCCGAAAAAGCTGTATGAATACATCACAATTACCAAGATGTCATATTTGGGTATTTCCCGAAATACCCAAATATAACACTTCACAGAAGCAGCGCCACGTCTGCCGCAGGACACTGATCCACAAGGACCTCCTCCTAATAATAAAAGCGGGATTATTTTCTCTCCTGATGGAGCACGCCCCCCGACCCCCCGACCCCTGACAGGACGCCCACGTAAGGATTACTTCGTTTCCTTTCCTGCAAAGCCCCCGAATCTGGAATCTCTTTCCCGGGGAAAATTGGGGGAAGATAAAAATGCCAGTGAATACATGAATGAAGATGTAAGGTAATGGGGGAGGGAAAATAAACTAAAGCCGTGTAATATACATGCATAACATAAATGCCCATCTGTTTCGGTGTATATCAATGGGAATAGCGGCGGGATGATTATGAATGAGCGGGCCAGTATGTATCAATTTACATATACACATACAAATATGCATGCGCATATGTATTACATGTACTCGTACATACATTCATACATACACACACATTTTATATATATATATATTATAATATATATAAATTAATATATATATTTATATATATTATATATAATATATATATCATATAAAAATAATAAATATATATATAATATATATAATATATATTATATTATATATATATATATATATATATATATATATATATATATATATAAATATATACAATCAAAGCCAACCGGTTCTCATCCTTATTTTGGGAAAATTTGTTTCATACTTCTAATAATTGAGATCTAAAAGAATATGTTAATTTAATTCACAACACCACCTTCCAATACAGTAATTAGCGAAAACAGCCAGATACATATAGTAGTTTTTAATATCATAAAGATCGTGGTAGTGTTAACAACAATTGGCAGGCATATTTCAGCAAAGTAACTATTCGGAAAATCAACAAATTCTAAATAAGGAATGGTTTAGTTTTATTTAGCAAAACATAGTCACCATTGCTCTAGGGATCATGGAACTGCACCATGCATGAATAAGTGGCTACTAAAGATTGAATACGAATACACGAACTATAAAAGAAAGAGAGAGAGAGAGAGAGAGAGAGAGAGAGAGAGAGAGAGAGAGAGAGAGAGAGATCGTATTGTTTACAGGAAGTCAGACAGAGGTTTACCCGGGGCATCTGAACTCTCATTACAACCAATATTGCATTCCAATAATTATATTGGTTCATATCAATCTAGGATGCGTTTTCAATAATTTCGAGCCGGAGGGCCACTCCTGACGACCCGAAACAAGAGGCTATTGAAAGCTTATGTATGTATGTGTGTATGTACATGCCTTCAAAAACTTGCATGAACGGTATATGAATGGGAGGATATTTCATAAGTACATTATATCACAAAAAAAATTTACTGGTAGCCCGATCTCCTTATTCGTGATATATATATATATATATATATATATATATATATATATATATATATATATATATATATATATATATATATATATATATATATATATATTGTGTGTGTGTGTGTGTGTGTATATATATATACTATATTATATATATATATTTATATCTATATATATATATATATATATATATATATAAATATATATGTATAAAAAAACTGTGCTGGTCTGCTATAGATTTTAATGAAGGAGAAAACGAAATAGCCCAAGTAGAAAATAGCCAACGAAGATGATGAAAATATAAAAATGAAATAAAAACGAAACGTATGAAAACATTAAGAAAAAAGAATAAATCGCAACAAATACAAGAGATTAGAACTGACCAATATATTCCCTTAAAAAAAAAAAGGAGCAAAATTAAAGATACAGAAACAAGGAAAAAATTGTGAAAAAATGAGTTTTTTTTTGGATGAGCAATATGAAATGGGAAATGTAAAATAGAAAAAAACACAAATACAAATAAAAACCGAAAGAAAAACCATAATACATTCCCCACAGCGGGGGGAACAACTTCTATAAAAAAAGAGGATAAAGAAAAGAAAAAACAAAATTGAAAATATTTTCAAAAAATAAAAATAAAAAAATGTAAAAAGACAAGGAAATATCCAAACGAATGAAATACAAAAAAACACACAGAGGCCATGGTTATTGGTTTTCAAGGTGTCTGGCGGAAAGGAGGAGGAGGAGGAGGAACCAGTGAAGGAAGGAACCGGGGAAATTTATTATTGTTCAACAAAATATCGTTAAACTTTAGACACTAACTATGATACGTCGCTGTGGTCAGTCCCCACTCCATGATAAATTCTCTCCCACTGGCTTCTCTGTTTTTCTGGGGAGGAGCCGTCTCTAAGGCGTTAAAGAACATTTCGTCTATCCGTCTATCTATCTATTTACCTATATATATATAAATATATATATATATATATATATATATTATATATATATAATATATATATATATATATATATATATATATATATATATATATATATATATATATATATATATATATATTTACATACACGCACACACACATACACATATATATATACATATATACATTATATATATTGTGTGTTGTGTATACATTATATATATATATGTGTGTGTATTATATATATGATTTATATATATATATATATATATATATATATATATATATATATATTATTACATATATACACAAAAACATGACATTTCAGAGAGTTAAGGATATTTAATAAAAAACAGGCAGTGTTACCACAAGAAGGAAACTTATAGCCATGAATCTGTTATATAAATACCTACCTACAATTATTCATGATGTTTCAAATGATAAAATGCGCAAATAAAGATAGAACAATCAAAATATCAACAGATAACATAATTCCAGAGGAAAACTTAATTATTTAAAAAAATGAGCCGTACAACAATAAAAGACAAAAATAGCACTAAAATAATGGGAGGCAACAATAAGCAATAACACAATAAGAACCAAATTAAACAATCACAGAATAAGAGAGAAAAATAAGCAATAAAACAATAATAAGAGGCAAGATTAAGCAATCAGAGCATGACATAAACTAAACAATAAGGAAAAAATGTTGAGATTGAATAATAAGAGACTAAAGTACGCAATTAAAGAATAAGACGAAAAAAAGCAATAAAATAAAATAGAAGAAAAAATTAAGCAAGGAAATAATAACAGACGAAAATAATAAACAATAAGAGACAAATATAAGTAATAAACAATTAGAATAAAAAAAGCCAACAAATACGACAGGAATAAGCAATAATACAATAATATAAAAAACAAAGAAGAAAAAAATAATGGACAAAAATAAACAACCAAACAAAAAATAAGAACTAAAACAAAAGAGACAAAAATAAGCAATAAAAATAACAAACAACAAGCAATAAAACAATAAGAAACAAAATAAGCAAACAAATATAAAAATATGCAATAAAACAAACAAATATAAAAATAAGCAATGAAACAATTAAGAGACAAAATTAAGAAATAAAACAATGAGACAAAAATAAGTAACCAAACAATAAGACACAAATTAAGCAAACAAATAATAATAAAGAAATAAGCAATCAAACAATAAGAGACAAAAATCAGCAAAGAAACTACAAGAGTCAAAATAAGCAAGCAAATAATAATAAAAAATAAACAATCAAATAAAAAAAAAATTAGCAATCAAACAATGAGACAAAAAATCAGCAATGAAACAAGATTCAAAATATGCAAGTCATCATAACGGAGCGAACTATGCAAACAAATAATCAAGACAAAAATAAATATCAATAAAACAAAAGGAAACAAAAATAAGCGACAAAATCAATACCCCTACAACCTCCCCCCCCCCCCCCCCCCCCCAACCCCAACATCAAACAAGAAAAGGAGAGCAATATAATCGAAGAATGTACTAGACGAGTATCCCATTTGGGGCAGAGGTGGGAACGATCCCCCCCCCCCCCACAACCAAACCAACCCCCACCCCTCCAAGCACTACCTACCGACCGCCGACAAGTGACAGGAATGCAATACGAATCAATAGACCAGGCGGAAAAGGCTCCAACAAAAGAACTTTTGCGCCACCGAAGACAAGACTAATAATTACGTGGCCTCGTTTCCTTCTCGTTCCAGAAAGAAGGGTGGGTGGTGTTGGGGGGGGTTGGGGGGGGTTGGGGGGGGAGTGGGAGAATTATTACCCGCGTTTGCACAGATGCTTAAAACACGTTCGTACGTCCGACACGTATTTATACATATAGATATATATATATATATATATATATATTATATATATATATATATATATTTATATATATATATATAAGCTAAAGTCAAGTATATATTTAGTTTAATCAGACCACTGAGCTGATTAGCAGCTCTCCTAGGGCTGACCCGAATGGCTTAGATATTTTTTCGTGGCTAGGAACCAATTGTTTACCTAGCAAGGGAACCTACAGCTTATTGTGGGAACCGAACCACATTATGTAGAGAAATGAATTTCTAATCACCAGAAATAAATTCGTCAGATTCCAGGGTGGCAAACAAAGAGCGGTTTTTGGAATTAAGCAATTAATCTGTACGCAATAACTGACTATTCTCGGCGCATGTTTCATAACTACATAATGCAGAGTTATGTATATTTCTTCATTACAAATGCACGTAATGCAACCGGCAGACCAACGCAATTATCCGTTCAGGTTAATTGCATTGCAATTCACTCATTTACTAATAAATCAGATATCGAAGGACGCGAACCTAATTAATCACTAGGTAAACAATTCATCCCTAACCGAAATTATTGCTTTGAATATTCTCTATTTATGACAAAAATATAATCCTCAAATAAGTAACGAGTAAAACAAGAACATTTTTTTTCAGGTATAGCAATGCGTGATCCGATCTCAAGTTTAACCTGGATGTTTGCAAGATTTCCCCCTCACCCATAAGTTGTAAACATTATATTCCTAAATTTTAACTTAAAATAAAACGTGCTAAAATCTACAGTCAAATAGAGCCTTGTTTCACCAACGAAATTTAAATGAAGAAGATATATTGTATTAGAAACAACTGTTCTGTACTGTTTAACATGCACATTATTCATTTTTCATTTTTTCGTTCTAATAAATAAAAATATCCTTCCCTAAAATTCCTGTATCTTTAACTCAACGCGAAACACCCTTTTCAGACCTTTTTAGGCTCTTCTATAGACCTTTCCTAATCCCTCCACCCCCACCCCCAAGAAAAAAAAAGCAAAGTAGTTTGTAGGCTTATTCTCCGAGTGAGCTAAAATGAAGAGTAATCATTATCTGATGCAGAGAACAAGAATAATTTGTGCAACAAACTACCTCAGCGGGTATCATATTTGACTTTTGGCACCTATATGACCTTGACCTTGACCTTGACTTTTGGCACTTATATGACATTGACCTTGACTTTTGGCACCTACATGACCCTGACCTTTGACTTTTGCCCCTATATGACCTTGACCTTGACTTTTGGCACATATATGACCTTGACCTTGACTTTTGGCACCTATATGACCTTGACCTTGACTTTTGACACCTATGTGACCTTGACTTTTGATACCTATATGACCTTGAACTTGACCTTGGCCACTGAAACCCCAATTAAAACGACGAAGCCTCCATATTCCGTAGATAATGAGTGTGAATAATGAATCTGAGACATTTGTTTTCTAAGAGAGCTGAGTGAACTATAATCTTACGTCTATTATTATTATTGTTTTTTTTTTTGGTCTATCACAGTCCTCTAATTCGACTGGGTGGTATTTATAGTGTGGGGTTCCGGGTTGCATCCTGCCTCCTTAGGAGTCCATCACTTTTCTTACTATGTGCGCCGTTTCTAGGATCACACTCTTCTGCATGAGTCCTGGAGCTACTTCAGCCTCTAGCTTTTCCAGATTCTTTTTCAGGGATCTTGGGATCGTGCCTCCTAGTGTTTCTATGATTATGGGTACAATTTCCACTGGCATATCCCATATCCTTCCTATTTCTATTTTCAGGTCTTGATACTTATCCATTTTTTCCCTTTCTTTCTCTTCAGCTCTGGTGTCCCTGGTGTTGTGACACTAATGAGTGATACTTTCTTCTATTATTATTATTATTATTATTATTATTATTATTATTATTATTATTATTATTATTCAGAGTCTTAACCGTATTCACCATGGAACAAGCCCACCACAGGAGCCACTGACTTGAAATTCAAGCTTCAAAAGAGCATGGCGTTCAGTTCGAAAGAAGCAACAGAAGGTGATGAGAAATAGTTCTCAGAAAAACTCATAAATTAACTAACTAATCAATAAATAAAAATATAAGTGAAATATTAAAAATACAGGTTGAACTGTCTTAGGACAGTAATGCATTGCATCATCACTAGAACTTCTAAAGTTCCAAATACACGACATCTTCTGGGAGGCTGTATGGCTTGACAGACAGACAGGATAATTGTAATTGTTCGATGATCCAGAACAGTGAAACGGCCGTTAAAACCCTTTTAAACCAATTCAAGTAAAAATATTTAGAGTAAAATGAATCGAACCATTGTTAATTAACTGAGCGAATGAAATATATGTATATATATATATCATATATATATATATAATATATATGTATATATATAAATATATATATATATATATATATATATATATATATATATATATATACACATATATATGTATGGGTGTATATATATATATATATATATATATATATATATGATATATATATTTATATATATATATATGTGTGTGTATATATATATAGATATATATATATATATATATATATATATATATATATATATATATAATTATTATATATATAATATATATATATATATATAGTATAATATATAACAATATATATTATATATGATATATATATATATATATATTATATATATATACATATATATGAGTATATATATATATAATATATATATATATATAAACGCATATTACTGGTGATATCAGAGCTGATTCGTTGTTTGATTTTGTTTCGTAGTTGTATTGTAAATTCATGAGTTTTATGAGCTGCTCGCATACTAATTGATTGGTTTATTCAGGAAATTTATGGTTTGTGTGTGTTTTTTTTGTATCTCTGGCACTTCCATCATAGGATTTACTTTTTATAAAGTAAAATTACATTTCCTTTATAGCTGAAATGATTACCTCGATTGTTTTGTCAGGCTTTAGGGAATCATTTCATTCTATTGATTTGCTAGTGAATATACACATTTATTTTCTCATTGATTGTGTTAATAGACTTATTTCATTCTCCCAGTTAGTGTAACTATGTTTCGATTCATTTTACTTTTATATATTTTTACTTAAATTGGAGTTTAAAGGAGTTTTAACGGCCATGTTTCACTGTTCTGGATCATCGAACAATGATACTCACATTTCAGAGAAGTATGTATATATATATATATATATATAATATATATATATATATATATATATATTATATATACATTTCTCAGAAATGTGAGTATAATAATAATGATAATAATAATAACAATAATAATAAGAACAATAATAATAATAATAATAATAATAATAATAATAATAATAACAATAATAATAATAATAATAATAACAATAACGTAATCATATTTGAAAAAATAAGTTTGATAAAGAAAAACCGGCTATCAAAAATACAAATCTATTTCGATAAAATAAGAAATAACAATAATTATAGCAATGAAAAAAATTCCATGAAACTCAAGGACTAACCCATCAAAACCGACCTGTCGGGAACATGAAGTCAATCACTATCACCATAATTGTTCGGTTTGTTTCTGTAGCACAGCTTAGTAACGACAGACGACACCCAAACCGACAGACGTATGCAGCAAACAATGAATGAAACGAGAGAGAGAGAGAGAGAGAGAGAGAGAGAGAGAGAGAGAGAGAGAGAGCTTCTTCATGACCTGTAAGCCGTAACGAGATGATGGTGAAGATGGAGGAGGAGATGGTGAAGATGATGACGGCTTCAATTACTAGCCGTAAGGCTATCAGGGGAGAATCCATAAGCAGGTCAAACCTAAAGTAGATAGAAGTGAAATTACGAGAGGCCTAGAGAGGCGTGCTCTTGGAGCATGTAGTGGTCCCTCCTACCATCCTCCCCTCCCCTCCTCGTACCCCAGGCGGAGGGCAAATTAGAAACACGCCCTTAGGGGATCAAATCCTCCGCTTCCTCCTTCACCTCCTCTGTGGTCGACCAAAATCCTCTTCGAGGATGAAAGCCAACTTAATTTTTTTTATCTTTTTTTTACTCTCCATCTGATATTCAGAATTTAATGTAGGCTTGCCTCAAGAATATATCACGGAGGAGGCCTGCTACATTACGGTTCTGCCCACGCACAGAGAGAGAGAGAGAGGAGAGAGAGAGAGAGAGAGAGAGAGAGAGAGAGGAAAAACAGATCTCCTGGCGAGAACATTAAGAACGAGTAACGAGCCTCGTAGAAGGTAAAAATGATCCAATGGGAGGGGAACAAGGCCACTAGCATTCTTGATAAGATGGGAGAGAGAGAGAGAGAGAGAGAGAGAGAGAGAGAGAGAGAGAGAGAGAGGAGCCCAAGGGAAGATCAAAAGATGAAAGACAGACGAAGCAATTAACTAAAACAAACACAGAGCAATACAAAAATTAAACCGCCGATTGACGACGAAGCCGAAAAAAAGAATAGATGATCGTGGCTTACTCGAGTTCGTCTTTGAAACCACAACTATGAAAGGAAGGATATCATTATTCCTCAATTCAAGGTTGAAGGTATCCTCCACTCCCGTTTACGCGTATTATCACTGGACGCTTACCAGAAAATCCAGACAGATAACATTAGCATAAATTCTTGCCGTCAAAGGTATCTAATGACACTTTCACAACGTAAAATTACCGGTAAGTTCTGTATGTGATCATTCTCAAGTGGAAGAAGGAAACGGCTAAAGCCAATAAATAAGGATAAACTCAACAAAGTGGAAAATAAATACATAAAATAAGCTGCAGTGTTACGAAAACTGATTCCCTATTTGTAACGTTCTTTACCGTGGACACACAGCCTAATCGAGTGGAGACCTCTCTATCGTGAGAAGGACGCATTTACATAGGACCTCCTGCTGAGACAAGATTTTGTTCATCCCAGGTCCTGCAGAGAGTCCAAAATGCTGTCCTGTGCCACTGGATAAACCATCGGCATTACGGTACAATTCTGTGTCTTCCTACTCAGCAATAAAAGTCCCCTCAGGCTGGAAAAAGAGCTGTGCTACTACCTTGCTTCCGGGATTTAGTTTTCTGTAAACGAAAACTATTGAGGTGGCTATTAGTCTGCCCGACGGCACTTTTTCTGTCCGCCCGCAGATCTTAGAAACTACTGAGGCTAGAGGGCTGCAAATTGCTAAGTTGATGTTCCACCCTCCAATCATCAAACATGTCAAATTGCAGCCCTCTAACCTCAGTAGTTTTCATTTTAGGATAGGTTGAAGTTAGCCATGATCATGCGTCTGGCACCGCTGTAGGTACCAAAACACAGGCCACCACCGGCCGTAGCTGAAAGTTTCATGGGCCTCGGCTGAGAGTTTCATGGGCCGCAGCTGAGAGCTTCATACAGCATTATGCGCTGTACAGGAAATTCGATTGCGTGGAAGGAACTTGGGCGCATTTTTTACTCGTTCAATATTGCAAGGCCAGGAATGTCCTTCTGGCACCTACGATAAAGTTTCAATTTTCCATATACATATAAATTTTGCAGACACCATCCTACTTACGAACGTTCAACTTGCGAACACTCATAGATACAAACAAACCCGTAAGTTAAAAAATTTTTTCGCGCGTCCATTCTGTACACTGTATGTACGTACAGTGTGTTTAGGATGAAAAAAAAAAAAAATTACAGTACCTTATTGACATTATATCCTACTGAGCTTAAATAGGCATGAAGCGTTAAGTACCCAACTTCAAAACAAATTAACTCGTTTGTAAGGATTATTGTGGTGTCTGTTTCTATAATGCACACAAAGGAAATCCACATAAATCACATCCTCCTTATTGATATCTGCAACAGCATCCTTTACTAAACTTCACTGAAAAGGTGCCATGTGTATCAAAATCTCAAGGCCGAAATCACTGCATAAACCTACGTTCAACCTCTCCTCCCTTTGGACATTCAAATTCGAAGGAACACATCTGTCACGGGCCACCTCTCGGTTAACCTGATTTTGGGGATTCGGTCAGGCCTTCTTCTCACCTTCACGCACGGAGAGGCTTCAGCCACATAGCAACGCGCCTAATTCTCCTTCGGGTTAATTCACACCCCACCCCCTTAACATCACTGTTACATCAAGTTACACCTCGCTTTACGCGTCTATAACTAACCACTAGAAAATGACTCGAGGAGAGAGTTGCAGGCTTATACGTAACTTTAATATTACAAGAACAAATGACACACATAAAGATTAATAACTTTAATATTACAAGAACAAAGGACACAAATAAAGATTAAAGACAATAAATTCAACAATCATGAAATCGAAAATTTTTTAAAAATCAATAAGAAACGTTACAAAAACATCCTGTGATCATTTTTTTTTAAGACATCATCATCAACTATAAGATCCTTCCACGTAGTTCCACAACACTGAGTTCTGAGACGTAGAGGATCAACTACGAGTCCTAATGAATACATATTGCCTCTTTTTGTCAGCTTATCTTTTTAGTTTTTTTTTTTCATCAGTTATGAAAAGGAACAAGAAACTTAGGCACAATCGAATTTTCTGTATGAGCCGCGGCGCCCCAAGTAGCTTTCACCCACTGCCTGGTGGTGACCTGTCTTGTACCGTTACCAGACTCAAAATTATGAGTAGCTTTAACCTTAAATAAAAAATTGAAAAAACTACTGAGGCCAGAGGGCTGCAATTTGGTATGTATGATGACTGGAGGGTGGATGATCAACATACCAATTTGCAGCCCTCTAGCCTCAGTAGTTTGTAATATCTGAGGGCGGACGGACAGACAAAGCCTGCAATATTTTTCCTTTACAGAAAACTAAAATTGCTGTCAAATAATCTCTAAATGTAATAAAGCAACATTTGTAAATGTAGCGCCTACGGCACAAAGAGCATTTACCTACGGATAAATCTGTCACACATACAGACAAAATAAGAAGAGATGACCTTCACTCACCTAAGACTGTGGACTACATAATAAAAAAATTAATAAATAAATGAACCAACCCCTCAAGCAATGCAAAACACACCATTTTCAATTTTAAATCGCATATAACCAATCTCTCTCTCTCTCTCTCTCTCTCTCTCTCTCTCTCTTCTCTCTCCATTGTTGACCTTGTTACGATGAATTACAGCATTTTGAGGGCGTCCCATAACTCGTTAATTTTTTTTTTACCTTGATGGTGGTGCCTAATGGCAGGCATCAAATCCCGTATGTGTATTTATGATGTCCTGATAAGGCCGGGCATCATTTAAAATCCCACATGACAAAGTCCATGGCTTTGTTGGCGTACATTTCCTACCAGTCCATTACCTGCTAATGGCTGACTGGCCCGCTTTTCCATGGCGGTCCTAATTACTCCCATGACGTTTATGGCTGTGTTGCATTCGCCGGTAATGCATGTGTTGCAGTGTCTTGTTTTGCCCCGTCGATTCTTGCGAACGTCGGGTTGATGATAAATGACAAAAAAAGTAAATTAATAAATAAATAAAAATGAAAAAAAACATTATTTGGTTATATGCGATTCAAAATTGAAAATGGTGTGTTTTGCATTGCTTGAGGCGTTGGTTTATTTATTTATTAATTTTTTTATTATGCAGTCCACAGTCTTAGGCGAGTGAAGATCGCTATTGCTTATATCAAAATGTGATTGTTTCTAATGGTGAGAAAAAACGTTCCTTTGTTTTAATATACAAATAATCTAAATGAAATTAATGACATAATTCTCCGAATTCATGGATTAGCTATCCTCTGTCAGTCAAACGTAATTTAGAGATTACAAAGGCATAGTTTTGACTGCAGTGGGATCAAGAATCCTCTAACGTGATTGCATCTGATACAAGCAAAACAAAAAGGTTATTGGATGCGCAATGTATTCACTCGTCTCTTTTCAAACTGATCAACCGTTTACGAAATAGAGGCAAAGCTGCCTTTTCTGAGAACAGCCTCTTGACAAATGATTTTCTTCTTATCAGTTTTGCGAACGTATAGTATAGCTGGTACGTATTTCATTTCAATAAAATTATTCCAGAGACGCCCCTGGCCTGACACTGACCTCGCTTATGGAATGATACCAACACCGACGACAACCCCTGCTTGACCTGGACATGAGATACGCCATTCCAGCAGTACACCAATATACCGATAACACCAGTATCGACAGCAAAATCCTGTTCTAAATGAAATATCACATTCAGCATAATTTAGATTTCTCCCAATATGAATACTGGCCAGTTATGAAGAAGTATCGCTGAGGAAGAGAAGCGAGAAATAAGCAAAATAGAAAAAATAATATATCAGATTAATTCGCTGAATTCTGACATTTTATTCAACAGAATTTGTTTAAAAGGCTCCTCTTCCAAAAGTATAATAATAATAATACTAATAATAATACTACTACTAATGATAATACTACTACTACTACTATTAATAATAATAATAATATTAAAACACCATTTTGTACGAATATTTAAAAAAATCAGAAATATATAAGCTTTTATAGGCATAATTGAGCTCAATACTAGTAACATAAACTCAATATCAATGTTATTAGATAAGTACAAAGGGAACAAACGGATATTTCACACAACAATATTAATATAATCTTAAGAGAGCGAGAAATGGATAGGGAAAAGAAATACAAAAACGACGACCGTAATAAGAATAACTGAAACGATAATCCATAAAACTAAGAAAATAGCGGTGAAATTACAGACTTTCAGAGAGAGAGAGAGAGAGAGAGAGAGAGAGCACATGTGGATATAAGCAAACTCCTTATGCCTATGTACGGCAATAAATTAACATAGAATTATGTCTACCCTAAGTATGATGAGTTTCGGAGAGAGAGAGAGAGAGAGAGAGAGAGAGAGAGAGAGAGAGAGAGAGAGAGAGAGCGCATGTGGATATACGTAATCTCTTTATGCCATTTATTACCATAAATATATCTATACAAAGTATGGTGGCGCGCGAGCACACACACACATACAGAGAGAGAGAGAGAGAGAGAGAGAGAGAGAGAGAAGAATTTTAACAAGGGAGTGCGACCGCCGACGAGGGCCCAGGATGAAGAGGGCTATGCCCTGGAGGGAGGCGTTCCCTCCGCATGGATGGTAATGAACACCCCCCTGAAGGGGCTAACGGGGGCCCTCCAGATCTCCTGAAGAGCTTCAAATAGAGGTCATTTGTTCAAACCCGTCTTCAGGTGATGACTTCAGAAAATAGGAAGAAGGAAAGGGGAGGAGAAGGAAGGGAGGGGGAGGAGGAAGGAAGGAAAAGGAAGAGGATGGGAGGAGGGAAGGGAGAGAAGGATGGAGGAGGAGTGAGGAAACTGGGAGAGAGGGTAAGAGATGAAAAGGGGAGGGGGGAAGCTGAACGAGAAAGGGGATTATGGTGAGATGGAATATGAAGAGGAGGAGAAGGAGTAAAAGGGAATGAGGGAAGGTAAATAAAAAAAAGAATGAAGGGACGAGAGGAGAACAAGATAGGGGAGTAAAGAGAGATGTAATAAAAGGAGAGAGAAGGAGGAGATGTAAGATAAGATGAAGGTGTAAAACGGAATGAAAGAGAAGTAAGAAACGAATGAAGGGGGAGTATAAAGATGGGATAAAAGGAAAGAGGAGGAGGAGGAGGAGACGGAGGAGGGAGGAGGAAGAGGAGGAGAGAGGTGGGGGAGAGTAGGAGGATGGAGGAAAAGAGAAGGAAGAGGAGTCTGAGGAGGAGGATAAGAAATGGCAGAAGGATGGGGGACGGGGAGGGGTAAGACGTTTAGCTGAACAACAAGGGGGAGTATTCAAGAGAAATAGAATAAGAAAAGGAGAGAGGTGGGGGGAGGAGGAGGAATGAGGAAGGGGTAAGAAATGAGGTGGGGAGTGAAAATATAATGAGAGGGAATGCAAGAAGAAGAAGAAGAAGAAGAAGAACGAAAATCAACGTCAACATATTTTGTCTTTGAGGGACTATCAAAAACTCTCTCTCTCTCTCTCTCTCTCTCTCTCTCTCTCTCTCTCTCTCTCTCTCTCTCTCCTGAGGGCGAGCAACTAAGAGGACGACAATCACAAAGGAATACAACAAACAAAAAACTCCAACAAGGTAGGTTGTGTGGTCTAATTCTATTTTTCAAAGACAATAAAAGTGGTCATTATCTTCATATGAATACGTGATTAAAATAGCGTACTGTGAGAAGGCTGTTATTATTTTACTAATTACTAATATAAACAAATACACAATTTTATTTAGAAATTTATTTTTTCAACATTTTATCGATATTTTTTATGAGGCGTGGCCTTAGAGAAAAACCAAGAATTGTGTAATATAAATATGCATGCACACACACACACACACATATATATATATATATATATATATATATATATATATATATATTATATACCATATATACACATATATACATGTAATTGTAATAGCGCCACAATGCCCTCATAAGTTCTCGAATTCTTCGCGCCTTTTTGGATACGCTTATCACCACAAAGCCTTAAGATCCAAGTGCAGGAAATATAAAGAAATTATGAAGTCCGGTAACGGGAAACAAACCTGGGTTATTACCATAATCAAGACGAGGTCACGTTGTCGACCTTCTCGTGGTCAGGTCGGCAACGTGACCTCGTCGTGATTATGGTAGGGCGGGTTCGCTTCCCGCTACCGGACATCACAATTTCTTCATATCTCTTTCATTTGGATCTTAAGGCTTTGTAGTGACAACGTATCCAAAGAGGGCATTGTGGCTATTACAATTGCCTATGTGTCTGGTAAAAAGTGACGAGTAAATTCTCTCTCTCTCTCTCTCTCTCTCTCTCTCTCTCTCTCTATATATATATATATATTATATATATATATATATATATATATTATATATATATATATATAAATATATATATATAGATATATATATGTCACCCCTGTTTTTCCAACACATAACTATTAAGGAACATTTTGATTTTCTACACCTTATGATCCACAATAAGTTTCAAAGGCTGAAGAATAAGGCGAAGGATATGAGTCATGAGGAACAACAGCATAATGCAAACGCAGAAACCGATTAGATGTTTTATCAGTATTTGAAAATTCCTAGTTCACAAATTTGCAAGATCCAGAAATACTGCCAAGGTGAAGACTAGCAAGTTGATAATGGATGCGAATGGCAAGGACAACCAGGATCCTTGACCCTCAGGGTTTTCGGGAGTCGTTACCTATGACTAATATTTCTTGGGGGTCGTTATCTTGATGATACTGACTGTCTTTTGTTTGTGTTTTTACGGTCATCCCCAAATCACTGTCGATGAAAGATCCGACCAAAAAAAAAAAAAAAAAAAAAAAAAAAAAAATCAGAAGCAACAACAAGGCGTGATCCGGCCTCCAGCTTGCTCTGGTTGCGTGCTAGAATTTAAGGTTTTGCAGAGCGTTGTTTCACCAACGAAAATTAATATAAATAAGCATTAGAAAATTTTTCAGTACTGTTTAACATGCGCATTATTTATTTTTTACATTTCAATTCAAATAAATAAACCATAAATATCCTATCCTAATTCATGTAACTCTAACTCTAAGTGAAACATCATTTTTCATACCTTTTTAGGCTCTTTCATAGACCTTTCCTACCACCCCCAACAACAACGAAACAGTTTATAAGCTTACTCCCCGAGTAAGCGAAAACAGTAACTGGCATGGTGATGAGATCCAGTGTGCATCCGGAACCCACAAATAAGAGCCCCAGATCCTAACGAAGGCAATAAGGAATAAGGGGAGAGATCCGTGCCAGTGTCCGGAAGTGTGATTACGTGACTTGCACGTGGTTAATTGCGGGTGACACCCTTTGGCATTTCCATTTCGCAGTCGTCTGGTTCATCTGGCGACCAGAGACTTCGGATGTCGGACGCTTGAGGGCTCCCGAGGGCAACGAAGGGGAAGTTGGGCTTTCATGTATGGGTAATTCAGCCATGCTTCGGTTATTGAGCCAGAAATGCCCTCTAATCATAGGAGAGGGTGTTTATATATATATATGTGTGTGTGTGTGTGTGTGTCTGTGTATGTCTATGTGTATTTGTATATAATGTATAATATATACATCTACGTAAACGTATATACATAACTATGCACACACACACATACACACACACAAACACACACCACACAACCACACACACATATATATTTATATATATATATATATATATATATATATAAAGTATAAAAAGGAAGGCCCATTAAAACACTTTTTAAAGCTTTAAAACAGTGTTTTAATGGGCCTTTTATACTTGAGGCGTCATCCTGTTTTAACAGAATAATTACTTTTACATATATATATATATAGATATAAGTATATATATATATATATATATATATATATATGTATATATATATGTATATATATATATATAATATATATATATATATATATTTATATACATATATATATATATATATATATATATATATATATATATATATATTCGTTAAAAGCAATTGCTTTAGTGGCATCGATAACTGTCTTGCAGGTTATCTCCAAACCAACGAAGTTTTTTCCGATTCTCGTTCGTTTACTTTCTGGTGAAAAATACACATTAAACTTCTTGTTGCCACTAAAGCATTTTGCTTTTAACGAAAACTGTATGAGAGAAAAACTGCCCTGCCCAAAAGTATATATATATATATATATATATATATATATATATATATATATATATATATATATATATATATATATATATAAGTGTGTGTGTGTGTGTGTAGTTAGGTATATATTACACACACACACATACATACATATATATATATATATATATATATATATATATATATATATATATATATATATATATATATATATTATATATATATGTATGTATGTTTTGTGTGTGTGCGTGTGTTTATGAGTGCGCGCTTGTATGTGACCGCACTCGTGCGTATGTGAATAATACCTTGCCACAAATATTACATACACGGGACTTTCACATTTATTTAGAAGTATTAAGCCACATACAACCTATTAATATCTCATTCACTGCACGTCGGGAATCTTTCATCGAAAAGGAATAGGTATGTTATTCGCTCTCCCGTGACCGGGATTCGAACGCGGGAGATGTAATCTACTCAACCATCAAGAGAGACAAGGCTTCATTTTGCATTCTGTACGTATTCCTGTAGAATTCAAGGACCTGTGCTTAGAATCAGAATTCACCCATCTCCGCCATGACAGCTATGCATTAAGTCAGTGACATTTGCTTATATTTTTGTATGATAGTCTGTCACAATTTTCACGTTTGATGTTTATGTGCGTTAAAATATTAAGCCAGATTTTTTTTTTTTGCAATATTTTTGCACCCTTCTGCCTTGAGCTATAACATATCTGAAAAGGCGCCAAAGTCCAGGTTATATGATTGAGTACAACGACAGTTGCCATTAACCATAGAGAGAGGGAGGCTCATCTACAATTTAAGGGGGATTTCCCCTCCAAGGGATTCACAACCTTTCATTAGGAGGCCCTCTATCCCGGGATACGGCGCATTAGAATCGCAAGCCAATAGCGCGTCCAAGTACTACTGTCTGGTACTACAGGAGTAACAAACAGCTTTACAATACTGACCACTGCGTATTTCATTCTCTAGAGCCACTCCTTTTTTGAAGAATCAAACAAATGTAACACAATTAAACACACACTATAAATACACACATATATATGTATATATATATATATATATATATATATATGTATATATATATATATATATATATATATATATAATATATATATATATACATATATATATATATATATATATATATATATATATATATATATATATGTATGTATGTATGAAAACAGTTATTTTTTATATTACATATACAAACAAATGCATTTAGTCCATCAACAAATCGAGACAAAGAATGTCTAAAGTCTAGATATAATATTATATCTACTGTTTCTAGCGAGAGAGAGAGAGAGAGAGAGAGAGAGAGGAGAGAGAGAGAGAAGAGAGAGAGTCTTTACTGTGGAACGACATTAACGACGATGCCACTTCCTTGGAAAGAGCTTCTTCTCTCTCTCTCTCTCTCTCTCTTCTCTCTCTCTCTCTCTCTCTCTCTCTCTTTCTATCTTTTTGAAAAGAGCTTCTTTTTTTCTCTCTCTCTCTCTCCCTCTTTTTTGTTTTTAAACTCGAACACAAATCTCCATCGAGGAGGAAGAGGACGGGAAGGAAAGACGCCCCAGTTGTCAGCATCGCCGCCGAGTCAAAGACCCGTCGCGAAACCCGAGACTAAGTGCTTCCAGGAATTTCAAGTCCTCCGGAAGGCAGGCGGGTGTGCCGTTCCAGAGAAACTGCCGTGAGCATGAATGCTGAGACAAGAGCGTTCATTTAGGTTCGTTAAGCCGATTCCATTCGACTCGTGCCTTCTGCAGAAGTGGTTACAGTCTTTCAAGATGATTTACAGTCATTGAGGTGGCATATGCTTACAGCGTGGGATGTACACGGTGGAAATTCTACCTGAAATTTATATGGTTTGCGTTGCGCTCTTCTCTCATGAACGTTCCAATAGAAGATATAACAGAAGAATTAAATTTTAGCTGGAAAAAAACTCTCTATCACGAGAGTTCATAAAATGTTCAAAAAGGTCCCCAAAAGGTCCACAATAATATAAAAGTTAAAATTTCGTGTACAACTTTATAAAGACTTTGCAATGGCTTTACGAACCGCTCTCTGGGTTCATCTCTGAAGATGAACCCAGAGAAGGATTCGAAAGCTATTGTAAAGTCTTTATAAAGCTTTACACGAAACATTAACGTTTATTCCATTGTGGGGACCTTTTGGAACAAAGGAATTAAAATCAAAACTCTACTTATGCGCAGAATTATATAATCGAAAAGAAATTCTACACATTATAAAAGAGTTCCTCGATTTTCATTCTTCGCGAAACCCAAGACTAAGTGCTTCCAGGAATTTCCAGACCTCCAGAAGGCCGGTGGGTGTGCTGTTTCAGAGCCAAGGGCGTTAACTTAGGTTAGTTCAGCCGATTCGATTGCACTGGTTCATTTGGCAGAACTGGGTCATGCCTTTTAAAATGCTTGTCAGTGAATAGGACGGCATATGCTGACAGGGATAGACGTCTAGGGTGATAAAACATGGGAAGATTTGCTTGTAACTATGTATATTTTATATTAAATAAGATATAAAATCGAACGCAAATTTTATACATTTTTAAAATACTTCTTGGCTTGTTATAACATACATTTAAGACAAATACTAAGAGCGGTAAATTCTTTGTACAAAGAAACTTTATAATGCATGACAAACACTAAATCCGGTCTAGATAACAATTTTTTATATTCTTGGCCTGGATACGAGCCGTTTATGAATCCATATAGGAGTTTTACATTGCAATGTCAAAGATTTCGTATTGCGGTCCTTGAGCTTACGACGATGATATCAATATCTCTTCTCTACTTCAGGGGATCTTAATCTTTTGAGGACTCCAGAACCGAAATAAATTGCGCAAAGTAGTTCCACACCCCCTTTGCTGAAGTCCACTTAATTCACATTTGTTGACATTATAACTTAACATACTTCGTTTAGTACATACTTTAGGCATGAATATTTAGGAATAGAACGTACAAGAAAATCAAAAGCATTTATAGTTTTATACAGTTATTTATTTACAAAATGTACCCATGTATACATTGACACATTACCAATGTATACATTGACACATTAAAATCAAACATATATAAATATCCAGAGATCAAATCCCATACCCCAAGCATGTAGTTCTCATACTCAGGATACCCCCTATTAAGAACACCGCCTCTACTTACTATAAACCCCGAGATTTGTCACCCCCGAGTGGGGTTGGGGTAGGTAGGGGAGTGGGAGGGTACGGGAGACACCCACCACCCTCCTCCTGCAAACCTGTTTATCCGCCCCGGTTGGGGGCGGGGCGGGTAGACAACATCAGTTGCGTGGTTGGTTCGATTCTCGGCCATTCCATTGAGGAGTGAGAGGTGTGTATTTCTGGTGATAGAAGTTCAATCTCGACGTGGTTCGGAAGTCACGTAAAGCCGTTGGTCCTGTTGCTGAATAACCACTGGTTCCATGCAACGTAAAAGCACCATAAAAACAAACAAACAAGGCAGGAGTTCTACAGATTCTGTCCCGTTTTTATTCGTGTACTCTCGGGCGGAAGTTAAACACGGTAAGATGTTCCCGTAGAGTTTCCGGTGGGAGGCCCACTGTAACTAAAATCTCAAAGTCTATCCTAAGAGGTAAGGATTCTTCTCAGGCATTTCTTAAAGGCTTCTAGTAAGTTTCAGCCGCCTACATTGATCTAACGTTGGTATACAGTACCAATTGCTTTGTTACTCGGAATTCTGTCTTAAGATATTTCTACATTTTAAAAGCTACTTGCAGGCCACCTTTCAATCTTGGAATAATTTTTTTTATTTTTTAAGTAAATTTCAACCTTGAAGAAATTCCTTTTGCTGAGTAAATTTGAATCCATCTACTTTCTATTTTCAAATACATTTCAAGTCAGCTTTCAACCTTGGGATTTTTTTTGTTTTTTTTTTTTTTTTTTTTTTAAGAATTTCAAGCTAACATTCAATCTAGGAATATTCCTTATTTTTAATTAAATTTCAAGCATCTTTCAACCTTGGAATATTTATTTTTCTAAAGTAATTATCAAGCCATCTTTCAATCTTAGAATATTTATCTTTTGAAAGTAAATATCAAGCAATCTTTCAATCTTATAATATTTCTTCAATAGTACTTACTCATATTCGAATTAAAACATTCAATATAAGTTTCCTGTGTTATTCTTCGACTCTAATCTAATCTACCAATTCGTTTTCTAATTTACCTATTTATTTTCCAATTTACCTATTTATTTTCTAATTTACCTATTTCTTTTACAATCTACCTATTCATTTTGCAATTTACCTATTTATTTTCTAATTTTCCTATGCATTTTCCAATTTTCCTATGTATTTTCCAATTTACCTAATTATTTTCTAATTTATCTATTTAATTTTTAATTTACCTATTTATTTTCCAATTTACCCATTTATTTTTAAATTTACCTATTTACGTTCCAATTTACCTATTTATTTTCTTGACATAAAATGGCCGTCAAACATCGCCCGTTAAAACATCTGTTCACCTATTACTTCTAATCTGAGTACAACTATTTATGTAAATTTTACAGTACACACAAATTTCTTCTACAAAATCTAGAAAAACTGTTAATATGCTAACTATTTCCCTCACAGAACTTCGTCAAATATACTAGGATTACTTGCAAGTACCAACTGCTCTCGTCTAATTTAACAAGGTGTGATTCGACCTCCAGCTTACTCAGGCTCATGCTTAAATCTACGTTCAAATATGGCGTTGCTTCACCAACGAACATTAAAGTAATGACGCTCTATTTTATTAGAAATAATTGTTCTGTGCTATTTAACATGCTCATTATTCATATTTAACAATTTCATTCTAATAAATGAATCATAAATATCCTATCGTAAAATTTCTACATCTTTAACTCGACGCGAAACACCTTTTTCAAATCTTTTTAGACTTTTCCATAGGGCTTCCCTACTCCCCCCTCTCCCCCCGCCCCAACGAGAACAACAACAACAAGAACAACAACAACAACAAAGTAGGTTGTAAGCTTACT
Organism: Macrobrachium nipponense; assembly: GCF_015104395.2. Taxonomy (NCBI): domain Eukaryota; kingdom Metazoa; phylum Arthropoda; class Malacostraca; order Decapoda; family Palaemonidae; genus Macrobrachium; species Macrobrachium nipponense. The sequence goes on along the minus strand of NC_061091.1, from coordinate 15,493,687 downwards.
CCCCGAGTGAGCGAAAAATCTGATAAATCGCAAGATGGAAAACACAACTGACGTCGATTCCACTCAGCCACTTCCAGGCAGAAACCGGACACGACGAGCATGAAAGCACTAATTCCTCGAATTCCTAATAGAGCAAAATTCCACCATAATATTTTCCTTTCATACTTCCGAACATCGAGATTACCATCCTCATTAAAAGCGGATTAACCTGTCATCCTCTTCATTTTCGTGAACAGAGGCAAACTAACAGATAGAGAGAGAGAGAGAGAGAGAGAGAGAGAGAGAGAGAGAGAGAGAGAGAGAGAGAGAGAGAGAGAGAGAGAGAGAGAGGGTGCCGGAGGGGGGAGAGAAATGAGGGCTGGGGGAGGAGGAGGAGGAAGAGGAGGAGGAGGAGGAGAGAATAAAAATCAACATACGTCCTGGATTAACGCGAGCGATAAAGGTTCCCGGAAACGCTATATTTTTGCATCCACACCGCTGCTTCGACGAAACTGTATCCATCAATTGATTTCATGGAACGATCGTTCATTTGCTTAAATGATTATCATGTCGGAATATTAGCCGCCGCCCCCCCCATCCCCGCACCAAAAAAGAAACGAAAACCCTAGTTTTAGCGACCGCATCGCTCCGAAGTTATATGCGCGAGCCCTTCAAAATATTAATAAACAATAATTTCAACTGATATCACTGCGCGAGTTATCTTCCAACTTCTATACCCCGTTCACTGTAGAACTTGATTCGATCTGATATAATAAATAATATAAAAACTTTTTTTTTCAATCTGAGGTTCGTCAGATGCTATGTGCTGAAGCCTTTTGCTCTCAGATTTGGCTTAACATTCATACCACAGCTTACCCAACGAATCTGAAGGTTTCCCTATCGTGACCTGGCACCCTCCCGTTAAGAAATCGGGCATACTGGCAACCCAAACGCTTGCCGGAGGCACGATAATGAATTATCCGCGGAAGCGATTTCCGAGTGATTTTCTAGCATAGACTAGCTATGAAAACACCTATGGTTCTTTGACAACATCCTTTTCATGTGTCACACGCGCACACACACACACACACACAACACACACACCATATATATATATATATATATGTATACTTTATATATGTATATATATATGTATATATATCATATATACATAGATTACTGCAGTTGTTTGTAGAATGTTCTACATCTCCTTAAGTTCACATTCAGAGCATTTAATCCTACAGAAAAACTGTATTACTCTATGTTATATGGTTTCTGAGCAATAAATGCTTGTAAAGGTACTGGGACTTTAGAGACACCCTGTATGTATGTGTATGTATATAAATAACATATATATATATATAGATATATATATATATATATATATATATATATATATATATATATATATATAATATATATATATAACTATATATGTAGGTATATATATATATATATATATATTATATATATATATATATATATATATATATATATATATGTAGGTCTATATATATATATATATATATTATATATATATATATATATATTATATATATATATATATATATATATATATATATATATATATATACTTTTCGTATCAAAAATATATAACAGTTTCACGTTCACGAACCTTAGGAGTTTAAAATGTACAAAGCAAAATGGTCACTGGAGCTGATATTAGTTTCCTATCAGTGTAAATACTAATGAATGAAACTTGAAGCCCTATGAACCCATTAGTTCTATCCAATCACCTTCCCTTCTCTGTCCCCAGTGTCCCATGATCTTTCTCTTTTCAAGGTAAGTTAGATTTTATTGTTGCTTCCCCATTACTGACCCCCCCCCCCCCTTAAACACACGTTTGTTGGGCTGCTAAGTGAAAGAGTTGAGATTTTGTCTCAATGGTCTGGTTGCTCTACTTTTACAAACTAACATGGGTTTGTGTGACTGAAGCCGTACAATCGCCTTAGGAGTACATTAAAGTTCTGTTATAAGAACAGATGCATTTTCGAATTGAGAGGTATAAGAGAATCCAGTTAAAACCTTCACAAACGCCTATGCTGTATGGCTGCTTTCAGTGAGTTCTTTACTTACGTTCTTGGAGATTTCTGAAATGGTTTTCATTTTGCTGCTGGGACAAGAACACTTTAGATGTCAGCAGTTGTGGTACTTTATTTAGCTTCAACACTTAGTTTAAAAAGTAATATATAGATATATATATATATATATATATATATATATATATATATTATATATATATATATATTACTTTTTAAACTAAGTATGAAGCTAGGTGAAGTACCACAACTGTTGATATTGTAAGTTTTCTTGTTCCTGCAGCAATATATATATATATATATATATATATATATATATATATATATATATATATATATATATATATATATATATATAATCCTTGGGCAAGGGCAAGAAGGCATTAAGGTAAAATCGAAGGATGTCAGGAGGGTTGTTTAGGGGAAGGGATTGCTAATAAGATGGAAGATTTTTTTCTTCAAAAGATAATCTGCTTTTTCAAGAGTTAGTATTTTTTCCTCCGAGCTGTACGCTATTTCCCGCAAAGGAACCTTACCTTCTTGCTCCCCTTCCAACTGAATCGAAGCAATCTGTTTTACAAAAATATCTTTTATCATTTGCACTTTTATTCCCTCTAACACCGACTTCTGCAGGGACAGCAAGAGGCTTGAAGAATGGAATGGAATATCGAATTTAGGCCAAATGCCAAGCACTGGGACCTATGAGGCTATTCAGCCCCGAAAGGGAAATTTGGTTGCAGCTAGAGGCCGAAGGGACGCTGCAAAGAACCTTGAGTAATGCCTACAACGCACCTCGTGAGGCGCACTGACGGCACTAGGTACCCCTCTTCGGATTGGAGGGTTGAAGAAGAACCCTAGCTAATAGTGAACAGTCTCTTTTCTTTCTCTATAAATTCTTAGGCATCGAAGGACCTTAATTAAAAGTGTAGGGACTAATGACAAGGTGTCAGCCATTCCTCTCGATCCAACTTTCACCCAAACATGAAATACATTTGTAACTTTTACATGTTTGAGTGTTTATAGAGCCCGATGTTATTAAAAAACTTGGGTAACTTTGTTATTAAGATGATCAAACGAGTGTCTCTAATCCCACGATATTTAAGTCTTTCTTCTCCTTCAGCATTGGCTGGTAGATGGTCTTGGCTGTCATCTGCTTCTTTTCGCCTTTTATGTATAATACATAACTGAAATATCCGAAATTGAATGTATACCTGACGGTTCTCTAAAAGGGTTTGGTGAACTCCATGCAAATAGGAAAAATGAATCTCCCACCAAAAGGTCAAATGAACCTTTAAAGGTTACCATTCGTAGAAGGGATATTATCTTGCATAGTTCAGTGAATACTATGGTCAATTACCTGCACTCGTAGATCATAAAACATCCATAAGCCCATTCTAACTCCAAAAACTGACATGAAACTGTTCACCATTGCATGAAAGCGTCATCGAATCCAATATAAAATTTCTCTGTATAATCAGGTGATTAAAACTCGACCGGACTTTGTGTTTTTGACGCATGTACCTACAAATACAATATACATGTTTATATACATATATATATATATATATATATATAGATATATATATATATATATATATATATATATATATATATATATATGCATCCCTGTATGGAACTTATATACATATGTGATTATCTATATATCTATCTATCTACATATGTATATGTATATATATGTATATATATATATATATATATATATATATATATATATATATACATACATACACACATGCATATAATGTTTTTGTGTGAAAGCCACATACGTCACTAGAAATAAAATCTACTCATAAACCATATTAGGAAGCCAGCAATATTCGACGGATTTCCAATAAACGTCCAGTATTGCTCTCATCGCTCATAAGCGCAACACTCCTGCTTAATTAAATCCAGATAATACCAGCGAAGAGGGAACACACCCAGATCATATTTCACGGGGCATCGCTCTCTCAACATTGGGCGTCACGTTGCTTCCACTGCTGGCTCGGTTCGGCAGCCGAGAACACCGAAGAAGGACTGACATACTGTCGGTAGTAAGTAGTAAAATAAAAACGTCCAAGAAACAGAAAAAATGTTTACACGCTCATACTACTAACATACACACACATATATATTATATATATACACATACATGTATATATATAAATGTATATATATATTATATATATATATGTAAGGCCATAGGGTTTTTGATTAATAATATATTGCCAATATGTTCACTGTTACCTATTGGATTGTGGAGAAGCAACGACCCGAGAGAAGCTGACCAATGGTTTCTGTGGGTGGCGTGACATAAAACTGCATAGTAAGACAAGTCAATGTACGACAGTTTATGAACTCTTCTCAAAGTGCCTTTGTGAAACTGGAAGCAGCTAGTATTATGAGGCGTTAACGAACAGTGCATTCGTATGTGCGTGTGCGCCTCTTACTTTATTAATGTTTCATACCCAAGTCTATGGTGGATTTTGATAGAGGCGTCTTTGAGAGAAAGGCAAGATGCCGTGGTGCTCACCGGGAGTCTCTTTATAATATAGTGCTTTAAATATTCCGGCTGCTTGGGTGAGTTTTGAATTGTTTTAGCCAAAGAGTGGCTTGTTATCTATTTGACATTTTTATAAGGATATCCAATCTTTAATCTCTGATTGTTAAACTTGTGTGTGTACTTATGGGGAGTGTTCTATGTCTTTGAAACAGACGGTTCTAGCAGAACCATAATGGGGGGACAGAGAGGGAGTCCCGATGGGGAAATAGACATTTTTGGTGACCATACTATATAGGACATTTTACTGTTGGGTTTTTGAGTTAGTCAGTAAGACTTGGATCATTATCTTTTGTTACTTAATAAATGTTTATTTTATGATGCAACTCTCTCATTTTGGTTACCTGTTATTTAGTTGGAGGAAGAAAGAGGTGGGAAGATAGAGAGAGAGAGGAGGAAGAGAAGAGAGAGAGAGAGAAGAGAGACAGGAAAGTTGTTTGCCTGACGCTCGAGTTACACGTTTACCAAATGAATAATGAGGTTTATGTCTTCATAACCTCATTACACACACACACACACACACACCGATATATATATATTATAATATATATATTATATATATCTATATATTAATATATAATTAATTATAATATTATATAGATTTTATAAATTATATAAAATGCGAATGAATTTATGTGCAAGTTGTTCACATAATAATTCACATCAATATTCCTCAATAAATCAATTATTTCGCACAATATCCAGCGTTTTCAATATTTCATATCCAGTCATTCACATGAGTACTGTTGTATCGCCCACCTTCCTTTATCTGGAAGCCTCGTGAGAAAGGGTGTCCTCTTGGCTAAAAGGAGCACCGCCATCAATCATGTGTACACCTCTTCAATCATGATACGGACCAATCTTGCTATGGCAAAAAGAAAAAAAAAAAATAGCCTCCTCGTTTTTCCCCTCCCTCATCCTGTTTATATACCTAAATCTAAAGGTCGTCCACCTCCCTCTCCATCTCCCTGCATGGTTCTTACTTTATAAGGATGTGTTGTACTTCCCATACGCTCTACAAATATAATAATATATATATATATATATATATATATATATATATATATATATATATATATAATACATATATATATATATATGTATATATATAAATGTATATATATATCATATACATATGTATATATTCATGTGTGTGTGTATTATATATATATATATATATATATATATATATATATATATATATATATATATATATATATATAATATATATATATATATATATATATATATATATAAATGTTATATATATACCATATACATATGTGTATATTCATATATATCTTAATATATGTATAAATATGATGCATGATATATATATTATCTATAAAAATATATATATATTATATAACACAATGATGCATGTATGTGGGTATGTATCTATATATTTACATATAAATATTCATTCCCAAATACTAAGCCACAAGTATCGTTACGTATATATCGTTACGTTATCAACCATTTACATGATTCCTGTTTGTGTAAAATGGCTCCATTTGGATCTTATGTGAAAAGCGTAGGAAAAATATAAGGAAGGATTCCAAAGTGTGATTGCTGACTCCGTTTTCAATTTTGAAACCGTTCCCCTTGATCAGTTCAACAAATGATTGTGCATTTCGAGCAGATGCAAGAAAGCCCGCATTTACCAGATGTACGCATGCACGTTTATGCAAAAGATTACGTATATGAAAGAATACATAAGCCTTCCATACTGCGTCTGATCGCATGAATAGTGAGATTTACTACATACGGTTTCGTAGAAAAAAGAGAGAGAGAGAGAGAGAGAGAGAGAGAGAGAGAGAGAGAGAGAGAGAGAGAGAGTCCTAATAGATCAGGCACCCATGACGCGATGGACTGAAAACCGAGTTCTTTTATCATGTAAGATGAAGGGAAAGTAGGTTTTCGCCAAAGGGGCTCCCGGGGAGAAGTTTTTCTCTTTGCCAACCAACCTTGTCATTGTCGAAAGCAATTACCAACCTCCTTCGGTAGGCCCCAGCTCAGGGAAGCAAAGCGTTCGCAGAAGGAGCCTGGATTTTGACCCTTACGCCAAAAGTCATCAGGGGCCGAGGCGAGAGGACGAAGAGGCTCCCAGGAGCGACATTTTTCCAAACTTTTAGGCTCATTCTAGGGAATTACATAAGGATGGCGAACGTACGTAGACTGTGTTGTTCGAACGTTAAGAAGAGAGACCCTACATAAGTTTGTTATAATGAGAGTGTCTGGTATTAATAAGTCATCGTCATCATTGTCCATAATTTGCATCTACTTCAATGGGGATGGCTCCCAAGAGTCTTCTGGTAATCGGATAATAAAGCAGAGAATGAATATTATAGCGGCTTGTCGAAACACAAAATCTGGTTCGCTGGTATAGTGGTTAGTGTCGTGGCATGCCACTCAGATGTCGCGGGCTCGGCAAGCCTCCCCCCAGGAACGATGAAAAATCACCGGCTCTGTATCATGATCAGTTACTGCGGTATGAAGTTGAAACCAATCATTTTTTGAAGCTTGGATTTCAAGTCAATGGCCCCTTTGGTGTGCTTGTTCCATGTGACTAGGTTTCATCTACTGAAATAATAATAATAATAATAATAATAATAATAATAATAATAATAATAATAATACTCGAAGAAAAGCCCCCCTTAATACCACCCAAGAAGCGTTCCTGATACCGACGTGTGTGAGGAGGACCACACCCCTCCCCCCTAACGAAAGTACCAGCGCGCATGAAACGAACACCGGACATGAGAATAATAATAATAATAATAATAATAATAATAATAATAATAATAATAATAATAATAATAATAATAATAATAATAATAATGGAGAAACAAATCCACAGTTATGTAAATGTACATATATTTAAATCTAAAACTTTAAGGACAGCTATCCTTAGTTTTGAATTTAAACATATGTACATTTACATAACTGTGGATTTGTTTCTCCATTTGAAGGCTCGTGCTACTATGACGATTTTTTAATACTAATAATAATAATAATAATAATAATAATAATAATAATAATAATCTGTTGGTTTCGTCAACCACATATACTTCTTTTTTTTTCTGCAAACCTGAAGTCAAGTGGGGAAAACTAAAGACGTTCTTGCTTCACTGGATGAATTCCAACTCAACACACGGCGAGACAGAAGATTCCCGCCAAGCCATTTTGCTCTGCAGCAAAGGCTGGTCCCCGAATGCCGAATAAAATACGCGGGGCTACTTTCGGGCGACCTCAATATGGAAATTGCGTCCCATGCCTGCGTAGATGAAAATGTTATCCGACGCTAACCTCAAAACTGATTAAGACTGAACGAAAATTGAGCTTAATAAACGGGCGCTTCATTAATGCAGCCACCTGCATGGTAAACAACGGCTGCATATACCTCGGCGATATTCTCGTTTATACCCGATGTTATCGCAAACCATCGTCCTCGTAAGCTGAAGGATTAGAATGTCATGAATAGCAGAGGAGACTCTCCCTTTTACGCCAACGTCTGCAACACACGAGTCGGTCAGACAGTGCCCAGAAGGCAGCTTCTGGGAAAACGCCTAGAACCGGCCACCAGCCCGCCCCAGAAAAATTGAAAAACCTACTTTCCATGACGACTCAAGTACAGACATCGTGAAAATTTCTTGCCCTTCACACTTTCGGTTTGTTTTTAAGGCCGTGGTCGAGTATTACCGATCACGCTGAGCACCCATTCAGTTGATATGATCTAATTTCCAAAACAACAACCGTCACACTAAGGTCTTTGGCGTACTTGTCTTAACGAGATTTATTTAGACCAGATAATGCCATGGATGATCTAATCTGAACTACCTCGCTCAGCTCAAGATAAATCCAGACATCTATTACTACAGTGAGGTTACTTTAGTAACAGACAGCTGTTACTACAGTTAGGCCACTGTAGTAACAGACAGCTGTTACTACAGTGAGGTCACTGTAGTAACAGCAACCTCACTGTAGTAACAGACATCTGTTACTACTGTGAGGTCACTGTATTAACAGACAGCTGTTACTACAGTGAGGTCACTGTATCAACAGAAAGCTGTTACTACAGTGAGATCATTGTATTAACAGACATCTGTTACTACAGTGAGGTCACTATAGTTACAGACAGCTGTTACTACAGTGAAGCCACTGCTTTTTTGTATGAAGAAGAAATGAAAAGCCATTTGCCTATTTCTGACCCTGTAACAAATTGATAAAAAAAATCCACCATAAATTGACTTCATCTAAACTTTCCCTCGTAGTCTAACTTTGTAGTTTCTACATGAATTAATTACACTCACTGTCGAGTTTTCTATGACATCCACAAAGAAGTGAACAAACATGGCGTGATCCGACCTCTAACTTACTCAGAACACATACAACATTTATAACGTGCTAAAACCTAGGGTCAAATAGAACACTGTTTCACCAACGAAAAATAAAATAAAAACGCTATATTTCATAAGAAACAACTTTTCTGTACGGTTTAACATGCATATTATTTATTTTTTACATTTTCATTTTCATAAATTAATCACAAATATCCTATCTTAAAATTCTTGCGTCTTTAACTCAACGTGAAACACCTTTTTCAGACCTTTTTAGTCTCCTCCATAGACCTTTCCTACCCTCCCCCCCAAACAACAAAAACAACAACAATGTAGTTAGAAGGCTTACTCCCGGAGTAAGCGAAATCCATACAGACAAACATATACCCTTAAACGCTACAGCAGGTTACGTAAAAGGACACACAGACGTCACCCCACCCCAAACAATGTTTTATCGACAAAAAAAAAATAAACTGTTGAAATTGCATTCCTAACGATATTCCTACTTACCTCTCAAGCGCTGCCAGAGAAGCCGCTCTCACGCGAGATCTGCAAGAAAATGAAAAAGTAGGTACATGAGCAATCAAATGAAAGCCTAAAATTTAATACATACGTATTATAAAACGAAAAGGGAACTTCCACATATCTCCTATGAATTTCCCTTATATCGCTGTATTGCAACTATCTACTAAGGTTACCATGTATATCTGTCTGTCTACCTATCTGTTAACTATTTATGGAAATGAATGTATATATTCTAGATCCTTCGCTCTTTTCAATGTATTGAGCGCTAAATAGCCGGAAGTGCCCCATTGCTTAGAAGAATATTTCATCAAAATAAAACCAAATCAATCAGAACTTCTAAGAACCTCAACAACATCCGCCGTTTTTTCTTCATTACTTGGGTAAATGTGCGCGTCTTCATTTTCCATAATCTTTTCCCTATCCAGCATAATTATTTCACTATCCGATTGTCAACACACTTCCCCGTTATTCATCCTTTATTACCTCATGTCATATATATATTTTATAAGTTAGTAATTATATATACGTATAGTATCTATATATATTTATATATTATCATTATAGATTAATATCATTTATATATATACATATGTGTATATATATATATATATTATATATATATATATATATTATATACATATACATATATATATGTTACATAAAAGAGGGTTTTGCTAAGATAATATGATTAATAATATATGATGTGATATGCTGTGACATTTCTTAGAATGTGGAGTCATCATTTAAGACAGCGGTCGGAGTGACAAGCCTTGGGAATGCTAACGCATCTTTCTGTGGAGTCATCATTTAAGACAGCGGTCGGAGTGACAAGCCTTGGGAATGCTAACGCATCTTTCTTTGGGTGGTGTCATCAAAACTGCTGTCTTAGCAAATCAGTGCCTCGTCCTGTCGCTATGGTCATAGAGGTGACTTTGAAACCGGATTCAAGCAGTTACCTGGGGCGTGAACATTGTGAACATTGAGTGTGGGTTCGTACATATACGCGTGCTTTTACCCCTACATATTATGAGAATGTAGGCTTATCAAGGGGAATAGATCATCAGAGAGGAGGCAGATCCAGGATGGCTTCTGCAAAAGTGTTTGTTAATAAGTGTTGTGCAAAACTGTGCTGAATGGGTAAGCCTTTTCTTTATTTTGGCCAAAGTGTGGCTGGATTGTATTTGAATATTTATTTCAGAGATGTTCTGTTTATATGATCTTTGATTATGCTCTTATGCTTACCGGAATGTTCTCCTGTCTTCTAACAGGCGATTCTGGATAGGGGAATTGTTCTTGAGAAAAGTGGAATTGATCTGGAGAAATGGGAACTGACTTAATTACTATGGTGTACTGTATTATGACTTGCCCGGTTTTATGACTGAGATAATAGTGGGGCCATCTAAGTTCAATCATTCATTTAATCTTTCTGTTAAGAACCTGAGTTTATTCAGATGATACTTTGCTTTTAAATATATGTGTATTTTTGTAATTCACGACTCTGATTTGGTGACCTTAGATAATGGAAGGGAGGTATATCAGGAGTGACAGAGAGAGAGAGAGCTGTTGGGGAGAGAGAGAGAGAGAGAGAGAGAGAGAGAGAGAGAGAGAGAGAGAGAGAGAGAGAGAGAGAGAGAATGCGTTGCCAATTGCCTTTGGCTCTTGGTCCATCGCTACCTTTTAGAATAACGAGATAATGACCATCTGTTATACATATAGTATATATATATATATATATATATATATATATATATATATATATATATATATATATATATATATAAAGTTTAAATAAAGAGAGAGAGAGAGAGAGAGAGAGAGAGAGAGAGAGAGAGAGAGAGAGAGAGAGAGAGAGAGAGAGAGATAATTTCTGCATTAGTGTCGAGCCTTTTATGAAAATATGTCAAAGCGATCCCATTTCTATCGACATCAATATCGCTGTTAAAATATCCTTTCACATCTATATACCCTCGAATCAAATTGGAAATTGTGGCTTAGGGATTGCTTTTTATGTACATTGCCACCCACTCCCCCTCTCTCTGTCTCTCTCCTTCTCTTAAGGGGTAACATCTATTCACTTAAATTCAATTCTGAATGTTGTCTGCGGATACCATATATTCTGTTCGCGGGATATATCTCCATAATCTGAAGCACCCTCGTCATTCTGCAATATATATCATCAATTCTCTCCGCACATATTTTCTCTTTTCTCCAAATATCCCCTTTCCTGGTTCTGCTTTTCACCCCTTGGCCAATCAAGACTCTGATGATATGTATGTATGCATGCATGCATGCATATATACATACGCATATATACATACATAAACAATCTAATTCTAAGAAAGATTCATCGGCCACCACCAATAAGGTTTATTCCATGAACATGGAAAGGGGACACATATTCGAGGATAAATTGAAACTTATATACTTCGTAACGGGCACATACATGAAGAGAGCGATCACTCTGAAGAAATGCCTATGGAGGCCGCTAACTAGCAACAATATTCCACAATCTATGCAGGATTTTAATAACCACTATAAAAGTTCAATATGCTCCAAAAAAAATAAGATGAACATACTGACAAAGAACTAATTTCACAATATGTACGCAATACCAAAGAACATTTTTGAATCGGTCGAGTAATTCTGCCAATTCCTATCTACCATTTTACAGATGTATCGTGATGAAAAAAGCCACTCAGATTTCCGTTATCGAATATATTTTTGATAATAAAAACTATCGGACCGCTGGGAACTAATACTGAAAACAACCTACTCCAGTGATGTGGAATCTCCGTTCGCCCATCGTGGTGCTGTTGCGTAGCAGATTTTGTAGCTCTGTGTTCGTAACTCTCCAAACTGTTTAAAGTCTTGTACTGGATAAAGAGAGAATTACAACATTAAAACATAACTCATGCATTCTACACTGAATGAGAGAGAGAGAGAGAGAGAGAGAGAGAGAGAGAGAGGAGAGAGAGAGAGAGAGAGAATGTGGGTGAATTAGTACATACGCATTCATGCTATCAAAACATTTAAACTGATAAACATAAGAAATGCCTATCATTGAAAATAGTAAGTCAAAATAAACTGGGCTAAAAGTAAGCCTTGTTGGCAAAAGGGAAAATGAATAAATATTAGTAAGGTAGTGTAAATAACCCAAATATCATTTACGTTTGTTCACAGAAACTTAACGGGAGTTGCGTACCTGCAAATGACTATATATGCATCGCCACCGGCCGAAGCCAAACGCGAACGGACACTTAATTTCCAAAAGCGACGAAAAGCGGAATGGCGCTCTTTGTGTTCCGTCCCAATCAACATGAATGACATCGGAATAAAAATTAAAAACGGCAGTTGCAGTGATTCCCCCCTATCGCCTTAATTACCCGTTTCTGGTCTTCCAATTGCTTTTGATGCTCACGAGGCCCACAGATGCTTGCGGTTTTCTTTTCATTATTATTTTATTATTTATTATTGTGCGGCATGATTGACAGAAGCGAGCTGAACTGAATATAGAACTGATTTTAGAATTTAGGCCACAGGCCAAGCACTGGGACCTATGAGGTCATTCAGCTCTGAAACGGAAAAGAAAACGAAAAGGTTTGAGAGGTGTAACAGGAGGAAAACCTCGACAGACAGAAGAGTAACGCACAGGATTGTATGTTCTTGGTACGTGTTTGATTTCTCTTGTTGTCAACAGTCTGGCAAGCAAACATTCGCTTTTCAGTTTGTATCATTTATTTAATTAGATACCGATACGGTTTCCGTTGCGATACGGACTCAAGCCTTACCAGGTTCAATCTCACTCCGACACTGTTGATTTAAACGGGGAATGGAGTCTTCAACAAACAGCAATAAATAATACTAGAACTCACACCTACAGAGCTATCCAATTCACGAATAGGATATAGCATGAGAGGAAGAAGGACCATCCTGTGAAAAAGATAGGCAAAAGAAGAACCCATATTTGCCCTCTCTCTGAGGACTGCTCACGTCCTCGGCAAAACCAAACATCGCTGTTGCAATGACACAAATGAACAGATCACCAAATCGAACATTTTTCCACACCAACACCGACATAAATACCTTTTACACCACACACTCGCTGCCCATAGAGGTATTGCTCCGAAATCTGACAGCCTTCCGATCCACCACAGTCGACTGACAGGTAGATGAATGGGAGAGTCAACAAAGGGCCAACTGACTCTTCTCATGCAGGATTCGGAGACGACAGTACCCTATGATTGGTTGCTAGGATGTAGCCGATGATACTATGAGACTTATACACACACATACATACACACAAACACATACACACACACATATATAAATATATATATATATATATATATATATATATATATCTATCTATCATATATATATATATATTATATATATATATATATAGATAGATATATATGCACACAGACTCTACTGGTTGCATTTTACCATATCCGTATGTAATTGTATATATATATATAAATATATATATATATATTATATATATATATATATATATATATATATATATATATATATATATATATATATATATATATATATATATATATATATATATATATATATAATATATATATAACATAATATATATATATATATATATATATATAGATATAGGATCTATAATATATATATATATATATATATATATATATATATATATATATATAGATATATATATATATATATATATATATATATATATATATATATATATATATATATATATATATATCATATATATATATATATTTATTAATATATATATATATATATATATATATATATATATGATAGACGGTAAAATGTGACAATCATGATATATATATATAATATATATATATATATATATATATATAAATAAAATCTGCTTGTCATATTTTACCATATTCCCCTCCCACGAAAGCGAAAAAAAAAGCAAAGGAAACCACTCAAACCTGACCACAAGAAGTATCTCAAGCTTTGTCGGGGAAAATCTCTTTTGTCTCAGTCGTGTTCCCAACGCCATAACTTACCAGAGTCGGGAGAGGGGAAAAAAAAGGGAGAGAAACTAAAAATTTAATAGAGATTTAATGTGCGATGTTGAAAGCTGATTTGACAGCTCTGTTTTTCCAAGTTTTGGAAGGAGTTGAAAACTTTTAAAATGTTCATTACACATGGAAAGTGGTTTAGAGCGTCAACATTCTTCCGGGCAAGTTTTTTTTCACGTTTTTTTTTTAAAGAAACTTTCTGAAGGAGAATCCTCGTGCCTTACATGAGACGCAAGACACACACACACAAGGAGAGAGAGAGAGAGAGAGAGAGAGAGAGAGAGAGAGAGAGAGAGAGAGAAGGTAATGGGTATTAATATTTATTTAGTATCTAATTCACCGAATTAATTCCAAGAATAATGAATACGCAAACCGTGGTTAGGAGCAAACTTGGGAAAATACCGGACGAATATCTAGACTATGCACTAATATGGATGGCAACTGCTACACCAAACTTATATCAGAAACTTCATTCACGGATATTAACGATTTTCTTCCGACTCTCTCTGGCAGTCTCCATCTAACTCGCCATTTCTAGATCCTAATCTCTTCATATCACTAAAACGTCAATATTTATTTATTTATCATTCTTGCCTCTGAAGATGGACAGGAAAACCATCCCACATTTATGCGATCTCCCATCGGCTACAGTTGATCTGATTTAAAAGAAAAGGTTGGTCTCTATATATATACATATATACAGTATATATGTATATGTATACAGTGTATATATATATAAATTATATATAGTATATATACATAATTTATATATATTTTTATATATGTCTGTATATGTATATTTAAATGTGATATACTATATATATATATATATATATATATATATATATATATATATATATATATATATATATAAATATATATATATATATATATATATATATATATATATATATATATATATATATGTATATATATGCATACATAAATATTTACCATAATTTATAGTGAGGCATAATTTCTTTTTAGTATTAAAGCGTTTTCCCACAAAACGGTGGCTTCACACCCAAGTTTTAACTGCCAAAAAACGAACTACCTTCCATAATTTCACAACGTTAACAGCTACAACAACATCGAAACCTCTGCATCTTGAAAGACAGTTTCGAAATTCCTTGATATCACTGCAACTTCATCTATAATATCTCTTTCAATAAGTTGTAGAAGTCTTCCTTTCCTCTTTTCTCCTAAAACTTCTTTAAATAATGCACTGTTTTCCACCAGGCTATAATCTATCCTTTGCCTAGAACCACCTCTAAGTGCAGTGATTCATTTTCACCAACACTAGGAATCTACAGTACATATACGATGCACCTTCAGTTCTTCTAATGCCAGATATGCCACGTAAAGTAATCATCTCCACAGCTTCAATCTTTTACAAGTTTATCTGTATCTTAATTCAGTGTTTGCCCTTTTAAAAAGATTCCTGGGCTCGGAAATCCTTTCTAATATACAGGCTCACCTATCCTGCGACTCAACCGCACTCTCTTCCTACGATGATCCATTGTATTTGCCCTTTAGATACCCGGACCTATTACATATACCCTTAGATACCCGTAGGAATCAATCCTTTGCAATAACATCTTCTCTTTTCCATTGATGTCGTTAACCTTACTTTGGCTTGAACTCACTCTCAACTGTCATTCTGCCATTGTCTGACTGAGACCCAAATATATAATATTTCTTAATCATGCACATTAAAAGATTCCAAACAGAATACAACAGAATACAAAATTTAGACCAAAGGCCAAGACCTGAAAACTATGAGGTCATTCAGCGCTGAACAGGAAATAGGCAGTAAAAAGGTTTGAAAGGTGTAATAGGAAGAAAACCTCACAATTGCATTATGAATCAATATTGTTAGAAGTTGGAAAATGAGATGGAAGAAAGAGAATATGAACGGAAGTACAGTAAAAGGAACAAAAAGGGTTGCAGGTAGTTGCCACAAAATTTTCATTTT
>NC_061091.1:15429700-15472200 GCF_015104395.2 Macrobrachium nipponense | reverse complement strand
TTCACACGTGAACATACTTTCCGCTAGGATACATCTCTCTCTCTCTCTCTCTATCTCTCTCTCTCTCTCATTCTTCTCCCCGAGTTGGCAATTACTACTCCATTCATCTGTTTCAACGTTTTACATGCTTTGCGAAACTTGACGCGTCCACGGAAGAGCTTCTTCGTATACTGCATCAAACAGCACTTCTGGAAGAATTCCTTTACATGTCTAACAAATTTACAGGTGCTTTTGGAAAGTAGGGACTTCGTCCTACTCTTTTCTTATTAGTTTTATTCAATTTCTTTCCATAAATTCAAAGTCCTTCATCAACCTTTAGTGAACGTCCACTAAGGCATAAGGCTCATGAAGCTTATTTATCACCGTTACAATTATTCTGCCTCCCCGTGCGAAGTGTTTTGGTGACAAATATGAGTAAAACAATAATATATAACAACAAGGGTTAGAGAGGGTGGAAAGTCAGATGAACGGGGGTACAGTAAAAGGAACGAAAGAGGTAAGGGCTGAAGGGACACTGTAAAGAGCCTTAAGTAATGACCACACTATGTCCCACGTGAGGTGCACTGACGGCACAACCCCACCGAGGGGTTAGCCATTACGTGCTCAGATTACATATCCTAATCAGTCAACCGTATATCCCTACCCAATTGGTTATAACCAAACTCAAGTCGACTAGTTACCGAGTACCTAATACGGTGTTTACAAACTCATAATATATGCGAGTTGATGGAACATTTCTTAGTGTAGAGACTAAAACAATTTAAAATCTGGGGTTCCTCAGGGCATTGTTCTTAGCCCATTCCATTTTAAGGTTAGGCCTAAATTCATTTTATATTATTTACTTACGCATAACATGTGGTTTGGCCTAAATTTTGTGCATATGATGCTACTGCTTTGCATCCATCCAATGCATCTAGGTATAGGCCTATGGTTGCTGAATAGAAAAAAAGCTAAAATGACATAGGATCCAAACGCTCCGAACTAGACCTTGACGCTAAGCGGTGCTTTAACTACACATAACCCGTTTCAAGCTTCATTCCTGATGCCACCAATTCGAGGAATGATGATTTAAACTATGAATTTGAATCGCTGGAGCTTCGGAATTTCCTTCCTAATGCAAATATTGTTTTTGTTGAACAGGCTGACATAAGCCCTCACTTTATCGGACTGATAGTCCTAAGAGTGTGGCTACTGGGGAAGGATTCAGTCCTACCGCCGACCAGTCCACCCAGCTGTGAATTTGAGTACCATTGCCTGCCTGTGTTAAAATAAAAGAGCGTGGGGCTAGCAACACCACCCATAATGATTTGCTGATAAACCAGAAAGGTCTTCTGTCTTTCTGGACCCACCCTCCACCATCCGGAGAGAAAAAACCATGGTGGAATATATGTATGTATGATGTATGGTTTAAAGCTTCACTGTGCGTCCTGGATTTGTTGGGTTCGATGGTTCGCGCCCGTGAGCAGACAAATTTCTTATCGACTGAAAAAAATTCCCCTTCGGTTAACATATATGAAAATATATTAATTCCGAGGTAGAGGGAATTAGATATTAAAGGACATTTTGTAGCTCGATATATATGGTAATTATATATATATATATATATATATATATATATATGATATATATATATATATATATATATATCATATATATATAATTGCACACAAACATAAATTTCCCCCAACCACTGTGTCCCCCGATCTAATAACTAAGTAACTTGAGGCGTACTAATACCCGGAATTCTAGCTACTTCAGCAACAGACGTCATTCGGAAGTCACAAGCCGCCCATCCCGAGAAAGGAGACGTAACGGATAATAATATAATCAGTCGTGACTCTCTCCCATAATCATCTTATTGGGACGATTCCGCGGTCGATTTTCTGCTGAGGGAGAATTCAGCCTTTAATTAGATCACCAAGCCTCGAGTCTTCTGCTCTCATTGATTTTTGTAAGGTTAACACGTCGTCTATCATTCGATATCTCAGCAGGGGAAGCGGTTATTGCATTGGAAGGGTCTCTCTCTCTCTCTCTCTCTCTCTCTCTCTCTCTCACACACACACACACACACACATATATATATATATAATATATATATATATTATATAATAATATTATATAATATATATATATATATATACATACGTTGTGCCTGTGTGTGACTGTGCGCACGTATATATGTACTATATATATACCGATAAAAAATAAAAAAAAGATATAATATAATATATATATATATATATATACATACATACATATATATATCCATTCTTCGAAACAAATAAATGTTTTTTAACTGTGCCATGACAAATACATAAATTGTTTGGATTTTCCGGCTTTGACAAGCAGTAGCATTTAGCCAAGGCTTTAGGACAATCGTATAAATTTTCCCGATTTATAAACATTAACAAGGAGTGATTCGACTTGCAGTTTACTCGGGTACATGCTAAAATCTATGGTCAAACAGAGAGCTGTTGTACCAACGAAAAATAAAATAAATACGCTATATTTTATTACAAATAATTTTCTGTATTGTTCAACAAGCACATTATCTACTTTTTTCATCTTCATTCTAATAAATAAATCATAGATATCCTATCCTAAAATTCCTGTTTCTATGACTCAACGAGAAACACCTTTTTTTCAGACCCTTTTAGGTTTTCCACAGACCTTTCCTAATCCCCCAACAACAACCACAACAACAGGCAAAAAAAAAAAAGTTTGCAGGCTTACTCCCCGACTAAGCGCAAAGTGACGTTCGTTGAGCAAGCGCATCGTCCTCGAAGCTACGTAACAGCTCTTTAGAATAAGCGAACGATTTCTCTTCTTCTTCTTCCTCTGTACTTTGAACGAAAACCTCGGCGCGGTAAATTAATCATTTTCAGATTTTGGCGGTACATAGGGAAGCGTTAAATTGGCTTAGGGTGAAAATCAGTAACGGAAGGGGAGTGTTTAGCGGTCCGAAGCCAAAAAATAAAATGCCGCGAAAAGAATGCGTGATATATTGGAGGAGGAAGAGGGTATTTCAGATTATAGGAACTGTTTCCATGAACAGAATACTCACAGAGAGAGAGAGAGAGAGAGAGAGAGAGAGAGAGAGAGAGAGAGAGAGAGAGAATATATATATTTAGCTAGGATACTTGCTCTCAATCAACCCAAAATTGTTTGGAATTTCATATTCAGACCACGGAGGGTAAAAGGAAATTTATGTAGGTGGAATTCGATGGTATACTGGAATTAAATGATGCTTTTATGGAAAGACGCGTGAGCTGGATAAATAAGGCATTTTTTGTTTAGGTTAAGTCTCAGTAAAATGGATCCGCATTACGAGAAATTCAGACGTTAATGGATGCGCTTATTTAGTAGCGGTGCGTTCTCCTTTATTCACATCTAAATCTAAGAGATAATCTATTATGCAAGAACTGTCTGCAGTTGACGTGCACACGTTATGTGTGTGTATGGTAACACTGCGGCGTCCGGGCTTTAGATAGTTACGCAATGTGTAAGTTTTAAGTAAATAAAAGGATATCTGGGTGTACATTTGCAACTGAAAAGTGTTTTAATAATTTACTGTATGCGAATTACACCGTTAATATTCGAAATAGGATATTATTATAATCGTTGAATGTAAGCTGAATGTAACTATCTAAAGCCCGAGACGCAGTGTTACCATACAAAAACACCACAGGCGGATGGACAGATGGAAAAAAACAGAGTATAGTTAAGTCGCAAGACCTGAAATTGAATTGAATAATCAGCCGGCTAACTATGCTTGACCATCTCTCTCTCTCTCTCTCTCTCTCTCTCTCTCGCTATGATAAAATATTTATGATATACTATTATACAATTAAATTCATTATCTTGCTGTATTTCAAGACATCGCTGGGAATGAATGTGTTTATGAACACATTTTTTATATACGTCATTTTTGACGTTACAGGTTCCTCTGGCGTTTTGTGCGGGTCACTTCTGAACTTGCAGGACCTTTTCCCTTTTACGTTTTTTTTTAGTTGCCATTTCTGACCTTACATTACCCTAAATTTTCTATGTGTATGTGCAGTTTGATGCTTCGTGGTTCCTTCTGGCAGCTCTGTATAAATCAGTTGTGATTTTATAAGGGTCTTTCTTCGTGGTTCCTCGCTGGACTATTGGTTTTCGCACTCGGCTGCCAATCCGGTGGTCCGAAGTTCGAATCCCGGCTCGGCCAACGCGGAATCAGAGGAATTTATTTCTGGTGATAGAAATTCATTTCTCGATATAGTGTGGTTCGGATCCCACAATAAGCTGTTGGTCCCGTTGCTAGGTGACCAATTGGTTCCTAGCCACGTAAAAAAATATCTAATCCTTCGGCCCAGCCCAAGGAGAGCTGTTAATCAGCTCAGTGGTCTGGTACAACTAAGATATACTTAACTTTTTCCTGCTTATTTTAAAAACTTCATTGGTCCTTTCGTGTATGTATTTGACCTTCAATGTAATATCTCCATGCATTTATGTACATGCAATTTTTGATCATGCAGGATCTTCCTTGTGTTTCTGTATATGCCATTCTAACTAGATCGGTTTTAACCTTGCTGTACTAAATGAGAATATTTTTCTCTTGAGGGGAAAGCAGTTTTATCTATTTAAATTAAGTACAGCTCATTGGCTTGAGTTCGTTGACAGATCTTTGTAACTAAAAACCGATGTGTATTTAGGAGTCTGTGACCCTGGATCAGATAACCTTCGGTCAATAAATCAGCCATGCCCTCAAGTATAAACTATTGGATCTTGCTTTGTCCGTTCTGGCATTGTGTACTTTTTTCTATTCTCCTGCCGGTTTATCCAAGATGCGCTATACTCTCTAGTCACAACTATCTTCTGAGCCTCAGCGTCTACAAACACAGGCTTCCTCTCACACTCCCTCCCCCTATCCCCCACTAACCCTTAGAAACCCCCTTTGTCTCAGGAACCCCAAATCTGTCTCATTGTCTCTCAAGTTTCCAGATTATAGAACAACACAAGTTGACCGATCTTGTACGACGTCACCTTATCCCTCTACTAGACCGACTCGCCTGTTTCCAGATGTCTTGTTATATTAAAGACTCTCCATTCTTCTTCTTCTTCTTCTTCTTCTCCTCCTTTAAGAACGGTCTCACTGCTCCGGAAATCAGTGGTTTCTCTCGTGTCTCAAGTTTGGATGAGGTTAAGAGTGCCTGGATGTCATCAACAGCAGATATGATTTGACTGTTTTCTATTTATCCTAAGAAATTCATTTCTCTCTCCAAGACTTTTTCAAATAAACTTGTGTCTCAAGCAAAGCTTTGAATTCTTAATAAATACAAAACAAGGAATTGACATTTGTGACATTATTGCCTTAATCGAATGACGCGGTTGTTCCATCACATTCCACATCTTTTTCAATAATAATAATAATAATAATAATAATAATAATAATAATAATAATAATAATAATAATAAAACTTCAACAAGACGCCAACAAAGACTCCGGCAGCTTAAGATGTCTTTGTCTGGTTAACATAAAAAAAATACACTTGAATGTGACTGAATAATTCAACAGGAAGTAAGCAAGAAGCAATAAATATATCACGTGAAAGTAATATTATTTAGATGTTTTCGTTAAGTTAATAATAAATAATGATCATATCAAGTTAATGTGACAAAATAATTCAATAACCTGTAAAAAAAAAATCCGAGTGGATCTAGTTTGTCCGTCCCGGGTGGAGGCGGGGAATGGGAAGGTAGGGGGGACATGGCGCATCCATCCTCCTCCTGCAAACCTGTTTGTCCGCCCCCAGTGGAGGCGGGGAATGGGAAGGTAGGGGAGACATGGCGCATCCATCCTCCTCCTGCAAACCTGTTTGTCCGTCCCGGGTGGAGGCGGGGAATGGGAAGGTAGGGGAGACATTGGAGCATCCAGCCTTTTTCCTCCTGCAAAACCTGTTGTTCCGCCCCCCGTCGGAGGCGGGGAAATGGGGAAAAGGTAGGGAGGGACATGGGCGCCAATCCATCCTACCTCCTGCAAAAAACTGTTTGTGCCGCACCCCCAGTGGAGGTGGGGCAATGGGAGGAAGGTAGGGGAGAACATGGCGCATCCATACTCCCCTCTGCAAACCTGTTTGTCCGCCCCAGGTTGGTAGGTTGGGAAATGGGAAGGTAGGGGAGACATGGCGCATCCATCCTACTCCTGCAAACCTGTTTGTCCGCCCCTGGTGGAGGCCGGGAATGGGAAGGTAGGGGAGACATGGCGCATCCATCCTCCTCCAGCAAACCTGTTTGTCTGCCCCAGGTGGAGGCGGGGAATGGGAAGGTAGGGGAGACATGGCGCATCCATCCTCCTCCTGCAAACCTCTTTGGCCTGCCTAGGAGGGGGCGGAGTAGGTAGGGGATCGGGAGGGTAGGGAAACATGGCATACCACCGTCTTCCTGCAAACATGTTTGTCCGCCTCGAGTTGGGGTCGGGTAGGTAGGAGATTGGGAAGGTAGCTTCCATCCTTCTACAAAACCTTCCATCCTTCTACAAACCTGTCTGTCCACCCCAGATGGAGGTGGGATATGTAGGAGAGAGATGAAACAATTACCTCTTCATGCAAACCTGTTTGTCCGCCCCAGTTGGGTATGCGGTCTGTAGGGGATCAGGAAGGGTAGAGGAGACATGATGGGCAGCACCAGGTTCCAGTGCAGCGAAGTGCGCACATCAATCTCGTCATAATAACGTGTAATGTAAATATCAAATTTAAAAAGAAGACTGTAAGCATGAAAATCCTGCGTGACTCAAAAAAAAAAAGAAAAAAAAGAAAAAAGACAAAGCAAGGAGTAAGAACTTGGGGAACTTCTGCGGCAGAGGAAGCTTATATACTTCGCCCGGGCGACGCCGTTCCAGTGGTGGATGCTGCCTCAGATAAGATACAACTGCATCGCAGAAGGAGCAGCTCCCCGACCCGCTTCCTTCTGCAAATGACCCGACCCGACCCGAGGCTCATTAATTTCTTCGCGCCCCCTTCCGGTCTGTCCGTCCTCCATTTCTTTTCCCTGGAAGGCAGGAAAAAGAAATTCCCCTCTCCCCCTCTGTCTGCCTCTCTCTCTCTGATTTCATTCCTCACTCTATCAGAAGAATTTTTCTCTCTCCCACTCTCTCTGCTTTCCTTCCTCACTCTATCTGTCTAATAGATCTTCCCCTTTACTCTCTCTCTCTCCTCTCTCTCTCTCTTTCTCTCTCTCTCTCTCTCTCTCTCTCTCTCTCTCTCTGCAGAGCACCATTTCTTACCTAAGTTCTCTGTTGCATAATCTCATTTATTTCATACAATTATCATTATTGGTTTTACTTTGATATGTCCTATCTACCCAAAAGGCGATTCAGTTAACTGGTACAATAATACATATTTTTTATAACAACACACATATAATATATATATATATATATATATATATATATATATATATATATATATATATATATGTGTGTGTGTGTGTGTGTGTGTGTGTGTGTGTGTGTGTGTGAGTTTGCGTGCGCCCGCACGTATGTAAATCATTTCTCTGTACGAAGAAAACCAATTCGACAATCACTTCGCAGGCCATAGCATAACTCATGAAATAAAGACAAAAAATCCTCAACAAAGATCGCTTTACTAAATGAACGTCAAAGTACCAAATGCTTATTATAATCAACGTATCATTCCTAGCCCTCACCCCACGCACATCCTCCACTGCTCGTATCACTGAGTATTTGCATATAACGGCGCCTCTTGGATATGAAGCCTTTCCATTACAGAAGTCTTCATTATACTCTCTTTTCTAAGCCATACACGCGCGCACAATTCGATTGCATCAAATTAACACGAATATACATGTATGCACCAACGCAAAATACGCACACACACACACACCTGCATATATATGATATAGTATATATATATATATATATAATATATATATATATATATATATATATATATATATATATATATGAAACGCAACCTCATTCTGATCCTCCGGACTCCGGATGCAAGTTCTAATCCTGCTATAAACCTCTTTTAATTTCTTCACCTGTTTCTTTTGGATCTAAGTCTTGGAATGAAAAGCATAACGCAAAAGGTATCGTGCGGTTATTAGTTTATTATATAAATTAGATATTATATAATATATTATATATATAATATATATATTAGATATTATATATATTCATATATACAATATATCCTATAATATATATATATATATTATATATATATATAATATTTGTATATAAAACCTCCCTATTACACCCTATTGGGCTAATTGACAACTTGTTTTCTTTCTTTTTTCTTTTTCAATAAAAGCTAACATGTCTTTTGCAGTAACTTCGAATATCCGTGAAAAATATTAAAAAAAAAAAACGGTTCTGCAATGACGCAACCAACACGCCCATAAATAATCATGTTTACACCGTGAAGCTGGAACAGAGATGAACACTCTACTAATTACGTTATGCATCTGTAACCGAATCATTATGGAAATCCAGCGCCTCGAGTATTTCTCCAGACTCGTTTAACAACGAGGAAAACCCTTCGGTTATTTTAATGCCTCAATTAACTGAGCAACTCAGTCGCCTCATTATTAGGATGGAATGTTTGCAGTCGTCTTTTATCCAAGGCAGCGACAGTCATCCTGAGAACTTTAGGCATACATGGACAGGCAAGGTCTATCTACTTGTTTGTCATTATAACTATTATTATTATTATTATTATTACTCTAATGAATATAAATTTATTATTTATTACTATGACTATTAATATTATTTTTCGAATGAACATAACTTTATTATTATTATTACTATTCTGTTAAATAAAATGGCAGAATTCAGCGAATTAATCTTATATATTATCTTTTCTATTTTTCTTATTACTCGCTTTTCTGGCTCAGCGATACTTCGCAATAATTGTCCAATATTCATATTAGTGATATTGGACAATTATTTTGCGAAGTATCGCTGTGCCAGAAAAGCGAGTAATAAGAAAAATAGAAAAGATAATATATAGGATTAATTCGCTGAATTCTGCCATTTTATTCAACAGAATTTGTTTTAAAAGAGGGTCTTCTTCCAAAAATAATTATTATTATATCATTATTATATTATTAGTTATTATTATTATTATCCCAGAAGGTCAGCTCCTAGCTTATTTATTATTAGTTATTATTATTATTATTATTTTATTATTATTATTTTATTATTATTATTATCCGAGAAGGTCAGCCTCCTTGCTTATAACAGTATTATTTTATTATTATTATTATTATTATTATTATTATTATTATTATTATTATTCACAATAAACACAAATTCCATAGCATCAAGAGCACAAAAGGCTTCTAAATAGCGGAGAAAAAGTTGCTATAAACCACACACACAAAAAAAGGCAAATTAATTACACGGTTAGTAGGGCTAGATTAGGGAAGTTCAAAAAGCAAAGAGCCTTCCCTGTAGTGTAGAGAGGTATATGGAGTTCCAGCGTGGACCTCTTCAATTTTTCACCAACGAACAGGTTTGCTGTCCTCTGTATTAATTAATCTTTATTCGCGTCTAGGATTCTGGTCCCGCCTTTTAACGTGTGTAAAGAAACGTAGTAATCGTGAACAATTTTCAAAATAATTAAAATCTAAAATGGACTCAAGACATGTTTTTCAATTTACATTAATATCAGTTCGTCTTCTTCTTCTTCTTATTATTATTATTATTTTTTTTTATTTAATTTTTTTTTTTTTGGGGGTAGGGTCCAGCTATGGGTTAAATAGCAAAACTTAGCAATGATGGAAAGAAATGAATGAATAAACGGCAACGACGTAAATGGAACCTCTGGCAACAGAGGAGCTTCGTCCGGCAACCAGGTATTCAACCCAATTGAAGGGGAAGACGGTCAGGTACTTGGAGGTCGTCATCCAGCAACTGATCACTACAACGACAGTAATTATTATTATTATTATTATTATTATTATTATTATTATTATTATTATTATTATTATCCATAAGATTAACCACTATTCACATGTAACAAGCCTACAGGAGCCACTGAATTGAAATTCAAGCTTCCGAATAAAATGGCGTCCATTCGAAAGAAGTTACAGAATATAACAAGAAATACAGATAGAGGCCAGTAATTGGAAAGGAAAAGAAAAAAATAAAAACAATTATAACACTATTAAGATGTCTCGAACTTTCAATAATGTTCCAGTTTTCAGCAACTTGATCGAATGCACTTATTCTCTCAAGCTGGACATCCCTGTGACTCGACCAACAGGCATGATGAACGCCGCCACCCCCTACCCCCAACCTTCCATCATCTGACATCGATCCATCAAAATTCTACAGCGTGAAATTAAGGAATGAAATGGCGTATATAAGGGTCCAAGGAGCATCTACCCTTTAGGAAAATCCTTCTCTCTTTCTCTCTTTCTCTCTTTTCAATAAAGACACACATACGCACACAACACATGCACAAACATAACACAATTTGGAGAAAATCTTCCCCAGCCAATCAGTTGAGTTCTATATAACGGCAAGATCCTCTTTTATTTATAATTTTTTTAACAAAGAGACACAATACGCACAAACACATGCACACATATACACATTTGGAGAAAATCTTCCCCAGAGGATCAGTTGAGTTCTATATGACGGAAAGATCCCTTTTTTTTTTTTTAACATAGTGACACATACACACAAAACACACACACACATACACACGTTTTGGAAACTCGAGGAGTTGAACTGTTCTTTTCGACGCCACTTCCTCTGCAGTCACATTCAGGGCGAATGAAACCTATAGAACAACTTGGTCATAAACTGAGAGATAATTAACATTTTCTTAGCCATAAATTGACGGATAATTAATATTTTCTTGGCCATAAATTGAGGGATATCTAATATTTTCTTGGCCATAAATTGAGGGATATCTAATATTTTCTTGGCCATAAATTGAGGGATAATTAATATTTTTTTAGCCATAAAGTGAGGGATAATTAATATTTTCTTAGCCATAAACTGAGGGATAGTTAATATTTTTTTAGCCATAAACTGAGAGATAATTTATATTTTCTTAGCCATAAATTGAGGGATATTTAATATTTTTTTAGCCATAAATTGAGGGATAATTAATATTTTCCTAGCCATAAACCGAGGGATATCTAACATTTTCTTGGCCATAAATTGAGGGATAATTAATATTTCTATAGTCATAAATTGAGGGATGAGTAATATTTTCTTAGCCATAAACTGAGGGATATTTAATATTTTCGTAGCCATAAATTGAGGGATAATTAATATTTTCTTACCCATAAACTGAGGGATAATTAATATTTTCTTAGCCATAAATTAAGGGATAATTAACATTTTCTTAGCCATAAACTGAGGGATATTTAATATTTTCTTAGCCATAAACTGAGGGATAATTAATATTTTTTTAACCGCCATTCCGATGATCGCGCGCTTCGATCCATATCAAAAGAGCTCGAGTGTCGAACATACTAATGCAATTGGGCACAAAGGACTCCACAGAAGTGATAAGACTCCTCTTACTCGGTCAGCAGAAAATCAAATAAAGCTGAGAGACAACATTCCATAAACAAAAACAAACGATTCGTGTAAGGCATTTAGTCAAAATAACATGTATTATTATTAATGATAAAAGATTACCTATATCAGCATTTATCAAGAGAGCCCGCAGTATACACATATACGTGCGTGTATAAAATTTTTTCTTATATTGTGCAATAATTCTTGTCTGCCGCACTAGCGCTGCTGGGAGCATATACGTGTGTGTTATGTCAGTAACGGAGAGAGAGAGAGAGAGAGAGAGAGAGAGAGAGAGAGAGAGAGAGGCGGACTGACTGTTTATAGACTATGAATTACGTTACCATTTAAACATCGAAAGCAAGTTCATCGCATCCAGACATGATCCGCAGTAACCGAGCATAAAAGCACTCGAGCCCTGGCTTTGAATTGCTAAAGCATCGAAAAAGAGAAAGCAATTCCAAGCAGCGCTTTACTACTGCCTGTCGCTGTTCAGTGACGGTGAACTGAACTCTTGATTGTTCCTTTTCAAAATACAATGAGAGGAAAAATGGCGCCATTTCTACTATACATAATGATATTTGCATTTTACTTACACCAGTTATTTCCCCATAAAAGGGTTAACCTTGGGGAGAGAGAGAGAGAGAGAGAGAGAGAGAGAGAGAGAGAGAGAGAGAGAGAGAGAGAGAGCATTATATTTATTCTTGTATTTCTTTGACCGTTTGCTCTCAAAACACCGGACACAGCATTGCTCCACTACTTCCTTTCATTATTGTGAAGCTTTCTTTACAATCTTCCGGTCAGTTTTTCACGGGTCAACATTTTGCCTTTATACTTTTTCTCGCCATTTTAGAATCTGTCAACCACCCCCCGCCAACTCCCCACCCCCAAAAAAAAAGTAATGCAGGAAAGACCGACCATTTGTTTTGTAAGCAGACAATCTCTCTCTCTCTCTCTCTCTCTCTCTCTCTCTCTCTCTCTCTCTCTCTCTCTTCTAATTCCAAAATCTTATCATCCTGGGTGGCCCTCCACCCGGACAAAAATAAAGAAAATAAATTAAAAATGAATTCGTCCGCTCAGTTTGATAAAGATGAAATCTAAGTCCTTTAGGCCCTCAGTACCCGAGTGTACTAAGAGATCTACTGATAAATATTCCACTTCAGGATCGTTTCCCTTAGCCAAACATTCAAATTTGC
The DNA here is from genome assembly GCF_015104395.2 of Macrobrachium nipponense. Classification (NCBI taxonomy): domain Eukaryota; kingdom Metazoa; phylum Arthropoda; class Malacostraca; order Decapoda; family Palaemonidae; genus Macrobrachium; species Macrobrachium nipponense. Next base: position 15,459,462 of record NC_061091.1, on the reverse strand, counting down.
CACTCTACTGTTAAGCACATATTTCTTTAACTTGTCTCGTATGTCGATATAATATACCTCATTGAATATTTCCCTGGATATCTTTCCATTACACTGAACTCTTTAATGGTGGTTAACTTTAAAATCCCCTAGTGGCTGTAATTGTGGGGCAATGTCCATATATATATATATATATATATTATATATATTTATATATATATATAGTATTATATATATATATATATATATATATATATCCACTAGTTGCTGTAATTGTGTGGGAATGTCCATATATATATATATATATATATATATATATATATATATATATATATACTATATATATATATATATATATATTATATATATTTAACTTGATCTTGCACAGTTATTTTGTGCATCAATACAAATATCAACAGGACCTCACTTCAACATGATGACGTCTCACAGAGGTTTTTATATGTGTTCAAGGAGTTCCTATCCGATCCGCTTGAATAAACTCTCCGTTAGATGCCATCCTGATCAAATGAGGTCCTTCTATTAGTATATAGTAAGTATATATATATATATATATATATATATATATATATATATATATATTATATATATATATATATTATATATATATATATATATATATATATAGTATACATATACATGAGATAGACGTCGGGTTAGAAATTGACAGTTATTCTACTTCATATGCTATCTTGATATCATACAGAAAGCTGAGAGAGTCAGTCAGTCTGTCTCTCTCTCTCTCTCTCTCTCTTCATCGTCTCTCTCTCTCTCTCTCTCTCTCTCGGAGTAAGAAGCATTGGCTCTCTCAACGCTTTTGGACCAAAGAATATCGAGGCGGCCCAAAAGGGCGGCATTCTTCTGTGCCTTTCAGTCAGGCGAAGGAGTCTCTTTATGTAATGCTCTCTGGGATAACAAATCCTTTGTAGGGTTTTATGTGATGCTCATGCCTCCCTTATATGTTATCATTGTTGTTACTATTTTCATGAATGGGATATTATTTCTTTGCATATAACTGTCACTAATGGAAGAGGCATTCGGTTTCTAAACAAACCTCAATAAAGAGACATACACACACAATAATAATAATAAATAATAATAATAATAATAATAATAATAATAATAATAAAATAATAATAATAATAATAATAAATAATATATTAATAATAATAATAATAATAATAATAATAACTTCATGACAAAAGTACTGCAGAAGATGGATACTGGGTACCAACTCAAGAAAAGAGGCAGCAGAATTAATCATCTGATGTTCATGGACGACATCAAGTTGTATGGTAAGAGCATCAGGAAACAGATACCCTAATCCGACTGTAAGGATTGCATCTGGGGTACATCAAGATGGAGTTTGGAATAGAAAAATGTGCCTTAGTAACTACACAAAAGGGCAAACAAACAAAGTAACAAGGACTGAAGGGATAAAGCTACCAGATGGGAGCAACATCAAAACACATAGATGAGACGGGATACAAATACCTGGGAATAATGGGAGGAGGGGTGGGGGATATAAAACACCAAGAGATGAAGGACACAATCAGGAAAGGAATATATGCAGAGACTCAGGGCGATACTCAAGTCAAAACTCAACGCGGAAATTTGATAAAAGCCATAATAAACAAACAAATGGGCGTGACCAGTAGCTAATCAGATACAGCGCAGGAATAGTGGAATGGACGAAGGCAGAACTCCGCAGCATAGATCAGAAAACCAGGAAACATATGACAATACACAAAGCACTACACCAAAGAGCAAATACGGACAGACTATATAACACGAAAGGAAGGAGAGAGGACTACTAAGCATAGAGGACTGCGTCAACATCGAGAACAGAGCATTGGGGCAATATCTGAAACCAGTGAAGACGAGTGGCTAAAGAGTGCATGGGAAGAAGGACTAATAAAAATAGACGAAGACCCAGAAATATACAGAGACAGGAGAATGACAAACAGAACAAAAAAAGGGGGGTGAGGACTGGCACAACAAACCAATGCACGGACAATACATGAGACAGACTAAAGAACTATGCCAGCGATGACACGTGGCAATGGCTACAGATGGGGAGAGCTAAAGAGGGAAACTGAAGGAATGATAACAGCGGCACAAGATCAGCCTAAGAACCAGATATGTTCACAAAGAACGATAGACGAAAAAACATCTCTCCCATATGTAGGAAGTGCAATACGAAAAATGAAACCATAAACCACATAGCAAGCGATTGTCCGGCACTTGCACAGAACCAGTACAAAAAGAGGCATGATTCAGTGGCAAAAGCCCTCCACTGGAGCCTGTGCAAGAAACATCACCTACCTTACAGTAATAAGTGGTACGAACACCAACCTGAAGGAGTGATAGAAAACGATCAGCAAAGATCCTCTGGGACTATGGTATCAGAACACATATGGTGATACGTGCGAATAGACCAGACGTGACGCTGATTGACAAAATCAAGAAGAAAGTATCACTCATTGATGTCGCAATACCATTGGACACCAGAGTCGAAGAGAAAGAGAGGGAAAAAAAATGGATAAGTATCAAGATCTGAATATAGAAATAAGAAGGATATGGAATATGCCAGTGGAAATCGTACCCATAATCATAGGAAAAAGCACTAGGCACAATCCCAAGATCCCTGAAAAGGAATCTAGAAAAACTAGAGGCTGAAGTAGCTCCCGGACTCATGCAGAAGAGTGTGATCCTAGAAACGGCGCACATAGTAAGAAAAGTGGATGGACTCCTAAGGAGGCAGGAGCAACCCGGAACCCCACACTATAAATAACCCACCCAGTCGAATTGGAGGACTGTGATAGAGCAAAAAAAAAAAAAAAAATAAATAAATAAATAAAAAATAATAATAATAATTAATAATAGAATGAAAATATAAATAATAAAATCAAAATAATAAAAATTTGAAAAATTACAAAATAAAAAAATTTAAAATAATAAAAACAATGCATATTAGCGACAGTTTATTATCAGCCTTTCCTCTATTCTCATTTCATCTGACATCGTGTGATTATTTTATTATATGTGGCAATGATTTTGAATGACGAAATCTCACGATCGTATATACAATTCAACAAGTGAACTCTAAAATTCAAACGCTACAAATTTAAAATTCAGATATTCTATTAGACTAGTTTAGTTAAGTTTTCTGCGTTTGCGGATTCTACAAAATAGTCTTAGGTGCATCTGCAGAAAACTATAGGATAATACTCTACGAAATGATAAACTGTACCACATGTTCATTCATAGCAATCAAGAACTCCCATACTGCTTATTTTCTTAATGACAGAAAAGCATTCCATTATGTTCCTGAAAACGAACAAAATTTCGTCCACTCTTTGCTAGAACATCCATAACAGCGACAGTAAAAATATCTTCAACAACAACACCAATAAACAAGTAAAAAATGCACCGAAGATCGAGTTTTGTGTCCTGTTGTGGCCTCAGCCACGTTCCGTAAAAATATAAGTCGTGCCCCATGAAACTCAGCCACGACCGGTGGTGGCCTATGTTGTTGGTACCTACAGCGCTGCCAGAAGTGCGATTATGGCTAAATTTAACCTTGAATAAAATAAAAACCACTGAGGCTAGAGGGCTACAATCTGCTATGTTTGATGATCGGAGAGTGGATGATCAACATATAAATTTGCAGACCTCCAGCCTAAATAGTTTTTAAGATGTGAGCGCGGACAGAAAAAGTGCGGTTGGATAGACAAACCCGGTAAATAGTTTTCTTTTACAGAAAACTGAAATATATCAAAATGTGAAATAACAGTAAGGAGAGACTGAAATGATTGAACTCCGGGAAACCAAAAGTTTTTCCACTATCATTAACAGTATTCGCAACGCTATAAAAGGAAGGCATACAGCCACTGACATGACTAGGAATATTTGAGGATCATGTTCCCTGTGTGTGATGGTATGCATAAGTTTTTGTGTCAAATAAAAAACTCAAAATATAACGAAATTAATAGAGAAAGAAGTACAACTCACTGCAGGTAAACCCAAGGATTACAGTACACCTTTACCGAAAGAAAAATAGTTCTGTACGTTAACTTGCGAGAGTAAACGCGCCCCGGCATCAGACAATCTACACAGTAGCACCGTGGAAGGATACCGATGCTAAGACCGCATGGATTGTAAGCTATAAAATCTCATAAAAACTCAAAAAGGCCAAGCTCCAAATTTTCAGATGGGGTCTAGGACAAAACCCAATTTCTTACAATAAATCACTCCGGGATATTCTGTATGGAAAAGAGAGAACACCAGATGTTGCTGATAAACCGGAAAGGCGAGTAATACTGAAATATGGGGGGATAAAAAAATTTAATATGGTGCTAATATTATTGACCATATGGATAGAGAAGGCAATACGAAGATTTATAACAGCGATACGCCTTTTCCTTCGGATTCAATAGTTTTTCAGACAACTTACATTCATTTTATTATTATGTACACAGAAATTATGTATGAAAATGCGTACAGTAACTAAGTCTACGGGCGTAACCAGCCTCGTTTCACGGGCAGAACCAGCTCCGTTTCAGGGAAACCCTTCTCACCCCCCACCTATTTCGGAGGGGCTGGGGCGGGTGGTAGGATGAAACCCCATTATAAACCATCTTAGGAGTCCCCACTATAACCCTGCAAAGTTTCATGCCCATCGGACCAACCGTTTGGCCGTGATTGAATGACAGACGGATGGACAGACATTACGCCCATTATATTATTATTATTATTATTATTATTATTATTTATTATTATTATTATTAATTATTATTATTAATGGAGGAAGAAACCCACAAGGGTACTGAGTATAACTTGTTTACTTGTGAGTATTCACATAGTATTTGACTTAAAACTCTAGTACTTTCAGGCTCTAACTGTGGCCCACTTCTCAAGAGATGCGTAGGTGGTCAGACTGGATCAAGGCTCACTAGTCCTCTGGAACTTCTTATCGTTGTGCTGTCGTTTATATGATGGTTGTCCTGACCCAGTTTGATCACTGTCACATCTCTTGAAAAAGGGCCACAGTTAGGGTCTGAAAGTACTCGAGTTTTAAGCCAAATACCATGTGAATACTTACAAGTAAACAAGTTATACTCAGTAACCTAGTGGGTTTCTTTTTCCATCTTCAGAAGAAAAATGCAAGAAGTTGTATTTCGGATTATTATTATTATTATTATTATTATTATTATTATTATTATTATTATTATTATTTTATTATTATTACTAATTTAATGAAAAAAACAACACGATACTATGAAAATCTTCAGAGAAAACCCCCCTTTAAGAAAAGTTTTAATTCGGATTATTATTATTATTATTATTATTATATTATTATTATTATTATTATTATTATTATTATTATTATTATTATTATTATTGAAGAAGACCATCTTTTAAAACAAATACTGTTAAATAAAATTGCAGGATTCAGCGAATGTATAAAATTAACTCGCTGAGATCTGCCAAAAAAACAAAAGAGTATAATTTGACAAAAATACGAAATGAGATGACGAATTACTCTGATACTATATTTGCACGAAGCGTAAACATTATTGCACACACGCGCACAATTATCACAGTAATGCCTCCAAATAGGAATTCAAACAGCAATATTTGCATTTGCATCGCAATGCAACGCTGGGAGCTCGATTTAATTCAAAGCTAATAAATATGAATTTACCAATAACATTTACCTATAATTTTCCCGGTGTCTGCAAAACTCTTATGGTAACTACAATCACGTACATCTTGCAACCACTCTTGTGCTTTATTTTGTCCTGTATATTAAACCCCATTTTTCCCCATAACTTTATCCCCTCGTCAACTGAGAACTTTCTAGGTCACCTTCTTTATCGCTTTCTTAACACTTCCCAGTTAATTTCACATAAAGTATCTCATTTCATTAGACCACAACTTGGTACTTAACAACTGATGTCCCATCTTTGACTTCCTTTTCTCTAACTTCAAGTATCACACCATCAACAAAGAGAATTACTGATCAACCATGAGACGTATGACAACCTTGCCTGAGAGCCACTTGTACGAAGTGTAGACATAAGATCGATACAAGAGGTGTGAAGTGGATTGAAATATTAAGACAACACGAGCAACTTCACATAAATACTGGGCACAAATGACATTTTACTCTAATGGCACGCAATTCTGTGTCAAACCACAAATGTTCACAGGGTGAAATTGAACAGATCAGAATGAAGACCTCAGTCATTTAACGATTTTCTATATATCCAGGTGTTAGCTCTCCGCAGTGCTATGCATTTTTTTAAACATGATGTTTACCGATTCTACGAATCCAAACTTGACGTGGTTTCGTCTGCATCAAAGACATAATTGAAGCTTATAAACCTTCCGTTAGACTTCCTCCTGCGCTTGAATTTGATTAGGGTTATGCCAGCATTGACTCTGGTTTGCGTGTTGTTTGTCTGCCTGTCTACGGCAGGTATGGGCAAAGGAATTCCTCCTGCCCGCCAAATGTTTGTAAGTTTGAAAGAGAAAGTTTATTTTGTCTTTCAAATGTGTTTCATGTGAAGTCTATTTACTTTAAAATACTAATTATAAAAAAAATGTTTTCCAAATGAGTTACTTTGTCTTTCAAATTTCAAATAAATACATTTCATGTGAATCTTCTACAGTACTTTAAAATATTAATTAATAAAAATTAATTGAATTTTTTTTCTTTAAAAACTTTTCATTTTTTCTTTTTTAAATATTAATTATTTTGCTTACTATACTTTGCGGCCCTATAAAACTGAATTTTTTAATGTGGCCCTTGCACCGAAAAGTTTGCCCAGCCCTGGTCTAGGGTATACGTCCTGAAATGAGACTACTTAATAAGCTATACATGACATCACTTGGTAATACCTTAGACTCGGTGTTGATATTTTCTCCGCACTTAAAAAACATACCGCGTAGCTAAAATGCTTATAAGGTTTCCCATACTTACACGAGGCACTACAAACACGACATTTTGCGAAAACATTCTAAATGTTAAGTATTATGTATTCCAAGTAAAAAAAACCGTTGAATATAAAATAAATGTTGAAATTAAAAGAAAAACCCATTAATTTAAGATAGGCTTTTGATGCACTTGAAAATAATTTGAGAAAAGTGGTTACAAGAGATTTAAAATGTAAAATTGTAATTGGAGACTAATGACTACTGTACATTGAACATTTTTAAATATAAAGGAAAATACAGTTCATTTGGGGTGTTTTTCGTTCTAGTAACGTGCAAGTTTGCTGTTCTGTATGGTATCATTGTCCTTCAAGGTCCTGTTTGACACTTCCACCCAGGAACTATTCCGTTGTTCCTTGCGCCGTGGGTTATTTTTTTATTTTTTTTTATTTTTTTCAAAATTTTTTTTGCTTATCTCTTCTAGATAGTGACCCTCAAAGGCTTTTATGGGTCGGTTATCTAATATTTTTTGGTGGTCATTATACATATGATTTTTACAGTCTTTTGTTTATATTTTCACGTCATCCACAACGGGTTTGTCTTAAACACGCCGAAAAGGTGGATACATATACCGGGTGAAAACCCTTGGGGTGTGGTGGGGGGCAATATCTAAGAAAGATCCTATATTTTTTTTTTTTTTTAGTTTAGCCTTCGACTTGTAATTCATTAAAAGCAAACGAATCACCTCCGTTTCCTAATAAATTTCAGGATTTAATGGCCCCATGTGCAACATTGTTCACTAAATTCAATATGACAAACAAAAAGACACCTATCTATTATGTCAAGATCAAATATATAACTTACTTTTATGGCGTCAAGGATAAACAAAACACACCCCCTTGGCTCCATGCCGCCCCCCCAAACTCACCCCCCCCCAACCCCCCCCCTCTCTCTCTCTCTCTCTGTAATAAGGTTCCAAGTGCAGTTTAGGAAATAATCATGCATAAGGCTTTTCGACCCCTCTCTCTCTCTCTCTCTCTCTCCTCTCTCGTCTCTCTCTCTCTCTCTCTCTCTCTCTCTGTAATATAAGGTTCCAAGTCCAGGCTCAGAAATAGTCATGCGTAAGACTTTTCGATCCGGCCCCCTCCCCTCTCTCTCTCTCTCTCTCTCTCTCTCTCTCTCTCTCTCTCTCTCTCTCTCTCTCTCTCTCTCTCTAGTAGTGCTATTTTGCTTGGTGAGACGTACCTGCACACAGTCTGATTAATCAACAGGTATCACGTGTTTAACATACGTCTAGAAATCGAAAAATATCTAGAAGTGTTCGTGAACTGTCGGTGATAAGATAAGATTAGTGTGAAAATAGTAGGATAAAGCGTCTACTAAGTTAGTTTATCAAGTGAAATATTGTAAATCAGATCAAGATGGCAGTAAGTTCCAACTGTGGAAAGAAATGGCGAAATCTTGCGTGTCTAGCAGATTCGCAACATGATGAGGCAGCAGGAAGGGAGCTGGCATTTCTCATCCATGAGATCAACAACAGCCCTAATCAAAAAGATACAAAAGCATTCATAGACATATTAGAAGGATATGATCCTTCAAACTGGAACAAATCAACAGAAAACATCTTGGAAATAATTGAAGAAGTTCCAAATAAAATCCAAGTGGTCAAGAGACTCATAAAGAAAATTTACATCAATCAACATATTCCGACAAATAAAATGAATAAGGTGAACATTGTGAATATACTAATTGATGCAATAGGAAAAATAATGCTAAAATCATGCAAACTGTGTAAGGTGTGGTATAGCATAGTTAATCCACAAAACCTGATCAGAAAATGTTCTGCATGCAACATTCCAATGTATTCTCAATGTGCTGAAGTAATGCAAAATACGAGTAAGGATACCAGAATATTTTGCTCAACATGTATCATGGATAGACAATGTTATTAAATCAAGACTTTATGTACAAATAGTTGAGGATGAAGAAGAAGAGGAAGAGGAAGAAGAGGAAAATGGAAGAGAAGAAAAAAACTGAAATGACAGAAAAAAATAAGGAAAACAAAGAACAAGACAAGAGTATGGATGCAGACATACTCATTGATACTCCATATGAGGCAATCAAGCAGCATACAATACAAAAGAAGAAAATAAATTACGACATGACAACACAAAATAAAATCCCGAAGAGGATCTACCCAGATCTGCACACTGATGGGAAAGAGGAAAAAATAGACAAGAAAGACAAAGTCTGCACCCTTTTGAAAAGAGGGAATTGCAGATTTGGAGAAAGATGTTACTACAAACATCCCAAGGTATGTCACAACCATGAAATCTATGGTAAATGTGCATACCTAGACGGCTATGAGGGTGATTGCAGAGATCTACATCCAAAAATATGCAAAAACCTAAAAGAAGGTAAAGGATGTAAGTTCGACAAAAAATATAAATATATGCACCCTGTAGCCATGAATCAAAATCAGTTAAATAATCAATTAAATAATAAAATCCAAAATAGGAAAGAAACAAATAAAGAGAGGAACAAAGAACATAAGGTGAAGGAAAAAAGCAGGCCATCACTGCGATATGGAGTGTCAGCAAAGAATTTCCAAGCCTCTGCTCCAAGATACTACAGCTCAAGAGATAAATACTGTATGTACGATGGTAGGGGATATTGCAGATACGGAGAAAATTGCAGATTCAGACACAAAATGAATAATTATGATGAAGGAAGATCAAATATTATGGAAAAGTTGGATTTTTTAATGTCAGAATTTCTGGAAATGGAGAAAAGAACAACATACCAGAACAGGAAAGAGACATGGGAAAATCCTTATTATTACCCATATTAAATGAAGGAGATAACATGCAAACCATCATGGTGATGAATGCGCAGGGTTTAGTTACGAGTAATTCAAAAAGAAAAATAGAGTACTTAGAAGAACTAACCCAAATTGAAAAGAAAATAGATATTATGAATAGAAGTGAAATCTGGTATTCCCAAGAGACTGATAATGACGATCAAATAAAAGGTTCCAAACTTATAGATCAGATAGAAAAAATATGGAATCAAAGGGGGAACCCGTGAGGGATATTCGGGAAAGACAAAAAACAAGGAAAAAATAAAAAATTATGAGGAAAATATCAGTAACTCAGAATGTGAACTAATAGCGGTAGAATTTGAAACAGAAAAATTAATGAACATAGTAATATATAGACCCCCTAATACTAAAGAGTTTGACACAATAATAGAATAATTGGATGATATATGTAGAAATCACAAGGACTGGACTATTCTCCTATCCGGAGACTTTAACTTTCCTTTCGTAGACTGGAAATAACGAATAGGAGATTGTGGTTGTAGTTATACATATAAAAAAGAGAGTAACAATGGTGCAGAAGATAAAGGGCAATTCGAAAAGCTATTAGATATGCTACTAGAATACAACATTCAACAAATAAATCACCTGCCAACAAGAAAGGAAAATACTTTAGACCTAGTAATTGTGAACGAGGTGAATTATGTTAAAGAAATAATAGTTTATAATGCGAGTATTTCAGACCATAATGTCATAGAATTAACAGTCCATTCCAAAGCAAGTGAACACAGAGATAAGCAAGAAATGAAAAAGTGGGAAGGATATGGAAAATACAACTTCTACAGTAAAAATATAAAATGGTCAGAAATAAATGAAGAATTAAACAAAGATTGGGATAACATTTTCGTAAGTGATGATATATAGGTAAATACGGAGATATTATATAAAACATTAGAGAAAATAGTGGATAAATATATACCGAAGAAGAAAAGTAAACATTAGTCATGCATACCAAGAGACAGAAGGATCTTGTTCCAGAAAATCAGAAAGTGGAAAAAAGGTCTTGCAAAAGAAAAAAATGCATGGAAAGTGATCGAACTAAAACGTAAGACAGAAAATGCAGAACAAAAGATTATACAATCAAAAGAAAATGAAAAACGCGACTTGGAAGAAAAAACCCTAGTAAATATCAAGCAAAACCCCAAACTATTGTACTCGTATATGAAAAAGATGAATAAAAGAAGAATAGAAATAGGCCCTCTAAGAATTGAAGGGAGATTAACGAATGATGAAAAGAATATATGAACATATTGGCAGAAGGATATAAGAGAGAATTCACCCCTAGAATTGATAATGAAGATAATGATATAGAAGTAAGGGATGAAAATAGTGAATATTTAGCAGACATAGATATTAATGAAGCTGATATTGTGCAGGCTATTAATGAAATTAAAAATGGAGCTGCAGCAGGGCCTGATGGTGTCCCTGCTATTTTGTTAAAGAAAGTAGTTCATTCTAGCGCAAAGCCACTTGCAATATTATTAAGACAAAGTGTAGATATAGGCAAGATTTATGATGAGCACAAATTAGCATATATTACCCATACTTTCAAAAGTGGATCATGACTAGAGGCAAGTAATTATAGGCCTGAGAGTCTAACATCACATATTATGAAAGCGTATGAAAGGGTAATGAAGAAAAATATTATGAAACATTTAATAAAAAAATAATTTGTTTAATATAGGCCAACATGGTTTTGTACCCGGAAAAAGTGCACAAACCCAACTGTTAGTCCACCGTGAGAACATATACAACAATATGAAAAGCAGAAATGAAACAGATGTGGTTTATCTAGACTTTGCAAAAGCTTTTGACAAGGTAGACCATAATATATTAGCGAAGAAAATTAGAAAACATAATATAGTGGATAACGTAGGATGATGGTTAAAAGAATTTTTACACAACAGAAAACAGATAGTTATTGCAAACGATGAGAAATCGGATGAAGCTAAGGTAATAGCTGGTGTGCCACAAGGTACGGTGTTAGCTGCATTACTGTTTGTTATTATTGATTTGCAGACAACTAGACAGTAATGTTAAGTATTTGTAGTGAGTAGTTTCGCCGATGACACAAGAATAAGTAGAGAAATTACTAGTGATGAGATAGGAACGCGCTACAAAGAGACCTTAACAGAGTATATGATTGGGCAGAGGTAAATACGATGGTATTTAACTTTGATAAATTTGAATCAATAAATTATGGAGACAGAGAAGGAAAGCTGTATGCATATAGGGTACCTAATAATGAGACAATCACAAATAAGGAAGCAGTTAAAGACCTTGGTGTGATGTTGAATAGGAACATGTTATGCAATGATCAAATAGCAATTCTATTGGCAAAACAAAAATGTAAAGCAAAAAATGGGAATGTTAATAAGGCACTTCAAACAAGCAAAGCTGAACGCAATGTTTATGCTTTATAAGACATGTTTCGTAGTCCCACGTTGAATATTGCAATATGATATGGTACCCACACTATCAAAAGGATATTGCACAAATAGATAGTGTACAAAGATCCTTTACAGCTAGAATAGAAGAAGTTAAGGATCTTGACTACTGGGAAAGACTACAATCCTTAAAATTATATAGTCTAGAAAGGAGAAGAGAACGCTACATGATATAATTCAGTCATGGAAACAAATAGAAGAAATTGCCGAAAACATCATGGAGCTAAAAATATCAGAAAGAGCAAGCAGAGGTAGATTAATAGTGCCCAAAACAATACCTGGAAAAATAAGGAAAGCACACAGGACATTAATCCACTACGCACCAGCATCGATAATGCAGCGTCTATTCAATGCGTTGCCAGCTCATCTGAGGAATATATCAGGAGTGAGCGTAGATGTGTTTAAGAATAAGCTCGACAAATATCTAAGCTGCATCCCAGACCATCTAAGATTGGAAGATGCAAAATATGCCGGAAGATGTACTAGCAACTCTCTGGTAAACATTAGAGGTGCCTCAAACTGAGGGACCTGGGGCAACCCTAACAAGATGTAAGGTCTGTAAGGTAAGGTCTCTCTCTCTGTCTCTGTCTCTCTGTAATATAAGGTTCCAAGTCCAGGCTCAGAAATAATCATGCATAAGGCTTTTCGATCTCTCTCTCTCTCTCTCTCTCTCTCTCTCTCTCTCTCTCTGTAATATAATGTTCCAAGTCCAGGCTCAGAAATAATCATGCATAAGGCTTTTCGACCTCTCTCTCTCTCTCTCTCTCTCTCTCTCTCTCTCTCTCTCTCTCTGAATATAAAGCTCCCCAAGTCCAGGACTAAGAATAATCATGCATAAGGCTTTGTCGACCTCTTCTCTCTCTCTCTCTCTCTCTCTCTCTCTCTCTCTCTCTCTCTCTCTCTCTGTAATATAAGGTTCCAAGTCCAGGCTCAGAAATAATCATGCATAAGGCTTTTCGACCTCTCTCTCTCTCTCTCTCTCTCTCTCTCTCTCTCTCTCTGTAATATAAAGCACCAAGTCCAGGCTAAGATATAATCATGCATAAAGCTTTTCGACCTCTCTCTCTCTCTCTCTCTCTCTCCACGGATCCACGCGACGTAATTCCGTGCCAAAGCTCGGTTTTATATATATGAGGCAACCTTTTAAATGTCTCGTGTTTGTTCATGGAAATAACGGTATCGACTCCACCACGTTCCAGAATGGATAGCAATAATATGAGGTTTTAGCGGAGTCGAACCCATACTCGCGCTAAATGTCGTGTCAATAAGAAAATCCAGTTAAAAGAAGAAAGAAGAAGAAAAAAAAAAAAAAGGAACAGAGGCAGCCAGCAGCCTTGTTTGCGTAGCCATAAGTGCATACACGCAGTCGGCGGCTGTAGCAACAAGAGGTTGAACAGGGACAGTTGGAGTCACTTGCTGTTGAGGATCCCGAACCGCAGTGACTTACGGACCATCTTTTAAGGTGCGTTTCCAGTGCCGCAGCTCAAACGGACGGTGCCATTTTATATAACGACAACAAGTACAAACTGTGAGCCGCGCGACGACTGTACTATAAGTCTAGCGGCTACAGTCGTCTGAGCCGCGGTACAGGGAACGCGCCTATACAAAAAAAAAAAAAAAAAAAAAAAAAAAAAAAAAAAAAAACACTGAGTTCGCATCGAAGTTCGATAGAAAATTTATGGAAATCTTCCTCTTTCTCTGCTTCAGATATTGACAGCGGGTTACAGTGATATTCTACGGGTACAGCGGGAATGGCTTCTGCAACTTATACCGTTAAATGCAGACGTTATCGATGATCAAGAAAAAACGGAAATTCCAAATATATAAGAGGTACGTGCCATTACAGTTCAGTATTCTACCGTTAAGTAACCAGTCCATGGCAAATAACTCATCTTTTATATTTTTTTAAAAGATTTTTTTAAATATTTATTAATTTTTGAAGAGGTATCTGGCATTACAGTTCAGTATTCTATGGTTAAGGAGCCAGTCCATGTCAGTTAAACCATCTTTTTTTTTTTTTTTTTTTACTTATTAATTTGTCATATAAATCACTATAAAAAAAAAGTTCACCGTTCCTTACATAAAAGGTCGATTCGGTTGGGTAGTTATATGAATAGGTATCAGCTTCGAACATTCGGTTCATTTGAAAATAGTAAATAGATTACGAGAACAACCTCAATTGCCTTTGCATTAAATGCAACGTCAGAGCAACATTACAGAAAATGATTCCTTTCGCCTCAAGGACGGTACTGACATTAAATTCATTTGCGGAAAACAGGCCGTCGTATTAAAACATTTAAATTTAAATGAGATTTCGTCCAGGACCAAAATGAATAAATATAACCTGCTCTTATATATTGCTAAAATTAATCTTGTTAATTCGTTGCTGATAGAAATTATACGATGCATTTTTTGGTTACCTAAAATAAATAATGTGTATTTATTCTACGTTAGCGTGGGCAAATAGCACATTTTTATCGCTACAGAATTTAAAAAACCTTAAAAAAATATGTTTGGTAGACAAAGGCAGAAAGACAAAATATTTTGCCGTACCGATAGATGAAACAAATGAGTTCACACACAAAAATTTCCTTTTATATATTCTATACCACACACACACACACACACACACACACACACATATATATATATATATATATATATATATATATATATATATATATATATATATATATATATATATATATATATATTTCACCCCTTTCAGAAAACAGGCGGTAAAAGCTGCCCTGCCCTTCCGTTCGTTTATCAGGTAGCATTCAGGGATGAACTTGCTAGCCACACGCCCGTTTCTAAACGGCTAATGCCCACCTCAGTCGATGGGCAACCGGATACCTATACCACTTTTCAATTAAGCGAACGCAAGGGTGTTTTAAGGGAAAATGCCCACATCGCTCTGTCTTCGCTTGAGATTTGAAATCGGGCTTCCGTTAGAAAGAAGAGCATGTCAATCATCATTGGGTTTGTGTGTGTGTGTGTGTGTGTGTGTGTCAGCGCGCTCATAATAATACAAAGGGAGACTGCATATAAACGTCTTGGCTCAGAAATGCTTGGAATATGGCCCAACTCTAATCGGCCCGCTATAATGACTGGGGCGCTCGAATATGTCACTATGCCTATACATTTTCGATCCTTCATAATCACGCTAAGTACAGCTATTATTCTAAATTCACCTTAAAGATGATCGATGGGCGAGTAAGCGGAGGGGGGACTGATTTCTATAAACAAGCATGGGATTGGCTGCACACACACACACACACACAAACATCAAAGATGATAATATTCTTTTGCCTTGAATAATTCAAGCTAAAATTACGACCTTCACTAATGTTTTGGGATCTGGGGAGAGAAGTGGTGAAATATAAAACGCTGGGCAATGTAACTGAAGCAACTATCTTAACAGGAATGAGAGAGAGAGAGAGAGAGAGAGAGTTTTTCGGTTGTCATTCACGACCCCGGGTTGGTCAGCTAGTACTCTATAAACATATCAGTGAAAGTAGGGTAGTAAGTGGGTGAAAAAGATTGACAAAGGGATGGAAGTGCGAGTCGCTAATTGATGGATCAATGGAAGAACAAGAAGCGTAAGAAAAATGGAGAGTTGGTGTTCATAAATGGGTTAGTCGATCTAATAATAGGGGGAACATTTTTCGAGAAAGCTCATGATTTCTGAAAAAATGTCAAAACATTCAGGCATTACTTATACGTCTAGTAATCGTCTCAGAACATATAAAAATCCATTTATGTACTTGAATACCAAGCCTTCGCCGAATGTAATCCCCATTTCTAAGAGGTTATACCTCAGTGCAGATATTCTTTAAAATTATTTCGTTGAAAATTGCAACTATACATTAATACATCTTCAAGAAGAATCCTCAGTAACTAAGTCTGAAAAGAGACTAAGGCGCTGATGTGAAATATATTACTCCCATTATTCTTTGAAAACCTGCTTACCTTACACCACCTCAGCGGTGTATAAGAGGTGGTCCTTTCCTCCACGTCCCCCCCCCCCCCCCCCCACACATGTATCTATGAGTAAAATTTCCTCCCAGATTTAAAGGAAAAAAAAAAAAGGAGAAAGAGAAGGGGTGTTTTTATTCTTTTGGGAATGAATTAGTGAGACATTCGACTCTGCTTCTTAGTAACTCTTGTTAAGAGAATAACGAATATAACGAGAGAATTTTTAACTTTTCCATAGGGCTCGCGCCCCTCTTGGAAATTGATGACGCCCCCCAGGTTAACAACCAGTGGCCTCAATGCAACCATCAAAACGAAATCATCCCCCCTCCCACCCCCTAACAGACTTAATTCTTGGAATGCTGCTGCTGAAATCTCTCAAAGACTGCACATGAAGACAAACCTTTCCTCCTGAACAAAGCTGCTGAGGGATAAGATCGTGCAATACCTCGGCGGAAATTGGCCTCGCAGGAGAGGCGGTCTCCGCTCGCTTCCTGCTGGAGGGCGCGAGGCAAGGATGACACCAGACGTAAATCTCCTCCTTCTGCGAACGAGAGGCGGAACTGCACTGCTCAGAAATGAATAAGACCTCGGCAGAGCTAAAAAAAAAAAAAAAATTCGTTAATGGCATTTCATACTTCTTGCGTCGCATCGATGTCATTTCTCTCGGGGAGTCTTCAGACAGGCCTTCGGATGTTGCTGACGTCTAGGGTATCGTGGAAATCTTTTCCGACTGCTTTCGGGTATCGTTAATGTCCAGGGTATCGTGGAAATCTTTTCCGACTGCTTTCGGGTATCGTTAATGTCCAGGGTATCATGGAAATCTCTTTTTATTGCTTTCGGGTATCGTTAATGTCCAGGGTATCGTGGAAATCTTTTCCGACTGCTTTCGGGTATCGTTAATGTCCAGGGCATCGTGGAAATCTTTTCCGACTGCTTTCGGGTATCGTTAACGTTCAGGGTATCGTGGAAATCTTTTCCGACTGCTTTCGGGTATCGTTAATGTTCAGGGTATCGTGGAAATCTCTTTTTATTGCTTTCGGGTATCGTTAATGTTCAGGGTATCGTGGAAATCTTTTCCGACTGCTTTAGTGTATCGTTAATGTTCAGGGTAGCGTGGAAATCTTTTCCAGACTGCTTTCCGGGTTAAGCGTTAATGTTCATGGTAGCGTGGACAAATCTTTTCCCGACTGCTTTCGTGGTATCGTTAATGTTCAAGATATCGTGGAATTGCTTCCTTTTATTTTTATTGCTTTCGGGTATCGTTAATGTTCAGGGTATCGTGGAACCTTTTTCCGACTGGCTTTCGGGTATCATTAATGTTCAGGGTATCGTGGAAATCTCTTTTTATTGCTTTCGGGTATCGTTAATGTTCAGGGTATCGTGGAAACCCTTTCCGACTGCTTTCGGGTATCGTTAATGTTCAGGGTATCGTGGAAATCTCTTGTTATTGCTTTCGGGTATCGTTAATGTTCAGGGTATCGTGGAAATCTTTTCCGACTGCTTTCGGGTATCGTTAATGTTCAGGGTATCGTGGAAATCTTTTCCGACTGCTTTCGGGTATCGTTAATGTTCAGGGTATCGTGGAAACCTTTTCCGACTGCTTTCGGGGATCGTTAATGTTCAGGGTATCGTGGAAACCTTTTCCGACTGCTTTCGGGTATCGTTAATGTTCAGGGTATCGTGGAAATCTTTTCCGACTGCTTTCGGGTATCGTTAATGTTCAGGGTATCGTGGAAATCTTTTCCGACTGCTTTCGGGTATCGTTAATGTTCAGGGTATCGTGGAAATCTCTTTTTATTACTTTCGGGTATCGTTAATGTTCAGGGTATCGTGGAAATCTCTTTTTATTGCTTTCGGGTATCGTTAATGTTCAGGGTATCGGGGAAATCTTTTCCGACTGCTTTCGGGTATCGTTAATGTTCAGGGTATCGTGGAAATCTCTTTTTATTGCTTTCGAGTATCGTTAACGTCCAGGGTATCGTGGAAATCTTTTTTTTATTACTTTCGAGTATCGTTAACGCTCAGGGTACCGTGGAAATCTTTACCGACTACTTTCGAGTATCGTTAACGTTCAGGGTACCGTGGAAAC
This sequence comes from Macrobrachium nipponense, assembly GCF_015104395.2. Classification (NCBI taxonomy): domain Eukaryota; kingdom Metazoa; phylum Arthropoda; class Malacostraca; order Decapoda; family Palaemonidae; genus Macrobrachium; species Macrobrachium nipponense. The sequence goes on along the minus strand of NC_061091.1, from coordinate 15,441,134 downwards.
CTTACCTACTGCTTTCGGGTATCGTTAACGTCCAGGGTATCGTGGAAATCTTTACCGACTGCTTTCGAGTATCGTTAACGTCCAGGGTATCGTGGAAATCTTTTTTTTTATTGCTTTCGGGTATCGTTAACGTTAAGGGTATCGTGGAAATCTTCACCGACTACTTTCGGATATTGTTAACGTCCAGGGTACCGTGGAAATCTTTACCGACTGCTTTCGGATATTGTTAAAGTTCTGAGTATCGTGGAAATCTTTTTTCGAAAACTAGGAGCTATCTGAAATAGATAGGCGATACGGAAGCAATAATGAAAAGGATGCTCTTTCCGATTCCACGGTATAAAATGCTCTTGTTAACTGGGCAATAAAACCGGATCTGTCCTCAAGTCTTGTACTGTAATTGGGAGACTGCATAAAAGCCTCCAGCCAAACACGACGTACGGACAAAATTCAAATGAAAAAATAAAAAAATCTAAATTATTAGGTGATACGAAATACGTATTGGAGGAGAAAGCAACCGTAAACAAATCTAATGTATATGAAATATGTTCCGATCATATGAAGCAAACCATAAGATAAAGCCAAAAAAAAAAAAAAACATAAGAATTTAAAAGGCACGCCTAAATTTCTTCAAAACACCAATTTGTTTTCGAAAACCGGGGACGCATTGATAATAAAAAAAACGAATATCCCGTTCCAAGAGGGATTCCCGGTATGACAAATGAAGGGAAAAAAAGGCATACCAAACTTCTTTGTAATAAACATTTCCAATAAACATTTCCAAACTCAAAGTTTACAGGGGGGCATCAGTAAATAATAAGTTGTTTTTTCTGGTTGTCATCGGTAAAATATTGTTTTTCTATGACACAACTACAAGAGAGCCGCAAGGTGATAAGGTATTCATCTAATAAAGAAACTACGTCAAATAAGAATGAATCAAAAATAATAATAAAAAAAGAAAATACTTATTTCCCATTTCTCTGGAAAAATCGCAGCGCCAATTCTTATTAATGAAGGTTCAGAAAGAGGAAGGCTTGTTAAACCTTGCGGTTTGCAAGTACCAGGTATCTTTTTAGGAGGATTATTCCACAGAGAGAGAGAGAGAGAGAGGAGAGAGAGAGAGAGAGAGAGAGAGAGAGAGAGAGAGAGAGAGAGAGAGGCGCCCTCTCTCCTCTTCGTTTCATGTTATGCTTCATAGTTTTTTGATAATATTTCCAGGCCCTTCGTCGTTTCGTACTGGCCGAGTTTCCCTCGAAACATCTACTTTAAGCGGGTCGGATTACCTTCAAATATGCATGGTGATATATCAGCTTTTACAATGTCCTGAGCACGAATCGTATGTGCTCATTCCCTTGTGAGTTTATTGTTTCTCTGTGCTGTAACTATGCATTTATATATAAGCATATTTCTGCAATATAATATATACATATATATATATATATATATATATATATATATATATATATATATATATATATATATATATATATATATATATATATATATATATATATATATATATATATAATATATATATATATATATATATATTCTGCATTGACTTCTTGCGTATTCATGTGGACATCAGTCAGAGAAAGTGAAGCGGCCAAAGATAATCAAATACGAATACATATACATATAATACATACATACATATATATATATATATATATATATATATATATATATATATATATATATATATATTTATATATGAGTATACATACACACACACATATATATATTTATATATATATATATATATATATATATATATATATATATTACAAAACATAAGAATGTGATGTATATTCAATGTGTGTACCCCATTTTAGCATACACAGGATCTGGTAGTGAAACGTGCGTATATAAAATTTCAACTTTAACAGACATTATACTTAAGGGTCGCGCGAACAAGAGGACCACAACAAAACGACATAACTTAGGTTACTGTTTCCATTTCTAGGTTTAACTTATGAAACTGATGCAAAAGTCCAATATTCAACAAACAGTCTACAGCAAATGTCCAAAACATTAGGACCGGGTCATATGACGGCGAAGTGAATCGCAAAAATAAATAAAGAAATACGCAGATAAACAAAATAAAGGGAGATAAAAACAGATAAAAATGTTAAATTCTAACATTCAACAATATATATATATATATATATATATATATATATATATATATATATATATATATATATATATATATAAACATAATTTTAAATATAAATAAAAAAAATATTTCTATGTCCATATACATTAAGGCTAGATCATTAGACGGTGAAGTAAATATCCCTCCCCAGACAAAAAATATAAAAATTAATAATAAAAAAAAAAATATTTTAAGTCAATTTACATTAAAGCCAGCTCATTAGACGGCGAAAATAATCGGCAAAATAAATCGCAAAAAAAAAAAAAACAACAAACAAAACAAAATAATTTTTTTTTACTCTTAAAGATGGGGCGGGAGGAGCAGCAGGGGCCACAGCCCCTTTGAAATGAGGATAATTCGCCGAGCGAGTCATATGCCGGTGACAGATGGACTCTTGAGAGTCCTTGCTTATCTCCCTCGGCGGTGCATTTTTCGTCCCGTTTTCTTCATCCTTGCAGGCAATCATACTTCCCGTTTTCTTCATCCTTGCAAGCAATCATACTTCCGTGTAATGAGTTTGCCAGATGTAAATCCGCCATTTCTGCGGCTAATTCTCTTCCTCCTCCTCCTCCTTCTCTTCTTCTTCTCTCCTTTTTCTATTTCTTTTTTTTTCTCTTTTTTTTTTCTCGCCCGCCTATTCTCCTTGCTGCCTTTTATCTGTCAGATTGTATGGCCCCATTCGGGGTTTTTTTCCAATCTATCTTTCAGTGAGTGACTTCTTTCTTTTCATGGACATTCTTTGTTTTTCAGTCACGTCTTCAGTCTCCATATTCTGAATGTCTACGTATTTACTGGACTGTCTGTAGACGTGGCTTATATATTAATAATATCTACTCCTTTGCCTAAATATAAAAAAACACCAACGTTATTAAAATCGTGTAAAGCTGCCGCTAAACGGAATATCAAGCCATAAATAGAAAAGTTGAAAAACGGAGCCTAGAGAAAAAAAAATGGCCTCGTACAAATCATCATACACGTAAAGCAGCTGCAGTTGAAAAACGTCATAAATATTCAGGATAAGAACACGGCGCTTCCAATTAGCATTAAAAGCTCTTTCAAACTTGGGGGCATTAGCATCCATAATGCAGTCGAGGGGACCTTTCCACAATTTTGTAGGAAGCTGGCGAATGGCATCAATGGTTATGGGCAGAGACAAAATAAAACCTCGGCAGAATACGGATAAAAGGGCGAGCGAAACAATCTTCTTCTTTCCCTCCGTTATCCCTACATTCAGGGGACGGTTGCCTGATGCGCCCATCTCCACTGTATGCATCAGGCATGGTTTATTGTTTGGCAACGGGGTTTTTACGACTGCATGCCCTTGCTGTCATCAACCACAGTTACTGGCGATGGGCCTCGCCTTTGACTAAAAGGCCACCTGGAAAGGCAGCCGTTTCCACAGTTATTGGCAGTGGGACTAGCCTTTTACTAAAAAGTAAGACTGCAAGGCTACAGTTTCCACAGTTATTGGCAGTGGGACTAGCCTTTTACTAAAAAGCAAGACTGCAAGGCTACAGTTTCCACAGTTATTGGCAGTGGGACTAGCCTTTTACTAAAAAGTAAGACTGTAAGACTGCAGTTTCCACAGTTATTGGTGGTGGGTTTAGCCTTTTACTAAAAAGTAAGGCTGCAAGGCTACAATTTCCACAGTTATTAGCGGTGGGACTAGCCTTTTACTAAAAAGCAAGACTGCAAGGCTACAGTTTCCACAGTTATTGGCAGTGGGACTAGCCTTTTACTAAAAAGTAAGACTGCAAGACTGCAGTTTCCACAGTTATTGGTGGTGGGTTTAGCCTTTTACTAAAAAGTAAGGCTGCAAAGCATCAGTTTCCACAGTTACTGGCGGTGGGCCTATGGTGGTAGTATTCGTACAACCCTACCACAGGGGAAGCAATTGCCACTCATCAAATATCAATCCTGGCCAAGGATACGCCCACATTCCAGTTACTTGCTGCTAGTTCTCATCAGTACCCAGTATTAGCCAAAGGTTCGTTCTCCACGAACAGTCGCTGACTTGTTTACAATCTGCTTGTCATATATTAGACAGGTTGTCGTCGTGTGTTTATGACTGACCACCCAAGCTACTTTGTCTAGAAGACAAAGAACTCACCAGACTTTGTATTTCCGGAAAGAATAATATTGCAATTATGGTGACGATATAAACCAGATGGAAATCATTCCACTGTTTCTTTATATACGATCAGTTTCCTCGTTCCTATCTTATCAAACATATTCTATATTTTTTCGTCATTTAAGTTGGAGACGGAAGGCCAGAAAAAGTACTCGAATATACAGAATCATTTACAGGCTAAAAAAAGAAAAAAAAAGTGAATTAAGGTTGGTTTTTTTTTTTTTTTTTTTTTGCCTAAAAGATTCATTTTAATTAAGCTGATAAAACCTACAGCAGAGGAACCTAAAAATGTCATGGACAGGCACAGTTTTCCAGTAATAATTACAACTCCTGCATACATGGCTACAAGAAAGCATAACACTAATATTTACTTGTACAAGACTGATTACAATGACAAGAATAATCACTTTAGAAACCAACTTTAGCCAAACTCATTAATAAGTCAAAATCTGAAAACTTTAAACATTCTCTACCGATCGCCATATATGCGCTAAAAATGCCCCAGGTCCTCACTACTGACCTCTCTTCAAGGTTATCCATCCATCACTGACACTTGACAGAGCAAACAGATGAAAATCACGAGGCTGGTATTACGTAGAGCTCAACTTTTAAAGTGGGCTTCACAATCGTTTACCTTACGATACTTAATGGCTGTCAGACACGAGCACTCAAATCTGTACTATGAAAGTATCAGGAGTTTGTCGAGGCTCGCTGGTAATTCGTTTCAGTGTGTAGTAATGGTGCTATATTTAACTTATGTGAGTGTTGGCGGTCTCTTGAATTTGAAAATACTTTATACATACAGACATACATATATTTATATGTATATATATATATATATATATATATATATATATATATATATATATATATATATATATATATATATACTTGCACACGGTTACTTTTGCGGGTAGGTAATTGGAGTGTGTTCCTAATGAAAGTAGCACAGCTAAAACATTATGCATAGTATTATATATATATATATATATATATATATATATATATATATTATATCTATATATATATATATATATATATATATATATATATATATATATATATATATATATATATATATATATATATATATATATATATATATATATATATATATATATATATATATATATATATATATATATATTCTGCGCATGCGTGCACTCCTATCACGTATGAGAGGGAATCGATTCTAATCCTATATACCAATCATCCTTTCAACCAACAATAAATCGACCTCGGCATTGAATTGCAACATATTTTAGGAGTTTGTACATATTGCAACTGCCCTTAAATCCAACACGTGTATGGCTAGAGTAAAGCAAATGCTATGGCCGCTAGAATCACTGCACAGGACACCACCTTTAGGAGGCCATTACAAGAAAGGTCTTTCTTTGGGGAATGGTGGTCTTCCTTTGTTGTTCCAGCTAAGACCTAAGAGCCAATAATGAGTCCGCCCATTAACGACTCGAAATCATTTTTGAGTCTTTCAAAGGGAAATCCTCAAAGGATAAGACGCAAAAAAAAAAACAATAAAACAAATCAGAGAATATCGAATCTATATGCTATATTACTTTAAAGGCGACACAGATGCTGCATAATTGGATTCATCTTATTGATGTAAATCAAATAAGCGACAATCGTTTGAGAGTGAAAGATTTATCTCTCTCTGCACATCAAACAAGCCATCACCGACTGGGTCTGTGTGTATATGAGAGAGAGAGAGAGAAGAGAGAGAGAGAGAGAGAGAGAGAGAATCGCACTCAAGACTACAGATTTATGTACCATTGATTAAATATTTCACTGCTCATCAATCAGGAAAAGAAATATTTGCCCTTTTCAAGTCCAGTCGTTCGAACGTCGAGATTATATATATATATATATATATATATATATATATATATATATATATATATATACATATATATATATAGTATATATATATATATATTTATATATATATATGTATAAATAAATTTTTTTTTTTGCCACGAAGGAAAAAATGAAAAAGCGAGATAGCCGAGTACTTTCAGGTCCTATTCGGACCCTTTACAGTATGCCTCTGTAAAGGGTCCGAATAGGACCGAAAGTACTCGGCTATCTCGCTTTTTCATTTTTTCCTTCGTGGCAAAAAAAAAAACTTTATTTATGTATAGCATCACGTTTTATATACTTCGTGATCAAGTCATTCATATATATATATATATATATATATATATATATATATATATATATATATATAAATTATTTATACATATATACTAGCTGACCGACCCGGAGTTGCCCGGGATAACTCCGAATGACAACCGATAAACATTCTCTCTCTCTCCAACCCTCCCTGACTCTTTCCCTCTTTCTTTTCCTTTACACCCCCTCCCTCTTTTTTCTTTTTCCCTCAACATCCCCTCCACCTTTCCTCTCTCTCTATCTATCTCTATTGTTACCCCCTTCCCAACCTCCAACCCTTTTGTTGCCAGTAATGTCTTGCCCTCACAGTATTCTTTACCAGACAGTAAGTCATATATATACCGAAATTATGCCAAGTTTATTTAGTTACTAAGTTTACGGGCAGAACCAGCCCCTTCCAGGGAAGCCCTCCCCAATCCCAACACCCACTGGTGCCGTATGGTGCTAGGGTTGAGTTACCCTCACATGTATATACTATATATATATTTATATACATACACAAAATGTGACTATACAAATAACGGCAATTTCTCTCTTCAGTTGACCTAACTATTTTACAATTTCTTGAAATAATAAAAAAACGTTTTTTCAGCGCCGAATCTAACCTTCATTGTGATCGCTGTCCGCAGTAGCGCATCTGAAATATAGAGAAATATGTATATATATATATGTATATATATATATATATAATATATATTATATATCATATAAACTTATACATATACATACATACATATATAAATATATATATATATATATATATATATATATATATATATATATATATATATATATATATATATTACGTTGATCGACTTAACGATTGCTAAAAGTCACATAATATCAGAAATCATGCAAAAATTTGTAAAACCATCATCAATTATACTGACTTCTCTGTCTTGGGCCAAACAAGCCGTTTACACGAACAGCTTATATTAGAGTCGTTATTTATTAAGCAGTTAGTGCCCAAGTTGAACTCACACACCTCCTCTGTACAGTTGTATCTGGGTTGAACCGGCTTTCTTCGCTGCTTCTCCCTTCTTTCCGAATCACTCAGTCTTCAACTTTTTAGTCTAGCAAGTGCTTTTTAAATTGCTTTCGTTTTAAGTATGTTTTTTTTTATATTTGTTGAGACTCTTATAGTCAAAGTTATGTTTCATGTATTTTTAATTTGTGTTGTTTCTCTTTTAGCTTGATGATGTAACTATGTGTTACGAAACGCGTCGGCAATAAATGTAGTATCCACCTGATGACCGGCTATCTCCTTGTCACCCTGTCCTTTCTATATATACATATATATATATATATTATATATAATATATATAATATATATATACCCCAGTATATTATATATATATATATATATATATACATATATTTTGTATATATAGGATATTGATATATATACATATATATATATATATATATATATATATAATATATATATATATATATATTTACATCTTTATTAGATTTATATGTATTTGTAACTATCCCCGATAAACTCATAACTTCGAGATTTCCTAACACGTTTTGAGCTGCGTTTCTTACTGCGAGCCTGATAATCCAGAGATGGAACATACGAAGTAGTCCTACTGTTACGGCCTCTGGAAAGAGGTCCGCTTCAGGTTCGATATGAAATAAATGAAAAAAAAAAAAAAAAATTCAACACCAACAGTTGAAACTGGGGATACGAATATAGAAAGAAACTAACACAACAAAGGTTTATTTACAAGCTTACTAACATAGGTAAATGCAGAATGGTGTCTCCTATTTACATAAAAAGATAAAATCTTACACTGCATGTACTGGGGGAACAGTGAGGCAATTCAAATACTTGCTAGTCAATTTGGCAATTCGAAGGGATGGCTTCTCAAAAGGAAAACGGTGATTGCAGACGTCCTCTTAACTCCGTATTGCAGGACCTTTTCTTCTTTGAAGTCTGCTCGACGTCGAGATAACACGGACGTCCACTCCTGAAGACGACTAGACCGGTATCCAACCAACTCTCGAACAACTTTTCTTGATTCTTCGTCGGTTCCTTCGTCTCTAGTCTCTCTCTGACGATCTCTGCTGCTGATCTCTCACTCATATTCTGACCAGTGGCTCTTACTGAGGATATATCTCTGTGACTAACAGGTGTCTCTCTTCTACGATATCTCTCTCTCCTGCTACGACCATCGTATTTATACGGCACTCAGGGGGCGGAGCCTACGGCGAACGTCACAGACTCGCAAGATTTCCGGAACTTCTTAGATGAATCTAGACGAGGTATTGCATCATATTTCGCTGCGTTTCTCCCGACACATTGGCGTTCGTTGCGCTCCACAACACGCCCGACGATTCCAGAACAGCCACGAGAACAGGCGCCTCCAATACGAGTGCGAAAGCCTCCTTGCTGCCGAACTTCTCGAATATGCGTCCTCCTTTCCTTTATCTTTCTTTGCTGGGAAGCAATTACCATCACACCTACCCTCCGCAGAAGATTTCGAACTCACGCATTGCAGGCTAAAGTGAAGTTAACCTAAACCATTCTGACTCTGAGCCAGATCCGTCCTAGCGGCAGAATTGACGTTTCCAACCCAGATGCTGTAGGTTAAGGGAAGGTTACCCTCCCAAACAAGGGGTCCACGAATGAAAGGATGGCAGGGCTTCATACTGTGTTTCCCATCTGGATTCCTAAGGCTTGCAGTGGCAATCGTATCCATTTTCGTGTGAAGAAATTGGGAAGTTCAGAAGTCAGGGTCGTTATTAAAACAAACAAACAAACACACACACACATACACATGTATATAATGTATATATATGCGTGTGTGCGTGTGTTGGTGTAAATACATTATCATATATAAAGACGAAATCGATGTTCTAACCCACAGGCACGAGAACCGGCTATCTGAATTTCCAATACCACACATGAAATAAATCTTAACCCAGACTGATTTATCTCTCTCTCTCTCTCTCTCTCTCTCTCTCTCTTCTCTCTCTCTCTTTCAAGTCTAAACGCTTCAGGCAATTAATTCTAAAATACTACTGCTTGAATCCTTATCTCATATAATGGCATTCACATCGGAATATATTTTTTGAGCAAACTGCCTACGTATGACAGCCGTTATCGTACCTGACTCTATGAGCTTTCTCTAGGCCGATTTATTATTTTCCTTTTTCTCTCTTTCTCTGTTAGGGATATTAAGTATTAACATATATATATTTCGCACATTCAACAGTAACAATAACCCGGATCTTTAACGAATTAAAACAGCTATTTTTGCTTCGTTTTCACTCTTCTCATTTCCCTCCGCTCAGATAGATGGATAGAAAAAAAAATATATAGATAAAAAGAACTATCGATGTTATTTGTTTCTAAGTTGAACATATAGTATTGAACACATATACGTATTTGTTTACAAGGTCATGTCTTTTTCTCCCGATCTCTGTCACAGCGAGGAAAATCTGACAAAACCGCAACATCTCCTTGTTGGTTTCCGGGCACCTCTCGCCAACTCGAAGCGTCAAGAGCCCTAGACAAGCATCTGGCATGAATTCTGCATTCAAGCGCTATTCGTGCGTTTACAAGGTATGTACGTAGGCGCTAGGTTCGATAGCGCAGTGTTTTCCTTGCTGTCCAGGAACGCTCCAGTCTAGGTGTAAAATCCTTTCCCTCTTTGCTGCTCTTGTTTACTTTGCATGGCCACTTCAACATGGCATTATCGGCGTTCGAGTCACGGAAGTTGGAACTTTGAATTCTGCACCAAGAATTCCTCCGAAACTAACAGGTGTCGTGCAGACCAAATTATAGCGTCCAAGGAATTATTCATGGGTTAAATGGTGTGGCCTCTAGTCTTGAACTATGAACATTATATCTAAAATAAATGTCATGAAAATATGTCAGTTGCAATGCAACATCTTAAAATTATTTAGGCTTATAACCGATTTTGTTTTTCAGACGAAAAGTGTTTCCGAGCATTTGAAATTTTTCAAGCTATCAATTAATATTTTCTGACAAAAAGGTTTTCCGAACTTTTATAAATCTCTAGACTTATAACTGACTTTGCTCTGATGGAAAGGTCTCCCGAACATTCAAAAATCTCTAGGCTTGTCAATGTTTTTTTTTTCTTTTGTTTTGTTTTGTTCTGACGAAAAGGTTTTCTGGAATTGCATCAGGTGTTAACCTGTATTGATGTTATTTATGGCAGGCAGGATATGTTATTAAAAGAGGTCTGGAAACAGGATAAAACAGAATCTCTAAAGTCAACCAACACTGAAATCGTGTTCTACCTAAATAATGAAAGAGGTCGCCTTGTACACCCACACAGAAGACACATCAAACACCCATACACTTTCTTTTCAAATATTCGTTCCCTTCCAGGGGGTCGATTACCTTTCTTTGCAAAATCTCTTCCACACAGTCTATCCATCCCTCCCAGGCATCTTCTTATCTTTCCCGTCAAAATAAAACTAATTTATTTCAACGCATCTCATACAGAAGGAGCGTAATGTGTTATTCTGATAACTGAAATGTCTCGACCACGCGTAATCCTCGAATATCGAAAAATAAAATAAAACACCAAACCAAGAGAGACGTAGTTTGATATAATTTTATATCTGCGTGGCAGCTTTAAGAATTTTTTTAAATGCCACATATGTAAAAGAGTTTCCTTTCCACGTGTTCCGTCTTTCATATTCAATTGTCGAAATGATGGACTTAACCATTTCCCCGCATAAAAAAATAGATAAAAATCTGAAATTCACTTGGACTGAACTGAATTGAATATAGAATTTAGGCCAAAGGCCAAACACTGGGACCTATGAGGTCATTCAGCCATGACACGGAAATGAAGGGCAAAAGGTTTGAAAGGTGTAACAGGAGGAAAACCTCAAAGTAGTTGCATTATGAATCAATTGTTAGGAGAGGGTGGAAAGTCAGAGGGAAGAGAGAGAGAATATGAATGGAGGTACGGTAA
>NC_061091.1:15399700-15427200 GCF_015104395.2 Macrobrachium nipponense | reverse complement strand
ACCGTGTGAAACCCCCTTTAAACACTCAGGGCTTCAAACGCAAATTTTTTTCTCTCGCTGCCGAAACGAGTATAATATGACCACTTGATTAAGAGGTCCCATATTATACATACAAACAATATATATATAGATATATATTATATATATATAATATTATATATAATATATATATATATATATACTATATATATAATATATATATATATATATATATATATATATATATATATATATATATATACGTAAATAGCCACATGAAAGGTGAAAAATCAAAGACCAGGTACCAAGCGCTTTCCTGTATTGCGTACACTTCTTCGGGGGTACAAAGTGACTTTGTACCCCGAAGAAGTGTACGCAATACACGAAAGCGCTTGGTACCTGGTCTTTGATTTTTCACCTTTCATGTGGCTATTTACGTACATATTTGTCACGTGCTGTTTGGTGACTTATTGCTGATATATATATATATATATATATCATATATATTAATATATATATATGATATATATTATAATATATATATATATATAATATATATACATATATATATACATACATATATATATATATATAATATATATATATATATATATATATATATATATATAAAGGTATAAGCCACGAAGGAAAGTGAAACACTGAGGAGCTGCAAGATCTTTTGCCTCACGTCCTTTACTTAGCAAATGTTGTATGTCACTTTGCTTGTCACACCGATAACTAGATAAAAATGATAGGTCACTAACACCAATGGATATAGATTTCAACATTTTTCTTTATTTATGGCAAATGTTACTAGATCGAACGCTTTCCTTGCAGTTCATGAGTTTAATTACCCATTAATAGTAACATTCATATTCCATTATTTCATTCATGTTGTATTTCTCACAATCACTAACACTCCATGATGCAAATACCAAAGATAAACGACAAACCTACAGCTTAAGAAAATGCCTTAGAAACAAAGAGAAAAAGGCCGTCTTTAAACGTCTTTATTTTACGATATAATGGCGAGACACACGAAAAGAAAGACCGCCCGCGCAAATCTTTACAAAAGCAGGTCGAGCTGCAGTCATACACGTCACGAACCCTTCATCGTTCGAATGTTATAAGTTAAGTAAATTTTAGTTTAACCAGCCACTGAGCTGATTAACAGCTCTCCTAGGGCTGGCCCGAAGGATTAGATATTTTGACGTGGCTTGGAACCAACTGGTTACCTAGCAACGGGACCTACAGCTTATTGTGGGATAGGAACCACATTATATCGAAAAATTAATTTCTAATCACCAGAAATAAATTCCTCTGAATCCACGTTGGCAAAGCGAGGAACTGAATTAGGGACTACCGAATTGGTAGGCGCCCACATAAACCACTCGTGCAAAGAGCATCGAAGCTTACAAATATGATAATATATAAATGCTAGGTATGAATCTTGTCAGCTATAGAATTACTCTCGCTCCATTTCCAACCAGCTTGAGAGCGAGCCTCGATGCAGGTCAAACGCCGTTTGCATATTCGCCAATAAAGCCCGGGAATCCTTTGTAAGATTGCGTGGTCCCTTGGAGACCGCGGGAGGCCAATCAAACTTGCGTTCGAACACAACCGTTTTGCTTCTCATATCGAGATTCGAGGAGCTGCGATTGTTCCCCAGAGGAAGGCGTCGTCTTTCCCGTGTTTTGTTTTCGTTTCCGAAGATAATCTTGCTCTGTCTGTTACCAGCCCCGGAGAATCAAGCAAAAGGACCTGGTTTGGATTTATTTATTTTGCAGTTATAATTTTGAGTGTATTCATTCATCGATTCAATTGCACAAGCAATATATTTACACATATACCTAAGTGCATATATTATATATGTATGCACTTAGGTATCTGTGTAAATATATTGCTTTTGTAATTGAATCGATGAATGAATACACTCAAAATTATACCTTCAAAATAAATAAATCTAAACCAGTTCCTTTTGCTTGGATTCTCCGGGGCTGGTAACAGGTAGAGCAAGATTATCTTGGAAACGAAAACAAAACGCGGGAAAGACGACGCCTCCCTCTGGAGAAAAATCGCAGCTCCTCGAATCTCAATATGAGAAGCAAAACGTTGTGTTCGAACGCAAGTTTGATTGACCTCACGCGGTCTCCAAGGGACCACGTAATCTTACAAATACAAATATATATATATATATATATATATATATATATATATATATATATATATATATATATATATATAAAGGTATAATCCACGAGGGAAAATAAACAACGGAGTTTCCGCAAGATCTTTCGACGTTCAAACGTCCTTTACTTAGCAGATGAACTGACTTACATGAGGAATTGACAATACAAGAAAGGTCGTATAACTGACAGATAGGGATTATAAAGAGATTAGTACCTAGAATCCGACACACCTGGAAGATGAGTAACTTTCCCAAACAAGCATAAACATGGGTACAAAATTTAAAATCAATAGGAAGGGCTTTTAAAACATACAGGCTATATCAGTGAAAACCAAGACAAAACTATGTCTTACCATCTAATAAGGATATGTAAAACACTTGGGAATAATCAGCCAAACTTCTGGAAAAGTTCAGAAATTTATACCAACGCAGGCACCAGTAAAGAAAAAAAAACAAAAAAAAACACACACACATTCCAGCTTAAACCACACATACCCATGGTAGTTCTACAAAAGACTTCAACACTTCGAAAATAATTTACCTTCAGTATTTCGATGATACAGTTTTAAAAAATAAATTTATGTCCTGGAAATTCGATCAGCATAACTCCGAAGACGTTCAGTGACAAGGAAATGCCGGTTACTTTATGTAAGATTAAGTAAACGTCACAGTTGGGTCATGTTTGGTGTTCAAAAGAGGCACAGAAGACCTCAGTATCGAAATGTATGTGTGTGTGTAAGAGAGAGAGAGAGAGAAGAGAGAGAGAGAGAGAGAGAGAGAGAGAGAGAGAGAGTTTGTTTGTACGGAGTTTTACATTGCATGAAACCAGTGGTTATTCAGCAACGGGGCCAACGGCTTTACGTGACTTCTGAACCACGTCGAGAGTGAACTCCTATCACCATAAGAGAGAGAGAGAGAGAGAGAGAGAGAGAGAGAGAGAGAGAGAGAGAGAGAGGAGGTTTGAATTGAATGTAGAATTTAGGCCAAAGGCCAAACACTGGGACCTATGAGGTCATTCAGCGCTGAAACGGAAATTGACATTGAGAATTTTGAAAGGTGTAACAAGAGGAAAACATCAAAGCAGTTGCACTATGAAGCAATTGTTAGGAGAGGGTGGAAAGTAAGAAGGAAGAAAGAATACGAAGGGAGTTACAGTAAAAGGAACGAAAGGGGTTGCAGCTACGGGCCGAAGGCAGGCTGCAAAGAACCTTAAGTGATGCTTACAATCCACTGCATGAGGTGCACTGACGGCACTATCCTCTACGAGAGAGAGAGAGAGAGAGAGAGAGAGAGAGAGAGAGAGGGAGAGAGAGAGAGATATTGGTTGTATTAGGAGAAGAGTAAGGAATCAGCTCTTAAGGTTTTAAAAATTTTTGTACCACTAACATATATCTATTTTCTCCGATGAAATATATACTAATAAGAATAATGTGTATTCTTTGGCGCGCACGAGTTGACGCCTACTCTCCTAACACAGTCACTGATATATCACTAATCTAATTTTTTGGGCAACGAGCTTACTTGCCCCATGCTTTCATCCCCCCAGAGTGCAAACAGTCAAGTGCAATGGCTAATCAGGGCAACAAATGCATTACAGTTTTTAACAAATTGCACTAATACATACACACACATATGTATATATAATATGTCTGTGTGTATAAAATAGCTTGTAAGCAATCACTAATAAATGCTGATGCACATGTCCAATACTCTATTTTAAGAGAACACTTCACCAATGTCTGAACCTTTTCTTATCCTTTTGTATGAAGCAACTGAAGGAAAAGACGATATTCATTTGCATGTTAATCTAATTTTTGTTCTCTTCTGCCGACAAAATTGTTTCAGCCATTTACTCAGTGCTTCGATAGGTTACAATTGAACTACATTCCAATAAAGAGAGAGCAGCCAAAATCAAAGATGATCAGAAAGCCCAGTCACAATGAAAAATCAGCAAAACATCTACGGCTGCGCGCAATATATATACGGAGATCCGTACACTTAAGAATGTATAAGTCATCTATGTAAACCCCTCTTCTTCTTGCAGATATCTCTATGGACGTTACTACTTGCCAACTACACGTTTTCTTCAGCAGCTCCTAACGGGGCAAAGGCCGGTGTTAGCTACATAATCTACAAGAATGGGATCGGCTTAGCCCCCCTCCAGACATGGAAGTCCCTATCTACGGGGAGCTTGACGCAGGTACGTCCAGGGAATAGATCAGACCATTCACCATCTGTCAACTGATTTCTCCCCCACCCCCCCTCCTGAAAACTCCACTGACGAATTCAGTATCATAACCTCGCATTCCCTTTCATGTTGAGACATTTCTCTTATCTTTGTAATTTTTTGGAATTGCCGGCTTCCCTTTCACAGAGTCCCCCAACCCCCCACCCACCCCACCCCGAGGCATCATCCCAGGGGTAGGCATCCTCCGATTCCTGACATGCGATCCAATGCATCAGCCGAGTGTTTCTATCCTGGCCTGATTTGCATAAGGGAAGAAGCACTCTGCCGAAACGTCAGAATCGAAGCGCCAAATGCAAATCTCCTATACTCAGCTGCGCGGATCTCCTTCGTCTTTCTATTTCTGTTTTACTTTTTTCTCTCTCTCACTCCCTCTCTCTTTCGCCGAACCCGCAGTGTGCCATGATGACCTCCAGATTGGATTCCGGGTTCTTCAGCTTCAGCGTCGCCGGAGAAGGCAACGGCTCCGCAAGTTGCCGCATCCTCGCGCCGCCCGTAGTGAATCTCTGCGGCGATTTCATAACGCACGAGACCTTTTCTTCCGTGTGGAAATTGCAGGTGAGCGAACAATTGCCTCCCCCCCCTAACACCCCCCGCACAAACAAACTGTCTCACCGGCTGGATTCCCTCCTATGGTGCGTATCGTTCGGCCTATTGTCACGGTGGGTATAAATGTATATCGTTCAGCCTATTGTCACGGTGGGTATAAATATAGTAGGCAGTTTGGTTACATTGCATTGCCGCATTCGAAGATGCTATTCAAATCCACTGGAGCTTGTAAGTTGCAAAAGCGTGGTGCATGTGTCAGTTTATGCAATACAACCATTCAATAGCAAGGGTCTTGCAAAATATATCGCAGAGTGATTGAAAATGTTTCATAGGCATGGATCTAGTCGAAGATTACACTAAATACTTGGGATCTTTTGTTTATTCTAATTTTGATAGGGTTAGAGGTAAGACGTCAAGTAAACTAAGAAATGAAATAATCTATCCTTTACATCAAAACTTTGGACGAATAATTAAACGAACAGATCACGTGACAATGGCAACAATTGCATTTCGGGATGACCCATGGCCATCCTTCAAGCTTTGATGCTTTTCAAACATTGCTTTAGCCATGAGTGGGTAAATAAACATACTCCCATTCTAAATCTAGAATAATATACACGAATCTAGTAACGTTCTAGAGTCATTAGAATGTGCATTTTGTCCAGCTTTTTTTTTTTTTTTTTTTTTTTTTAAATTATTTTATAACGGTATTAATTGACCGTATCGCCAAAACTGACAGCAACATAAAATGATCACCGGACAGTAGTCGGAATGGAATGGAATATAGGGTTTAGGCCAAATGCCAAGCACTGGGACCTTTGCGGTCATTCAGCGCTGGAAAAGGAATTGAGAGTAGGTAAGTTTGAAAGGTTTAACAGGAGAAAAACTTCGCAGTTGCACTATGAAAATCGTTAGGAGAGGGTGGATAGCAAGATGGAAGAACTACATATATGAACGGAAGTTCAGTAAAAGGAATGAAAGGTGTCGCAGCTAGGGGCCGAAGGGACGCCGCAAAGAAAAAATAAATCAATAAATATAAATAAATAAATAAGAATAAATAAATAAAAATCAATCAATCAATAAAAATAAAAATAAATAAAAATAAATGAAGAATTTGAGATATAAAAAGTAAATAAATAAATAAATAAAAATAAATGAATATGTAAATATAGATACATATATAAGTAAATGAATAAAAATAAATAAATAAGAGTAAATAAATATAAATAAATAAAATAAATTTAGTAATGCCGACAGTGCATAGCGTGAGAAGCACTGACGCCACTACCCTCCTACGGGGAGTAGTTTGAAA
Source organism: Macrobrachium nipponense (assembly GCF_015104395.2). NCBI lineage: Eukaryota > Metazoa > Arthropoda > Malacostraca > Decapoda > Palaemonidae > Macrobrachium > Macrobrachium nipponense. The sequence goes on along the minus strand of NC_061091.1, from coordinate 15,420,927 downwards.
GGTAACAGTACGACAAGGATCTCTTACAGCGTAATCTACAGAGGGTACTGAAGAGAAAGGGATGACCTGACGCCTACCATCCCGACTCTTCGGGTAATACGCGTCGTTTCGTTGGTCATCCCAAGGTGTCTTCAACCATTATTACCATCCAGTCAATCAATCTGAAACGACTCTCTGAAAGGGGGGTAAAAGCTGTCTGTAATCTTTGTTCGATACATGTTAAAATAAATAGAAAAAAAAATGGCAAATGGTCAAGGACCAATTAAATTTCCTCGGATACTTCCCTCAACTGTTGGTTGGTGGAAGGGAAATCCGGTAATCTCGAACCAGGCTTTTCATTGCGAACTAAAAATAAATTTGCAGTCATGAAGATTAGATTTTGGTTTATGGATTTTAGGCATACAAGCCCCAAGGCAGTGGGACAACTGTGGCCATTCAACGTTAAAATCAAACATTAAATTAGATCAAATTTATTAAAAAATATAAGTTAAGATGAAGAATGTACCAAAAGTATATATTTTTTAATATATAAAGATTAGACAGCATTTCATATCTGAGGGAGCTTTATAACCGACCACTGCAATGAAGAGGAGAGACAGGAAATGTTTGCGACACCTTTATTTCAGCGTCGACACTTCTCGTTTGCAGCAGATGTAGACGTTCTCGAAATCTCTTGAGCAACATCGCCCATTCGGAAATCGTTGCCGGGGTGTGAAGACGCATATTTATCCAAGAGTAATCCACGCCAGGTCCTGCTTCTCTCAAGGTGACGATGATACTGCTGCTGCTGCTCTGACGCAAAACCCCTTGATGGTGGTTTCTTTAAAGATGACTCCTGAATTCCCTATTCTTCATTAAAAGCCCGGTATATATAATGCTTTTCCTAACAATTGATTCATAGGGCAACTGCGATGTTTTTCTCCTGTTACCCCTTTCAAACCTTTTACTGTCAATTTCCATTTCAGCGCTGAATGACCTTATAGGTCCCAGTGCTTGACCTTTGGTCTAAATTCTATATTCGCTTCACTTTACTTAAGCAATTCCTACAGTGCACCACCTGAGGTGTACTGAAGGCACTATCCCCTATAGATTTCATAATTATGGTGAGTAAGGAGTGGTTCAGTAGCCTACCTACCCATAGGTAAGAAAAAGTACTAATGAAAATCAATTGGGCATTTAAAACTAAGATTAAATATATATATATGTATATATATATATATATATATATATATATATATATATATATATAGACACATACACACACACACACACATATATATATATATATATATATATATATATATATATATATATATATATATACTGTATACACACACACACACACACACACACACACACACACACACATATATCAATTATATATATATATATATATATATATATATATATATATATATATATATATATATATATATATATATAGAGAGAGAGAGAGAGAGAGAGAGAGAGAGAGAGAGAGAGAGAACTGGAAAAACTTGAAAAACTGGAAAGCTCTGTAGCAAAACCTAACAAAATTGTAAGTGACTAACCTGTTCACGGGACTACAAAGCAATGTGAAATAAAAACCATTATATTTTTAAGATTTGGGATGAATATCTCACCGCCGTGGAGTAGTAAATGAAAGAGCTAGAAGCAATAAACGGCAGGTACTACAGCCGTCTCACGCACGACACAAATTAAAGGGACCCCGTTTGCTTTGCCATCATTCCAGTTCAAGCCAGTTTCGCTACTTCGGTGCCCTTTATTTTTGCAGACGATTGTACACCATATTTTTTTTATTTTTTATTATTAAACTTCTAAGGCTCCTTCAGGTTTAACCTGTGGTTTATAGTTATCACATCTGAATCGATCTGTTATTGACTGAGATAGACAAAAAGATGTGGGGGGCGGGAGGGCGGGCGACGGAGGCCGGGGGGGTAGTTGGGGGAGAATACATGGAGAGTCGAATAATTAACGTGTATGGATAAAAATACCACTGAAGCACGTCATTATAGTTACCATTATTAAGGATAATATTGCCTAGCATCAAGACGCAAGTTAACACTAACAAAAAGAAACAAATGAAAGAGTACCAAAATATGAAATAATCCCCTGTGTGCCTTACAGAAACGAAGTACATTGACGAACACTATTTCATCATTTACGATAACGAAACAACAAAAACATTATTACGTATAAATCATGATGGTAATGCGAAGAAGAAGGAATAAGGTAGAAATCTTTTCCTGGCGAGATCTGAGCACAAACGTAACTGTGAATACATCATGTACACATACGGTACATATCAATATTTATGTATGTATACACAGATACACACAGTAGTGGTTGTTGTTATTGTTTTTGTTGTTGTACAGTTGTTGTTGTTGTTGAAATACTCATTACCTAATCAAATTCTTGCTATTAATAATGATTCATTGAAACAAAACAATGTTTTATCATTCATATACATTGGGGCGGGCCGGGAGGGGCGCACGGGACCAGGTACCACCCCCTTAAATCCGCAACTGGTCCCCCCCACCCCGCCCCCCTTTTGCGGAAACGTTAAAAAAAATTAACAGCTACATTCGCCACCACACTCGTTCTCGCAGCCCCCCCCCCCCCCCCCCCCTTTCCAACACGCTCGTTAATGAAACGTTTGCAGGCGGGCGGGAAATATAAACGGAGACGTTCATTTGTGCTAAATACTAGATTCAGTTTTCGGAATTACTTCACAGATGCCGTCGTTAATAACGGTGCCAGCACAGAGGAGCGGGTCTGGGAAATACACCTCTAACGGACAAGGGAAGGACAGAGAAAGACAGAAGAAGGAAAGAAAGATACATGAAAGGCGGAGAAGGAAAGAATGAGAAGGGACAGGAGAGAGGAATGATGGATAAGGGAAAGATGGAGAAAAGAAAGGAGTAGGGAAAGATGGAGAGAGGTAAGAAGAAGGGAAAGAATGTGAAGGAGAAGGGAAAGGAGAGGGGAATGATGGATAAGGGAAAGATGGTGAAAAGAAAGAAGGAGTAGGGAAAGATGGAGAGAGGTAAGAAGGGAAAGAATGTGAAGGAGAAGGGAAAGGAGAGGGGAATTATGTATAAGGGAAAGATGGAGAAAAGAAAGAAGGAGTAGGGAAAGATGGAGAGAGGTAAGAAGAAAGGAAAGAATGTGAAGGAGAAGGGAAAGGAGAGGGGAATGATGGGGAAGGGAAAGTTGGAGAAAGAAAAGGAGGCGTAGGGATAGATGGAGAAAGGAAAGAAGAAGGGAATGAAGGCGAAGAAGGGAAAGATGAAGACAGGAAAGAAGGAGTGGGCAAAGATGGAGAAAGGAAAGAGGAAGGGAAAGAAGGCGAAGGAGAAGGGAAAGGAAAGAGAAAGAAAAGGGGAAAGGAGAAGTAAAAGAAAGGAAAGAACAGAAGGGAAAGAGGGAGAAGAGAAATAAAAAGGGAAAGGGAAAGGAAAAGAAGTAGAGGGGAAAGGAGGAGACAAGAAAGAATTGAATGAAGGCAAAGAGGGTTGCAATTTGGTATGTTTGATGATTGGATGGTGGACAATCAAAATAGGGGCGAATCGACGGACGGACAGACAAAGCCGCACAAATACTTTTCTTTTACAGAAACCTAAAATCAATAAAAGATACTGTTACACATCACTAATTCTACACTTGTTACACATGCTGAACGTCTAAAGACAATATAGACACTTCAACATTGCCACAAATCTCGCAACGAATCATTTTAATTCCCCAACACTGAATTAACCTTTCACCTGACAATGATGAAGGGCCATATACCTCTATTCCTAATTCCGGCATATTTTCATTACTACTCGACTCATACATGCAAGTCGAGTTCGATACACCTATAACTGCACATCAAACTAAATTTACGCATCACGACTTTAACAGATTTTATTGTCGAACAACACTTTAGCCTCGCACCTTTAATGTATAATATTAAGCCAAATCTTAAACCTGCCTGCCCTGTTGAGCAATCTAAACCTATTCTTCTGGCTGACAATTTAAATGCTGTGGATATTTACAGACCCGTAAGAGGGCAACACATATACGATGCCATCACAAATAATTTTGCGAAACTGAGATTGGATAAGACAAAAGACGTAGCGTATGCTTGTAATTAGTGACTTTGATTTTCTTCTAATCTGGAAATTGCTACAGGTTACATAACCTAACAAAAAATCTTTGAAATGTTTGACAACGTTACAGAATTACTTTCAGTTGATTAAATCATTCAACAATTAATATTCAAGTAACGGTGCTTAAGAGTTAGGACTTAGAAAATATAATAATTATACTGAGGGATAGGTCGTCCAAATGTCTGTTATTGAAGAATTGTTCAAAAAGGGATGGTTAAGAAGAAACTAGATGTCTGTGGAACACCCGGCAGTGGCATTTCCTTATTTGACCTCTGACCTATCGGTGCGACCTTGGCTTCACTTCAAACATGTGTTTCATTAATGATGTAGCATGCCAAGGAATAAGTCTCTATCTCATACACTTAATACTTTGTGGGACGGACAGACATATTGAGAGTAGTAATGGATCAAAATAGTTACCAGCGACCCATGTTTTGTAAATAAATGGCTTCCAGTTGTATTTCTGGTCATGTTTTTGTTATATAGTATTATGGTTACATTGATGTTATTTATACTACCCAATACAATTGGAGGCAGGGGATACCTGCGTTCAAAAATGAAAAGCCTCCCCCTCTGAAAAGTACTGAAAAAAACTGACTTAGTTGTGATATTCTGTTTTGTTTTCAAAATGAAAAATGCCTGATTTACCAATTCAGTGCAAAAAGAGATAGCTACTTAATTTGTAAACCAAAAGTTATCCATTTTCGAAATTTAAGAGAAAACAAGCATTTAATTTTGTTTTTACAAGTTTTCGAATAAAGCGTTGGATTTTGTTTCCAGGGTTACTCGACGAGTGTGAAAGTAGGGAACGACGGCAATATAACCCAAGAAGCTCCAGGGCAATGCAACCCGTTGGGAGAGGTCAACAACGAGGACCAAGGAGATACCACTGGAGACAAGGGAAGCACAGGCAAATCAGAATCAGAAGAAAACGGAAACACACAGACAAGCGGTGAGCAAGAAACCAGCAATACAGACAACAGCGCAGCCACAGACAGCAATGATGCAACCACAGAAACCAGCAGCGTATCCACAGGCACCAACAACCAAGCCAACAGAAACACCAGCCACGTCAGCCACAGACCCAACAACGCATGCCAACGAGCACCAATGCAATCGCAGCACAGACACCAACAACGCAGCCACAGACACCAGCATCGCAGCCACAGACACCAACAACGCAGCCACAGACAGCAATGATGCAACCACAGACACCAGCAACGCAGCCACAGGCACCAACAACGCAGCCACAGACAGCAATGATGCAGCCACAGACACCAGCAACGCAGCAGCCACAGACGAGAACACAGTTAACACCAAAGGAGATACCAACACCAAAGGCGATTCCGGTTCCCAAGGAACGGGCGGCAAAGGGTGCAAAAGCCAAGGTAAAGGCAATGGCAAAGGTTGTTATAATAAAGGGGATTAATAAACAAATATGTATGAACAAGAAAATGAACTGGAATAACTGTCGGGTTTAAAAAGCGTGATCTAATTCACGCTGTCCCTGGACAAGGTTCCAAAAGCTCTCATAACCCTCAAAAAAAAAAAAAAAAAAAATTACAAATCTGACTAGGTCTTGATACTGGGTTTTCTAACTTCTTTTCTCAAATTGACTAATCTCCCTCATTAGATCCCCAGTAGATTGCTTTTTCTGTGTGAGTCCACTATTTCTCTACCCTTTCTCTCTTTCTTTCTGCCTTACATCAACTAATATGACTCTCTCTACCTCCTTCTGTCAAATGGGCTCATCTCTATCTCCCTTTGTAAAATCTATCGCTTTCTCTCTCTCATCATTATTATTACTATATCTTTCTTCGTGTTCTGGCCCCTTAGTAGGCCTCAGTTGTGTCTCTACTCTTTGTGTACTTGGAGTTTACCTCTGAACTTTGAATATATCCACATTTGCCTGAATTCCCCTGTGCTATTCCCAACTGTACCTGCTATCAGCGCCACTCTCTCTTTTATGAACATTTTAACGGCTCTTTTAGCTTTTAGTCCGAACTCTGCATAGTTTTTAGTTTTTTCTGTCCTGCCCTCTAAGGCGAGTTTAAACTAGGCTTCACCCCACGCTGCATGCTTAAGACTCCTCACCAACTCCTCCCAAATTCTTGTTAGCCCTGCCTACTGGACTGCTCATCAAGAGTCACGCCACACCACTAAGTCAACCTATTGAGCACTCCAGGAGGCGGGGCTAACAAGAATTTGGGAGGAGTTGGTGAAGAGTCTTACGCATACGGCGTGGGGTGAAGCCTAGTGTAAACTCACCTTTAGCATGTCCTCAGTTCTGTCAAAGCTCTTCCATTTTGGCTAGAACTGACTCGTTCCTTTGGTTCCCAGCATTTCCCGTAATGTTACCTATAATAAACTGTACTTTCTACTGGAGTTTTCCCTTCGATTGTATTTTTCTTCTAATCTGAAACTTCCTTTTGGCTCCTGTTACATATACACACAAGGCCAGAATGTACTAAAGTATGGTCAAGAAATTATATTTTGAATCTACAGAACTGCCCGCTGAATAGTTCCAGTTCTTGTCCTTGCACACTCTCTTCAAGTATCATTAGGTTTACAAGAAAATATATTTCCACACTTCCTTCATTCACAACGTTCTGAGAATGTCATAATTTTTGTTTGCTAAAAAGGAACTTTATAAAAATCATCTGCTTAACAATAGTTTATTCATTATTGACCGCATAACCTGGCCATGATTACAATTCACTCATTTTTCCATCACTGTACGTAGGTGTTCTGTATATGAGGTGACTAAAGGTTAAAAAGCATATTTACTATCAGTCTCAAGTCCTTGGTTACAAGTGGGTGTCACTCATGGAATTCCTCATCGTAAAAGCAAAGTTAAAAAGCTAGAATTAATACATGACTACTTCACTTTTCAGGTATTTTACTTTCCTAAATATCTTCTGAAATTCAATTGTACTTACATAACCCTTAATGGTAAATATACTGACTCCTACTAAACCAGACTTCCAGGATAAAATCAAACTATATGATGCACAGGATGCATCCACGCTACCGTAAAACATGTTGCAAAAACACGTCGGCAACGTACGCATATAAATTAAAGAACAGATATAAAAGAAACCAACGACTGTTAGTGGTGAACGAATCTTTGGTCAGGTCAGTGACTCTACCTCCCCCTGTCTTCAACTCTCCAAACCTCTTGCTCGGTCCCCTGACATTTTCAACGCTACTCCTTTTAACCTTGGCTTCCACATTGTTCAAAAGGAAGGGGTTGCCTTCACTTTAGCACTAATAACAAGCCAGATACAAGTATCTAGTATGTAGATATTTGTTTCCTGAAAGGCAAATACATGCCGGAAGCTATCAGGCACACCTCATCTCGAGAAAAGGCATGAGCTTGGATGTGCTGCTTTTGACCTGGAACACCTTAAGGCTCTGACGCATAAACGTCCCAATTTAGTAATGAAGGCTACGTCATGGACTTCCCTTTATCTGAAGTTTATTTCAAGTAGCCTACATCTCAGTTGTTGTTGAAGGTAGTTTTGTTCATCAAGACCTACCTGGTGTTCTTCAGGGTAACGTTCCGGGATCTTTGTTCGTTTTTAGTCTTTATCGGCAAATTAAATAGTGCACCATTCTGACGATACAAGAATGAATTGAATACGGTCTCTTCCAAAACGCAACGACCATCAGTAATTGCCATTCACACTTCTAGGTGCACGTCACCGTAATTGTTACGTATTTCAGATGACACGCAAATGACAAATAAAAGCGACAAGTCATCAAGTTAAGAGCAAACTATATGCAAAATCACACTGAAATACCTACATCGCTGTTCATACAAGAGACAAGGATCAAAGCTCAGTCTTGTGTCCCCCCCCCACCCCCACCCCCAAAAAATATTAAATCTTAAACGAAAATAAAGGTCGAACATCGACCAGTTTATAATCAATTCAAGATTAAGCAAAACTAGATGCTCAGTACAGAAGTCCAATTACAGTCAATAGTTATCCTGTAAACTATAGGGAGAAGCGTAGACAGAAGGGCAAACAGACGTTGGTCTCATCAGCATCTCCTCGCCCGTTCTGAGAGAGAGAGAGAGAGAGAGAGAGAGAGAGAGAGAGAGAGAGAGAGAGAAGAAAAGACACGGAAGTGCATTTCAGAGTAAATAGAAACGCTTGGTATTCCCAACAAATCAACGTCAAACGAATCAAGAGCACCCTCCTTCCCAAGAGTCATCACTGATTCAAACTTTAACAATTAGCGATGGTTGGGCAACGTAGACCTATTTCCGGGCACATCTGTTCCTTTAACAGGGTCCTCTATTTTCCCCCAAACAGAATGGTTCCCAAATCAACATATTTCCAGAGGCAGAAGCAACTTACAGGCTGAACAAAGGGACAAACGGAATGACAGCCATACGTTACCCAACTGCAAACTATTGTTGAGCAAGTCCTCTGATGAAGGCGTGTATACACGTCACCGAAAGCAAGTTGACACTTTCATTAGAAGTTGCATTTCTCTCTCTCTCTCTCTCTCTCTCTCTCTCTCTCTCTCTCTCTCTCTCTCTCGTGCATCCTTATAAAACCATGAAATGTATCTCAGTATTTAACAGTATCAGAAGAAGTCATCTCTCTCTCTCTCTCTCTCTCTCTCTCTCTCTCCACAGTTGACACAATCAACAGCTTTTACGAATTTACTTATGTTTGTTCAACAAGAATTTACTTCACGAAGCGACAAATATATGCACTCTTTAACAAATGCGATTTAAGACAATTTAAATTTATTTTTCTTCGCACGAAATTATAACACAATCTTTTCGTGCATAACGCTTACCATTTTGTGCAAGCAATTACGAAGGGATAAAACATTTTTGTATAATTTAGGAACCATACAGAGTGCAAAGATACTTTGGAAGTTAAAATGTACTGATGAAATCATTTGTTCAGGGACATTGAGAGTGAAAGCATGGAGATGTTTTAAGTACAAGCAATACAAAAAAGTTTTAACCTGATAACTGAGAGTATAAATCAGTGGAAAACTATTGTTAGGAAGTTTGACAAAAGCACCAATCAGGAGATTTATGCAACAGAGAAACTGAAAATGTATTGGACTAACGTTTTGGGAACCATACTACGAGTGCAATATTCAGCTGATTCCGAGTGAAGAAATACTGGAAAAGCGAGAAATAATAAGTTGCTTTAGGAAGCAAAAAATGTAATAGACGCCTACTATGATGGTTTGCGGTCTGGCAAGAGTAAACGGTACTTGTTAAACTTTCATTCAATATAATCTTCCTTCGCTTCATATTATTATGTTTTTTTGCATGCATAGGGGATGGCAACTTCCAAATATATTACTTAGCAATTTAAGAAGGTTAGGACAGACTTATAAATGAAGGTTAAATACAGGCAGTAAAATATATAAACACGCACACCTGCTTACAAAGGTGTGTGTGGATGTGTGTGTATATATATATTTATATATATATATATATATACTATATATATATATATTTATATATATATATATTATATATATATATCTAACAATGGGAGCACCGCCCCGTTATTCACATAGGTAAGCGTTAAGCCAAGAGCGGAAGGTTTACTGGTAAAACCTTGTCTTGTAACACATTCTCCTCTCTCTCTCTCTCTCTCTCTCTCTCTCTCTCTCTCTCTCTCTCTCTCTCTCTCTCGATACCCAACTCTGGCAATAGACTTCCTCTCTCTCTCTCTCTCTCTCAACCTCCACTCCATTATCTAAGGTCACCAAATCAGAGTCGGAGCTACAAAAATATACGTTTATTCAAAGCAAAGTACTAATTGAATAATTCAGATTCTTATAGGATAATTAATGGAATGATAACTCATAGTTCAATTAACTTAGATAACCCCCGGTGAATAATAATCTTAATCAGTAATAGTCAAATACCAATTATCTCCTCTCCAAAATATTATAGTTCCCTCCACACAGGACACAGTCTCCCCTCACTAGGACACTTAGCCCCCTCCACTAAATCCCCCCATTGCAGCTTGGAATATCACACACTTAAATAGATAAACTTTCGCAGAGCTATCCCGGCATTCTGCCTTTTCTCCCCGTAACTGTCTCCCTCGTTCTGGCTAATACATGCCATTAAGAACGGACATAGCTCGTACACGTACACATGTTCACACTCTTTGTCAACGCCCTGAAACTACTTTCAACTGGTTTCAAAGTCACCTTCTCTCGAACGCACATAACTACAGGATGATCATTGACCTGCTTAGGTACATCAGCATTCTTAAGCTGTCGCCCAAACTCTCAGTCTCCAGGGAAGTTAAAAATGATGAATCTGTACTTTCCCCCTGCTTACAGATTAGCTCGGCCACCATCCTGGCTAGCCCCAGCCTAGCCATAGGCCACATAAAACAGCTCATTATATAAAAAAAAACATATTGGCCGGCTCAAAACACAAAATATAGTAATAACTGCACGTCTCTGGCAGTATAAAGTAATGTCTATCACACATTATCTCAAAAAAAAAACCCAACCAGGGCTATAATAACAATTGGGTGTATAAACTTTTTTTCCCATCTTGAACTTTCCCACACACTCCCTCTTTGTCTGCAACTGCTTGCACAGACTCGTAGAAAACACGTTGTAGGAAGGCGAAACGTCTCCCTGCGGAAGACATCCAACGGCTTCTGTAGACCCAAAAACGCTGTAGAACTCTGTAGACTTGTAGAAACTTCTCGTATGTAGGCAAACGACAGCAACATCTCTGCAACGGCTGGTGGGCGTCTTGCTAGCGTCGGGAACGACGATTATGGTGTGTTTAAGTATGTCAGTCAAGTCATTGGTCAATCAAAAAAGAATTAACCCCAGACATACTTCTATCAAAAAATGACCTCAAAAATTCCTAAAAGTACTAACTGAACGTCTCCCAATTAACTCCATTTAATATGACCACTGAACTAATTTCTAACTTCAACTCGTGAAGGAACTCCATATGATCGCTAAATCATAAGTCATTATCACAACCCCGCAAAAAAAATATATATTAAGTTCTCTAACTTAATTCTCCAATAATAAAAAAAAACTTCACCAAATTCATACACCAGCACACACTCCAGAACTCACAGTAACTCCACGGACTTCGGTCATCACATTTCAAACAAATTCTCACAAGTAAAAAAAAAAAAAGTAATGAGCCCAAGAAAAAAAATCACATAACAAACCCAGCCCCGAAATTACCACTGAAAAATGTTCTCTCAAGCTCTGATATTTCAACAACCAACAAAATCAGTAAAAACTCTCCAATGTCTAATAGCAAAAACCCTTCACTGCTCATATAATTAATTTCCATGGAACGTAATATCAAACGCCCATTTCATGCAATTCACAAAGCCCGATAAATTACATCTCCCGTCCAAAAAGAAATGCTATTTAAAGCTCAATCCCCAATTACATCTCTCATAGGGAAAAGGAAAAGAAAGAAAAAATAATAATAACAGCGATAATAATACGTGAATTCTCCCCATCACACAATGTATATAATATACATAAACCCACGTTTTCCCCATAAATGCATTATGTATAGTTACGGAATTTTGCCATCGCAACTTTTCCAGCTATCGGATACGGCCAGAAAGCAACCCCTTACACGTGCATTTTCATGAAATGCTATGGTCAACATTTCCAGATATTGCAAAAACTCTGAGCAATCACCACTAGAGGAAAAGAGTCAGCAACCGGACTCATCCCAGTATTGTCAGCAAAAAATCCACCTGCGGACCCGTGTGCTCGAACTGCAGCATAAAAATGTCTAGTCAGACTCACAACTTCAGAAACCCACGATTCTCAAAAAAAGGTTCTATACTGACACCAAGTAAGCACATTTCACAAAATTATCTCCAGGATACGACTAAGGTGCTCAAAATTTGTCTCAAAGACATAACTCTCACAAATGATATTACTCAATTATATGAAAAATTATCACCTATTCGGGATAAAAAAAAAACTACTGTAAACTCACCATTCAGCAATTATATGCCTTAAAAAATAACTCACTGGTGAACATAAAAAATGCAACTTCTCCATAGGACCACAATGCAGTAATACCACTCGCCTCCAACTAGTCACAAAACCAAAAAGAACCACAGAACCCTTCTCATGGTTCGTAAAACTCCAAGAAATTCAGCTAAAAAAAATCATAGCCACAAAAAAAGGTCACCCCCAAAGATTAATGTCATCTCCACATATATATAAATCACCATATTAATAATAACACCACTCTGGTGATAAAAATATTTCCTCCATTTAATTAATAACCACACCACCATATTCCCTCTTTATTTCACCAATAACCACGTGTTAATAAAACCACCACTCCAGTAACAAAAAATATTCACCTCTGTTTCGGTAAATAAAAACTACTTACCTCTATTTCACCAATAACTCCATGTGGAATAAAACAAGTCTCCAAAAATATTAAATTTCCAAGCAGGATAATCAAAAATGAAACTCCACCCCTAAAAAATGTACTCAAAGCACCTAGCTGACACGCTCAAAAAATATTGCCCCATGTCTCCTTAAAAATGTGTTTCCATTTGCAACAAAAATGGCTACAAAATAATTAAACTAACATAGCTCTCACCACCATAGGCCTAGACTGTGGAATATCTCCAAAAAAATAAATATCAAATGGCCAAAATATATTATACCTCCAAAATATTATATCTCAAATTATATCTCCAATTCTCCAGGAAAATAACTCAATGTTATAGTCAAAGACTATAAACTCTCTGTTTAGCATAACTGCTGAAAAAGGGCAAAAACTCTGCAAATAAAATTGCCCAGGAAATTCTAGAAAAAATCACCAATGTGCCATAATTCATTACAACAGAACTCCAAATTCAAAGTGTCTAAGCAAAGACTTCTCCATATGCACTAAGGCATAGGCCACTAGAAATTTAACCAAGTTTCCTATCTCTGGCAAAGTTGTCACAAATACAACAAAGGTATTGTGCAAGAGACCCATGACTTCTGGAACACAAATATCCAGGAAAAAAAAAGATATAGTGCCATTTCGTATGCATTCAAAAAATGCAAAAATTCTCACATAAATCTCTCTGTAGCATCAAATAGCTGAAATTACAAACACATTCCCGCGCAATGACTCCAAGTCACGAACTGAGATATTAATTAATTCACACAAACTGGAGAGAAAAAATAAATTCAAATTCGCCCATGATAAAAAAAAGACTTGCGTCAGCTATGGCTAACTTCTAAAAAAAAGAAAAAGGAAAATCAATGGCACTGTTAACTATCCCCGTGACTCACGTAGATGTCAAGCAATTTTCTGCTGAACTCATAAAAAAAGAAAAACAAAAAATGTGTCGTTAGTTCCTCACATATCCACAAAAAAAATATCACCACCCTAGATAATCATTACAACACCCATGTTAGTCTATAAAACATCACTGATGTTAATGCTTGCCCATTCAGCAAAAATTCAGCACAAAATTCACCAGAAGTTCAGCAAAATTCAGCACAATTCACCAAAAATTCAGCCAGATTCATCACCCATGAACCACTGACATATTCTCCAAAGTCATAGATATTTAGTAAATAATTAACCACAAAACTTCTCCCATAATTCATCGTAATAATCCTCCATAATATAATTATCTGTAATAATTATTAAATAATCTCCCATGAAATATCTCAAATCTCCTGTAAAATAAGTCTCAAATCTCTCGTAAAATATGTCTCAAGTAATGATAATTATACTTAAGTAATCCCCCGTAAAATATCTCATGTAATAATAATTCTCCATAGTAATAATTCTCCTGCAAATATCTCAAGTAAGGGCATTAATATTGCCATTCCCCAATATTTATCATATTGCCACACCAAAATCAACACCATTTCCCCAGTATACACCACCATTGCCACACCAAAAATCAACACCACTCACTGGTATCATCATCAATCATCACCACCCAGCAACACCGGGCATCACCTTTCAGCAATCATCACCAGTCAGCGCCATTTTAAAGTAATCTCCCCGACACCAAGCAATCTCCATGTGATGGTAATTGCTTCATAGCGAAAGAAGTTAAAGGAAAGGAGAACGCATTTTCAAGAAGTTCGGCAGCAAGGAGGCGTTAGCGCAATGTGTTGGAGGTGCCTGTTATCATGATGGTTCTAGAATCGGTAGGAGTGTTGTGGATCTCGTCGGGACGTGAGAAACGCCGCGATTTCTGATGCAATACCTCGTCTAGATTCATCTAGGGAGTCCTAGTAAACTCGGGAGTCTGTGACGCTCACCGTAGGCTCCGCCCCCAGAGTGCCATATAAATGCGACTAACGAACTTTGGAGAGCAGTGATCGTAGAAGAAGGAAGAGATCGTAAAAGAGAGAGATCACCAGTTAGTAAGAGCCACAGATCAGATTATCAGTGAGAGATCAGCAGCAGTGATCGTCAGAGAGAGACTAGAGACGAAGGAACCGACGAATTATCAATCAAAAGAAGAGTTGTTCGAGAGTTGGTTGGATATTGGTCTAGTCGTCTTCAGGAGTGGACGGCCATGTTTTCTCGAAGTCGAGCAGACTTCAGAGAAGAAAAGGTCCTGCTACAGGTTTTGGGGAATTCCTGCCTTTCAAGTAGACTAGTTTCTGCAATATGGAGTCAAGAGGACGACTGCAATTGCCGCTCTACATTTATGAAGCCAGCGCGTCGAATTGCCAAATTGACTAGCAAGTATTTGAAATACCTCACTGTTCCCCCAGTTCATGCAGTGTAAGATTCTATCTTTTTATGTAAATAGGAGATACCATTCTGCATTTACCTTTGTTAGTAAGCTTGTAAATAAACCTTTGTTGTGTTAGTGTTTCTTTCTATATTCGTATCCCCAGTTTCAGCTGTTGGTGTTGAAGTATTTTTTTTATTATTTCGTATCGAACCTGAAGCGGACCTCTCTCAGAGGCCGTAACACTGTGTCGACCTTTGGCCAGGATATATCGACACCGTAACATTGTCTCAGAGTCCCCATTTATAATTATGCCTTTCAAAGCATAAGGATCGTTATCAGCTGATTCCTTGGCATTGAAAATTCCTTATCCAAGGCCAAACTCGTCCCCAATACCCCGACACAAAAAAAAAGAAAAGAAAAAGGAATTCACCCCCACTAAAAAAGAGCTTCATCCTCCTCTGAGCGATAGAACACCCCCTTGAAGTAACCCCACTCCCGAGGCAGACCACTACTCGCCTCCCTTTGCAATACCCCTCTGAGTCGGTTCAGCAGAAAATGCGCTGAGCGCGTAAGAACCAGTGGGCGCTCTATCTCCAAGAGGCAAAACCACAGTGTTGTATGTATGAAAACCATTCATACACACACGTATGCATTAAAACAAAGACGAATGCGTCTCTTTTAAACATGCGCCAAGATAAAACTTATCACTTCTGCTACTTTGAGAGAAATCTATTGTAATCTAAACTGCCTCTTTAAAATAATTCACACACAAAGTAAAAAAAATTATAATATAACACTCACTTCGCTCAAAGAAGTTTCACTGATCAACCGGCACCCTCACGGTATCTCGCCCTAGGCAAAATACTGAGCCTAGTTCAATTGCCCCGTCTCATTACCACAGTCAACGGACGGATATTTCTCATTCCCTCTCACCTAGTAACTGAAATTTAACAATTTTCCACAACTAGATACTCTGAAAACAGCATTTTATAGGTGATACCAATCTCACAAAAGGCTTTTTCGTTCGACCACCGCTTGCCACCACTCTAACAACGGGAGCACCGCCCCGTTATTCACATAGGTAAGCGTTAAGCCAAGAGCGGAAGGTTTACTGGTAACACCTTGTCTGGTAACACATTCTCCTCTCTCTCTCTCTCTCTCTCTCTCTCTCTCTCTCTCTTGATACCCAAATACCCAACTCTGGCAATACCCTTCCTCTCTCTCTCTCTCTCTCTCTCTATCAACCTCCACTCCATTATCTAAGGCCACCAAATCAGAGTCGGAGCTACAAAAATATATGTTTATTCAAAGCAAAGTACTAATTGAATAATTCAGATTCTTATAGGATAATTAATAGAATGATAACTCATACTTCAATTAACTTAGATAACCCTTGGTAAATAATAGTCTTAATCAGTAATAGTCAAACACCAATTATCTCCTCTCCAAAATATTATAGTTCCCTCCACACAGGACACAGTCTCCCCTCACTAGGACACTTAGTCCCCTCCACTAGATCCCCCCATTGCAGCTTGGAATATCACACACTTAAATAGATAAACTTTCGCAGAGCTATCCCGGCATTCTGCCTTTTCTCCCTCATAAACTGTCTCCCTCGTTCTGGCTAATACATGCCATTAAGAACGGACAATAGCTCGTACACGTACACATGTTCACACTCTTTGTCAACGCCCTGAAACTACTTTCAACTGGTTTCAAAGTCACCTTCTCTCGAACGCACATAACTACAGGACGATCATTGACCTGCATAGGTACATCAGCATTCTTAAGCTGTCGCCCGAACTCTCAGTCTCCAGGGAAGTTAAAAATGATGAATCTGTACACTCATTATACATATATATATATATAGTAGATATATATGATATATATATATATATATATATATATCTATATATATATATATATATATATATATAGATATATATATATATCATATATATATACATATATATATATATATATATATAATATATATATATATATATATATATATATATGTGTGTGTGTGTGTGTGTGTGTGTGTGTGACCATACTATCTTTTTGTGCTTATCACAAAGGCGTAACTCATAACACCTCCAACGATCCATACGATTTCTGTTCGTTTAGTCCCTCCTGCCAAGGATGGTGTTTTAGTTCCGTTTGCACATCTATCTTTCTGGCGATTAAAAGAAAATTGACGAAAGGATTTTGAGCAAACTCCGCGAAATAATTCGTCGGGTGACCTTCACACCATGACTGACTTTTGCTTAGTATCGAATAATATTTCAAGATTCTACTTCGCAAAAACAAACTAAAACTTCATCGTTATTTCGAGAAGGTCAAGTCTCCATCAAATTTCATAGAAATCCCTTCATTCATCTCAAGGTATTTTGATAATCATAATAATTATTACTGTACGACTATTATTATTCAAAATACTCATCCATTCAAGTGGAATAAACTACCTTTGCCTTGTGAATGCTAGTCCACCACTAATCTCTCATTGCCCTTTAAAAAAGTTTAAATAAAATTAAACCACCATCATAGATATAATAAGACCTCCTGTCTCGAAAACATTTCAACCCGAGCTTAATAATTCCAAAGAGTCGAGAAAAAAAAAAAAAAGAAAATAGCAAAACTCGGCAGCGGAAAAAAAGCTTAATGAACATGACTTAACTACATCACATTTAATAACGTAATTAGGCTTCATCCCTGAGGGCATTTTGGTTGCTTCACATTAAAGCTAATTTGAAAGTTTAAATCGAGGAATGGTTCATATTTTTTCAGATGAGCATTTTTTTCTTCCGAGCGCAAATTCTTCGAGAATTATCGCTCTATAATTTATGGATGTTTTATCGGCACTCTTTCTTTCTCTAGGCTAAAATTATGGTATTTTTGTAATGTGATTTGATATTCCAAGCACCTTGGGTAGACTGCATATTTCAAATGAAAACGCAGACCACCGACGGTCATAGAAGCTGAAGAGTATACGGTAACAAGGCATGATCCGTGTGCTAAACTCTGCAGTCAAATAGAGCGTTGTTTCACCAACGAAAATTGAATTAAATACGCTATATTTTATTAGAAATAATTTTGCTATATTGTTTAACATGCACATTATTTATTTTTTACATTTCCATCCTAATAAATAAATCATAAATATCCTATCCTGAAATTCACGTATCTTTAACGCAATGCGAAACACCCTTTTCAGAACTTTTTAGGATTTTCCATAGACTATTATTCCTAACCCCGCCCCCTCCCAACAAGAACAACAACAACGACAAAGTAGTTTTCAGGCTTACTCCCCGAGTAAGTGAAACTGCAAAAGTATCGCCCTATAACGTTACTTTCTGACGAGCTACTGCTCTCGTTAGACTCATTAGGCTTTCCACGTTTTGGGATCTTTTACCTCCCTTCCTATCCCCCGAAACCCCTCCACTTTCTCTTTTGTTTTTATTTTCCTTTAAATCTGGGAGGGAATATTACTCATAGATGCAAGGGGGGCGTGGCGGGAAGGGCCAACTCTTAGAGGGGGCGTGGTACTAAAAAGTCTAAAACATCTGGCCTAAATTCTAAATAGATGGACTGATTATGTCCCTCAAGGAAATTTCCGTTTCAGCGCTGAATTACCTCATAGGTGCCAATGCTTGGAATATGGCGTAACTTCTAAATTAAATCAATCAATCAGGGAAAACACTCGAGAAGTTGGTAGAAATTTGCCGGTAAACAAAACTGTCCCATGGCTAGATTCTATAGTGGAGGACATTACACGTGACCATGATAATAATAATAATAATAATAATTCTTTATTTCCAATATTTACATTGGGTATTCATAAAATATAAAGCTACAATTAGTAAAATCATCTTACAAATAGTTAAAATATTTGTTATTTTAGACATACAAAAGTTGTTTTAGGAATCAACAAATCGGCTAAAATTTTGTAATTAAAAAAATCATCAATAATAAAAGAATATCATAAAATTAGAAAGCATTTACTTAAAATGTAGTGAGTAAAGATTACTCTTCTTGAATATTAAAATACATTGTCATAGGCCATATAAGTTGTGTAAAAAACAAGTCGTGTACAAATAGTATTAAAATAACACAGAGTAATCAAATAAGGATACCAGATTATAAGGACTAAGGAAATCTTAATTTGTAAATAAAAGCCATCTTATCCATAAGTATTATCTAAAACTAATTCCAACATCTATAAAAGTACAGTAGTGCCTTTAAGAGCATTTTTGATATGACAATCAAGCATAACGTTTAATAAAACTTACATTAATCGGAACCATTTAAAATTAGTTTCTTTAAGTGTGCATTAAAAGCAGCGAGAGAGGATTTTTGTTTAATTGTGCCAGGTACTTTATGGTATAATGCTGGGCCTCGAATACTAAACTGGCGGGAGCCTATCTCTGTTTTCGCCCTTTCTACATACAGATTTTCCTGCTGTCGAGTAGAAACCCCATTAACTGCGTGTACTGTTGGAAAATCATATAACCATTCAGGAGTTATTTAATGTATTGTTTTGAATACCAAATTACAGACATCTATGGTATATTTGTCTTTTATCTTTAACCATTCTAATTTTTTGAGGTAAGGGGATATGTGGTCATGTTTTTTTAACATTACCAACAGCCACTCGGGCGGCAAAGTTTTGAAGTTTTTGAACCCTTTTCATTTGTGTAGAGCCTGTTACTCCCCAAATTCTTAAACAGTAGTTGATTATGCTCATAGCCAGCGACTGAACAACTATTTTACGCGTGGAAGAATCAATTGAGTCTTTTACTCTATTTAGATAAATTAAAGTACCCATCACTTTCTTATAAATTTCATCTATATGCGTTTCAAACGTCATATATCTGTCAAAATAAACCCCTAGATTTTTTACAGCTTTCATGGGTTTAATCATATTTCCATTAAAATCTATTTGCACATTGTCTCCAATTTCTGATATATATTGTCGGGAACCTATTAAAATGAATTGAGTTTTTTTTTTTCTCATTAAGAAGCAAACCATTAGTTAAAAAGTAGTATTTGGCCTTCTTTAGTATGTATTCTGCCGTATGAATTAGTTCGTCTATTTCATTTACATTTCCTTCAATTAAGATCTGGGTGTCGTTGGCATATTGGATGACGAAAACAGCCGGGTAGTGATTTTACCATTGACATAAATTACAAAGAGTATTGGGCCAAGAATAGAGCCCTGGGGTACACCAAACTATACAATTTTTTGGGAAGATACAGCTTGACCCATTCTAACTGACTGGGATCTGTTATGTAGGTAATTCATAAACCAGAGTGGATCTATACTCAGTGATGTACATTTATCAAATAATATATTATGGTTCCCGCTGTCGAAGGCTTTTGAGAGGTCAAGTAAAAGGAGTAGTGAGACTTTCTTATTATCCATGTTATTATAAATCTTATCTGATATTTTTAATAGAGCCGTTTCAGTTGATAATTTTGGTCTGAAGTCGTGTTGACTTTGTGAGATTAGACCATTTGTCTCTAGAAAATCAGTTAGTTGAATAGCAATTATTTTTTTCAGAACTTTTGACAATACCGGTAGCAAAGATATAGGACGATAATTAGAGACGTCTTCCATGTCACCACTCTTAAAAACAGGAATTACTTCTTGGGGATTTTTCCATAACTCCGGATACTGTTTAGTGGCTATGGATGTGTTAATTATAACTGTAAGGTAAAATGCAATAATATATAAACGATCCCTAATGAAACGCAAGCTAATCCTGTCAGATCCAAAGGCATTTGTGTTTTTAAGATTTTTTATAATTAAGATGACAGTATTACAATCAACAGGAGTAGGCTTAAAACTATCCAATTCCCGAACTGGAATATTACGTAATGTTTCAGTAGAGATATTACAGTTCCTAATTTCCTAATTTTTTCCCGACCTCAGCGAAAAAATCATTGAATTTTTCAGCCTTAGAGTGTACATCAGTTACTGCTGGCAATGGCGTAGAGCTCCTATCTGTTTGTTGTCCATTAAATAGAAGCTACATTTACTGGGGAAATCTGAGACGTAATATTACAAAAGAAAGAGTGTTGAGGGTAACTGGAAGCCATGAAGATTTAGCCATCAATGTTAGCATAGACGAAGGACGAACATTATACGTACTAGATAATGCAAGAGGGGGAGAAGATGTGAAATATATAATAAGGAAAATGAGAGTTTCGGATGACAGAAATTTCATCTCTAATTTGAAGCGAAGCTAAGAAATACCACAAAAAAAATTACATAAGTATACTTCACAATATGCGTATGTTTAATATCACATAAACTTGGGGAAAGATGTTCCTCTCCCCTAATGGCTGAAAT
>NC_061091.1:15372200-15397200 GCF_015104395.2 Macrobrachium nipponense | reverse complement strand
ACATTGGATGCCCCAATCCCTAGTGGATGTCGTATTCGCGGTTACGTTCCTTGCTGTCCGTGCGGAACTATTCTTTAGAATTACCCTGCAAGAAACGTAACCGCGAATAAGACATCTACTAGGGATTGGGGCGTCCAGTGTATTTCGACGTGTTTAGAACTGGCCCCCGGGGATTAATTGCAGTCGTCCGAATAAATATTGCTTTAAATTCTTGTTCAGTTAATAAAATAATGTAGGAAAACGTCTACTGCCATAGTCTACTTTACCGCGGAATGAGGGTTTAGAATTAATCATTAAATGAACACAAACCTTGACCGGAATAAGCCTTGTTATATAATTTCCTTATCAATTACTCGGGGAGGAAGCCTACAAACTATTTAGCTGTTGTTGTTCTTGTTGGGGGTTTAGAAAGGTCTATGGAAGAGCATAAAAATATCTGAAAATAGGGTTTCTCGTTGTGTCAACAATGCAGGAATTTTAGGATAGGATATTTATGATTTACTTATTAGAATGAAAATGTAAAAAAAAATAAAAAATGTCCAAGTTAAACACTACAGAACAATTATTTTTAATAAAATATAGCGTATCTATTTTAATTTTCGCTCTATTTGACCGTAGATTTGAGCACACAGCCCGAGTAAGCTGGAGGTTGGATCACGCCTTCTTTTGTTCAAGTCTTGCCATTCGTCACGAAGAGACACGACAAACGGCTAAACACTGCAAGCAAAAACGTAGATAAAATCAAAGCTTCAAAAATAAAATGGGTTTTGATATTCAAGATACTGTACTTGTCTCAAGGTATGGCGTTGTGCTTTATAAGCTTTCAAAATCAAACGCCAAGAGACTAATAATAATACAGGGTGTCCATAAAGGCCCAGTACCATTACAAGCGATAAATACTTGTACCGGTACTGGGATTATTGGGCATCCTGTATTTCTATTAAGACCGTTGAAGCAGTAACTATGAGAGAAATCAGTCATAAAACTCCAAATTATCGCATACATTTCACTGCATTCTTGTTATCTGAACATCTAACTTAGCCTACCTGTTCATGATTGATGATAGCGCCGATGGCACGAAAATTACAAAACAACAAATTTTATTTTCGATAAACGATAATAAGGGAAAATTAGATTTCAAAGAAATATTGTTCAGCAATAACAAGGAAATCAATTGATTTAAAAATTTCCATCAGTGATAACAACGAATTCGATTGAATTCCGACCAGCGATAGCAGGGAAATAGAATTGATTTCGATCAGCGATAACAAGGAAATCAACTGAATTTAAAATTTCGATCAGCGATAACAAGGAAATTAACTGAAATTCGATCAGAGAAAATTAAAAAATCAACTTACATTGATCAGCGGTAATTAGAATATCAGTTGAAATTCGATTAGCGATAACATGGAAATCAATTGAATATGGTTACCATATCAAGGAAATAATTCTATTTTCGATCAAGGATAAGAAGAAAATGAATTGAAATTCGATCACCAACAAGGAAATAAACTGAAAAGCCGATTAACGATAAAAACGAATCAATTTTATTCTGATAACCGGTATATATATATATATATATATATATATATATATATATATATATAATATACACATATACTATATATATATATATATATATATATATATATATATATATATATATATCGATTATACATAGATATAGGTTTATATAGTATATATATATATATATATATATGTATATATATATATATATATAATATATATATATATATATATATATATATATATATATTTAAACCAGTTTAATGTCAGCAGTGGCTAATAACAAACCTTGTTTAATTTGCACTGACGTTAACGAAACCAGTTTGATTTCGACCAACGAGCGTAATGAAACTTGAAATTTTGGTGAACACTAACCAGGAAAATCATTTTAATTTTAATCAACGAAAACAATATCTGCGTCATGAAATCATCACAGAAAAGTATTAATTGTTCCTTAGTTCGATTCGGTGTTCAGACGAGAAAACCAGTCAAAAATGCGCCAAAGTTTTCTGTACAGCGTTGCCAGGTACACGATTAATGTTAAGTTTAACCTTAAGTACAATCAAAACTACTGAAGCTAGATGGTTGCAATTTGCTATGTTTAATGATTGGATTGTAGATGATCAACATTCCAATTTGCAGCCCTCTAGCCTCAGTAGCTTTTAAGATCTGAGGCCGGACAGAGAAAGTTCGGACAGACAGACAAATAGCCATCTCAATATCTCAGTAGTTTTTTTTTTTTTTACAGAAAACTAAAACGAATCAAGGAAACGAATACCTAAAACCGACCATTCAACAAACACGAAAGACTTCGGTGACCCAACGAAAATATGAAAAAGGCAAATAAACAAACACCCGATTCATTTGTTTCGCTTCCGCAGGAGTCATCCTGACCTCAGAACGAAAAAGGACGAAGGAAAGAAGAGAGAAGTAATTAAACCCAGAACCGAATGATTAAACCAAAAGACGCGATAAAAAGAGGAAATAACGAGGTATTAGAGATTCGCGAATTCAAAAAGAATCTAATTAAGGGGACGAAAATGTTGATCAGCAAACCGACAACTGCTCATCATTTCGACTGAATGATTTCGAACTTGACGGGCTGCAGTGGCGAGATGGGGCTGCATAATAATAAAAGGAGAGGGAAGAATGGTCAAGGGAGAAGAGAGAGAGAGAAAAACAGGGGAGATGTAGAGAAAATAAAGAGGATAATGAAAACAATGAATGGATATACAATTAGACTATAAGTAAATGATAAAATAGAAAGTAAGGGTTATAAAAAAACAAGCAAAAAACACGCCGAAGATTCTTCGGCGCAATCGAATTTTCTGTCCCGTGGTGGCCTCAGCCACGGCCCATAAAGCTCTTAGCCGCGGCTCATGAAACTCAGCCACTGTCCGATGGTGGCCTACCTTACTGGCACCTATAGTGATGCAGAAGTAGGATGATGGCAAACTTTAACCTTAAATAAAATTAAAACTACTGAGGCTAGAGGGCTGCAATTTGGTGTGCTTGATGATTGGAGGGTGGATGATCAACATACCAATTTGCAGCCCTCTAACTTCAGAAGGTTTTAAGATCTGAGGGTGGACGGACAGATAAAGCCGGACATTAGTTTTCTATTGACAGAAAACTAAAACTCCACTGAACCTCTGGTTAAAATGCACTGGGTTTGTGACAAAATATCCATATTGTTCACTGCGATGTAACAAATCGACATGGTGTATATAGGGCACTATTACTTATTTTCTTGAAACTATTTAGAGGCGAACATTCAATAAATTATGAGGAATACTGAATGAATAGGATACTGAAAGCATAGGTAAAGTTTTATACTTTGCTCCAAAGCCAGTCAGAGAGGAAACGTTGAAGACACCTTTACATTTACTGCAAATGTACACGAAAAATTTTATTGATACCTCCAACTGTGTAAGAATTGCACACAGATGGGTTTTCCCTTACCCTTCACCTCTGTGCATGCTGGTCTACATTTGTACCAAGTTTGACTGAAATCCCTTATGGGAGTTATGATGACAAGGTAAGTGTGACAGATGAGCTAATAGACGAACGGACAGACATAAAGCAGAAGGATGAATTCTTTAATATAAATCTACGAATAACGATCTACTTTTGTTCCCAAGCTGGTCGAAATCCCTTGAACCGTGTAAGGGCTCTTATACGCGATATGTGGGCAGGTATGGTTTTGGCCTCCCTTATTCTATACCTTGGTTTTGGCGATCAGTGTCGAGGTTTGGTATCGAAGCACGCAAGAATTCAGCTCACTCGTAGCTGCCCAGGAAGTGTAGCGTAGGTATAGGTGTTCAGCGTTTCTGTCTACACGAGCAGTTTCCGAGCACAGCCTCGGTACCTTGCTATGAAACCATACTTGGCCAAGTATCGTGTAAAAGAGCCCTATGAGTTGCAATGACAAAGTAAGAGTGACAAACCCAATGAAGGGTCTACCTTTGCACCAATCAGAAAGCTCGTCACCATTGAAGGAGTTCTAATGATAACGTGAACATGAAAGATACACTCAAGTAAAGAAGAGCAGATGGATGATCTTGTACAACTATGAATGGTGGTCTATCTCTGTATCCAAGTTTAACTGAGATCCTTTCAACAGTTTAGGATCAATCGCAATGACAAAGGAGCAGAATAATCATAACTGACCCTGACATCGACAAAAGGAGATTAATAAATCGTTGCAAAATCATCAAAATAAAAAGAAAATCGCGCTGAAAACATTGTATTAAACACAAACGTTTGAAAATAAAAGCTACACCACTAACTCATGATTAGTTTGATGAAATATGGACGAAGTAAAGGAGATGTTAGAAAAAAAATCCGTGAAAGAAATGCAGCAGGTTTTGCAAATATCTGAAATTTCTCCAAAGGAAACAAAGACAAATGTCCACGATCCAACATTCCAGCACACGACGTCGATGTCGGGAAACGGGAAACACAAAGCCACTGGAATCTTTGATGACAGAAAAACTTATTCGCAACTAAACCTTTCGAGTTTGCTATTCTTGACATAGATTGAGTATATAACAAGAATTCGGTTGAGTACGAAAAAAAAAAATAAATAAATAAAAAAAAAGACTAGGAATTCCGCTTATGGATTATCATCCAGTCTGAAATTTGACGGCCAAACTATTTAAATACCATGACACTTTCCTAAAAAAATACAAAATGCCCAGTCTACTATCCTCTTAAAACCACATTCTAAAATAATATATGTATATATATATATATATATATATATATATATATATATATATATATATATATATATAATACAACGAATTTTCACTTATAGATTAACATCCAGTCTAGAATTCGACGGCCCAAATCATTTACTTACCTTGATACTTCTCTGAAAAATACGGTATTATTTCTTATAATAATCATCATTTACAAGATACCACCATAATGATATGGAAAAAGCCTACAGGAGCCACTGATTTGAAATATATTGTTCCTTTGAAACAGGTTACGGAAGATAATATGAAAAGAAGAGACCAGTTATTGGGCAAGGGAAAAAATGAATTAATAAATTGATAAATAAATCCTCACAGTCTATTATTCTTCTACAATCACACTCTAAAAAACACATAAATTCATATCATCCTGTTCCTGTACACGTCATTATACCAGTTAAGCGTCTAACCTGAATTTCGAGAGAGGCGTTTATGGATTCACACAGACTCTAATTAACGCGAGTGAAGAATTCTTCGTCACGGATAAGTGGTCTCACCACCCTCTCTCTCTCTCTCTCTCTCTCTCTCTCTCTCTCTCTCTCCAGTCTGGTCGTTTCATTAATAATCGTTATTCGACGATTTTGCCTCGTAATGGCGTGGGGGTCGTCCACGCTAATGATCCCTACGACTAATCACCGCACCGGGAAGCACATTACCGAGATGTATGCTAGTATTGCATCAGCCCCGGTTTTCCCTTTAGGTTAGGTTAGGTTAGGTTAGGTTAGGATGAGTTAATTTAAGTTATACTATAGTCGATTCACGTCAACCGTGCATCTGATCTCTAGGCCAGTCCCCTACGACGCTCCTGATTGGCTGTTGATAAGCCAGTCACAAGGCTGGAAACTCTCAGTCTCTCGAGAGAGTTCACATAAGCAGGATGTATGTTCCACCTCTCCTGAGGGATACTTTTGAAAGACGTATCCCTCAGGAGAGGTGGAACATATATCCTGCCTGTGTGAACGTTCTCGAGGGACTGAGAGTTACCAGCCCTGTGATTGGCTTATCAACAGGCAATCGGGATCGTCTCTAAGGGACGGGCTTAGCCATCAGATGCACGGTAGATGTGAATCGACTATAATACCTTTCACAGTAATTTGGGTTAGGAAACATAATGAAATGATTTTCCGAGAATTCTAAGGTTGGTTAAGATATGGCGTCCCGCTCTTTTCAGGGAAAGGTCCGGGTACTCAGTTATAAGTACATAGCTTGGGAAAATGCCATTTGGAAGGCGTTCCTAAGAGTAAAATAAACAAAAATACTGTCAAATGCCAAGATTTTTTTCTGTGGATGCTTCGTAGAATTAAAACCATTTCACCTTGTTTTAAAACCACTCAAGATTATTCCTTACGCACAAACACACAAACACTCACACAAACTATATATATATATATATATATATATATATTATATATATATATATATATGTGTGTGTGTGTGTGTGTGTATACATATTACACATCTTCGGGGCACGAAGATGTGTTAAATACACGAAAGTACTTAGCACTCTGTCTTTTCTTTTTTTAAATTTTCCCAGTGGCTTCAGCTAATGAACAAAATCACGTGCTTACTTTTGTGATTTCTTAGTATATATAGAATGTGTATATATAGATATGTGTATATATATATATATATATATATATAGTATATATATATATATATATATATATATATATACTATACATACATATATAAATATGTGTGTGTGTGTGGGGTGTATATATATGTATATATATATATATATATATATATATATATATATATATATATATATCTGTATGTGTGTGTGAGAGAGAGAGAGAGAGAGAGAGATAGAGAGAGAGAGACGGAGTTACCGCAGTCACTATAATCTCAGCATTTATTGTAGAGAGAGAGAGAGAGAGAGAGAGAGAGAGAGAGAGAGAGAGAGAGAGAGAGAGAGAGACTGTGTCTCATTTTATAAACCAGACTAAATCAGTCCAACATGTAATGAAGATGCTTAGTAAGCAATCACCAGCGTCATCACCTTAATTCTCCTTCCATTACAGAGCCTCCCACGCTTCCCAACTTCACCAAGAGGGAATTCCAAGCCAGACTTAAATGAACGCGAGACTTTCGACGTAATAGTGAGAAGATGCCGAGTATCACACTTAGACTTAAGCCGAGCGGAATTTCTCTTTTAAAAAATCACGCGGATGATTTCGTTATCTTTTATCGGTCTTTATCCCCTAGGGGGATAGTGCCCTCAGTGCAACTCACGCGGTGTACTGTAGTCACCACTTATAAGGTTCTTTGCAGCGTCCCTTCGGCTCCTACCTGCAATCACTTTTCATTCCCTCTCTCTGTACGTCCGTTCATATTAGCTTTCTTCCATCTTCCTTTCCACCCTCTCCTAACATAAAACTTTAAAACCTTCCTTACTCTTTGGCCACATTTTACATTCCAATTCATCTCTTTTTAATATCTTACCTGAAAGGACAGTCAAATGATGACATTTAAGTCCCGGTCTCTCCTGTCCTCTCGGGGAATCCCTGTCTCATCAACCTCCATCCTTTACCAAAGACTAAAAAGCTAAATGTCATTTTTTTTCCCTCAACGGCTGGCGGGAGTTGGCTGAGGCAGATGACTCAGCGATGCTAATCTTTCTCTCTGTCTCTCTTTCTCTCCAGAACATAAAATAGGGATTCCTGTGAAGTGATGGCAACGCTTCTGGCGGCAAAATATTCCTGTATACACCTCGGAAACATCACAGCGCTGGTGCTGGGTATGATCTGGAACGGGGCAAGTATTGATGGCAAAAATTCATCGAGGCACCTTGTTAGAGAGACCTCGAGTGCTGGCGAGGGACTGTTTAACGAGAAGGTAACTGAAAGATCTTAAGTAATGGCGGCCGCTGATTGGCTGGGAGCTGCCTACCTCCCGGTACCAGCCAATCAGCGGCCGCCAAATAAACGTGTCGTCAGCATGGGGTTTATCCAAGAATCTACCTTAAGTGAACCAGCTAGTGATAAAGTTTCTCAAGAGGGAACACAAAGACTCTGAGTACTGGTGAGGAAGTTTCTCAAAAAGGAATTCAAAAGACTTCCGGTACAGAAGAGCAACAGCTTCACAGTAAGACGTTAAGTTAAGTTCATCTTAGTTTTACCAGACCACTGAGCTGATTAACAGCTCTCCTACGGCTGGCCCGAAGGATTAGATATTTAGACGTGGCTAGGAACCAATTGGTCACCTAGCAACGGCACCTACAGCTTATTGGGGGATCCGAACTACACTATATCGAGAAATGAATTTCTATCACCAGAAATAAATTCCTCTGATTCCGCGTTGGCAGAGCCAAGGATCGAGTACTGTTGATAAACAATTTTAGTTTTCTGTAAAAGAAAACTACTGAGATGGCAATTTGTCTATCCCCACTTTTTCTGACCGTCCTCATTTTTTACAACTACTAAGGCTAGAGGGCTGGAAATTTGTAAGTTGATCATCCACCTTCCAATTACCAAACGTACCAAACTGCAGCCCTCTAGCCTCATTAGCCTTTATTTTATTTAAGGTTAAAGTTAACCGTAATCGTCCGTCTGACAACGACATAAGGCCAGGCCACCACCTGGTCGTGGTTAAAGTTTCATGGGCTGCGGATTATGCAGCATTATACCAAGTGCACCGAAAGACAGATCTATTTTCGGTGGTCTTGATTATATGACGTAGAGAAAACTCGATTGCGCCGAGGAAACTTTTCCGCATTTTTTACTTCTTGAATGTTGCTGTCGTTTGTTTGTTTATTTGTATGGTGTTTTTACGTTGCATGGAACCAGAGGTTATTCATCAACGGGACCAACGGCTTTACGTGAGTTCCGAATCAGGGCGAGAGTGGACTTCTATCACCAGAAATAAACATCTCTCACCCCTCAGTGGAATGCCCGAGAATCGAACTCGCGGCCACCAAGGTGGCAGGCCAATAACATACCGATCACGCCACTGAGGCGCTAGTGATGCTGTCGTGGAGCAGCTTTTGAAGAAGGAACAAAGAGGAAGCGTAACATTTCTGCATCTGCACAAAATATTGTTGCTGACACTGTGAAACGTTTCACTCACTGACTCATAAATGGATAGAGACAATGGAAACAATAGTTGTATCTCATTTTTGTTTTTGTTTTACACTTAATTCACTTCCTTTGAGGGTCTGACTGGACACGATAACTAATACCACGTCACCAAGACATCACCAATTCCATTTATGTCGCTGCCCATTTGGATCTATTATAACACTTTGCTATTTACATTACAATTAGAGAAACGAGCTTTTGATCACAACTTCAAAAAGGGTTTCGGTCGAGGAATAATTAACATCAGAAGTAATTACATCGCTAATCTGAAACACCCTGTAATAGGCAATTATTCTGATGTGTACCGTGACGTCAATGTAATTATCTTGCATTTTTATAATTTCCACACACAGGAATTAATTAGTCAAACAATGAGACTACAGCAGCCCTTGTAAAAAAAATCATACAGCATCTTTTTTATGTATTGGTTGAGGATTACAACATTTTTTCTTCACCTTATTTTATTTTCATTAAGCCGCGTTTGAAATCGTGAGGTTTGATTTCGAAAGAAATCAGAGCCTTTTCGGAATACAAACAATGAGTTAGGAAAATAATTCATATTTTGAATGCATGGAAATGACCATTAGTAGTGCTACCTTGTTATCACTGCTAGTATTTCGTTCTCATAAATCCCAGACCCTTTTCGCCAAACTGGACACTCGGCATAAACTTCTACATCAAACAATGGCACATGAAAAGGGATATATATATCTATATATGTATATATATATATATATATATATATATATATATATATATATATATATATATCATATTATATATAATATATATATATCATGCGCTCACATGAATATGTGCCTGTACAGCACTTCAGGTAGGCTCCTATGACTGAAGCAAAGTCAGGTTTATTCTCGGACATTCCACTGAGGGGTGAGAGATGTGTATTTATGGTGACAGAAGTTCACTCTCGACTTAGTTCGGAAGTCACGTAAAGCCGTAGGTCCCATTGCTGAATAACCACTGGTTCCGTGCAACATAATAACACCATACAAACAAACAAACAAACAAAGCCAGGTTTGCTCCACTTCAGGCGGGCTGCTATTTTTGGGGCATGGGCAGTCTTGCAGCAATTCAGATAATCTGTAATGTCTAGGTTATAGTTAGGCTTGCAACACGTCCGACAGACAGCTTACATCTTGGGCATGATTAGGTTCGCAGCGCTTCAGGCAGGCTACTTAAATTGGAGCAAGGTTAGCCTAGTAGAACTTTGTGGAAAAGAGATATGACTAAGCCATGATTGTGCTTGCAGAACGTCAGAAAGCCATTCATGAGTGGAATATGGTTATGCTTGCAAATATTCAGAAAGCCAGATATTTACAGTGAAACATAGTTAAGCTTCCACTTCTTCTGGAAAAGTTATAAGTGGAACATGGTTAAGCTTGCAGAACTTCAGAAAGCCAGCTAAGAGTACGACATGGGTAAACTTACAGAACATCAGATAGCCAGTTAAGAGTACGACATGCGTAAGCTTGCTGAACTTCAGAATAACATTTAAGAGTGAAACATGGTTAAGCTTGCAGAACTTCAGAAAAGCGATTATGAGCAGAACATGGTTAAGCTTGCACTTCAGAATAATAGCTAAGAGTGGAACATGGTTAAGCTTTCAGAACTTCTGAAAAACAGTTATAAGTGGAACATGGTTAAGCTTGCAGAACTTCTGAAAAAACAGTTATAAGTGGAACATGGTTAATCTTGCAGAACTTCAGAAAAACAGCTATGAGTGGAGTAGGTTAGCCTGGCAAAACTACAGGTAGACTGGGAACTGGTTGTTCGTAACCATCCCAGGTGGCTTCTATTACTATTTGGGCATGGGTAGTCTTAACAGCACACCAGGTAGGGTACTGTGGTAGACTCCAGGTAGGCTGCTTGTTTAGGGTAAGGCTAATCTGTTAACAATGCAGGTAGTCTGACATGACCCCTCAACATGGCTACTCTTGTAGAACTTCAGAAAGTCTGGGAAACAGTAGGATTATGTACGAACAAGTTTGTCTGTCAGTTGCTATCATATCAGGCTGTTCTGGAAGAGGAAAACTGACTGATTGACATTATTTACTGGCGTCACTATTACTGTATATGAAGCAGAAAAAAATCTGGCATCTGTTTGTGAACCTTGAAATTACATCCGTTATCATCCATTTTAATATCCAACGTAATCCATCTATCAAGTTCCAGGGCAAATGAATCCTTCCCCTTTCCCATTCCAGTATTCCAGTTTGCGGAATGAATAACATTTCGAAATCACAATCCGGTTATTACATCCAATTGATAAGAACCAGCATCAGGCAGTGGATAAATACTGATACTGAAGAAGAGTAAAAACGAAACAAAACGAAATACGAGCAGCACAGCAAAGTTCTGTGTATGTATGAATGTGTGTTTGTCTAAGAATGTATATGTATATATATATATATATATATATATATATATATATATATATATATATATATATATATATATATCTATATATATATATATATTATATATTGACACATGCATATCTACTATATATAGTTATTTATAATATATATATATATATATATTATTATGATATCCTAAGAGAGAATACTGTTATTTAATATTATGAGTATATATATATCAATATATAGATAGATATATATATATTATTGACAGGAACATACAATATACTATATATATAATATTAGTACGGAGGTTATATATAGACTTATATATAATATAGATTATATATATATATATTATATATAATGTATGTAGTAATGTATGTAGAACAATGTTTTTGAGATTTTTGGTCTTCCAGTCATACTGAACTCATGATATTTTGTTTCCTCTTATAGCAAATAACCTCAATACCTGGAACTGACACAAGTTGAGACATTAATGTGACCCACATCCTAGAGTTGACTTTCCAAAAAGCCTCTTGAGTGCTGTCACTAATTGGGTTCGAACATGGCAAGCGTCATAAAAATGATTTCATCCATGAAGATGATTTTTCAACAAACATCACAAAAGAACAAACTTTTATAAAAAAAAAAAAAGTGACATTAGTCTAAAAAAGAATTATCTATAAATTAAAAAAAAAATTATATTCAAAATTGTCAGCTGATTATAGAATTTGGCAGATATAATTTACCGCAAGGCATAAAAAGGGAAATGTAAGATAATACTGAGAGAGAGAGAGAGAGAGAGAGAGAGAGAGAGATAGGAATCTGACCTAGCTAGCGACGTTATAACACAAATTAAATACAGAACAAATTTCATTCTGGATCATGAAAACACGGGAAGATTGTCAAAACACATATCGCATCCACTCCTTGGAAAGGAGGGAGAAGAGGAAGGAGGATAGAAAGGGAGGATAGGGGAGGAGAGGGGATGGGGAAGGAAAGTGGACGGGAGTGGGGGAGGAGGGGAAGCAAAGAGTGGGAAAAATAGAAGGTAGCGAGGGGAAGAGCAATCACCCGTCTGAAACATCCGTTGCCATGGCGACGGAAAGAGGGATTCAAAGGATGCGAGAGTATATGTGTTTGTGTGTGTGTGTGTGTGAGAGAGAGAGAGAGAGAGAGAGAGAGAGAGAGAGTCTCCATCACGAGGTAAATTCAAAGTATCTTATACAAGTCTGGAGAGAAGTATTAATGTCAGGTTGCGGTCACTGCTCCGTTAAGAAGATTACCTTGAAAGCAATAAACTGCGACACACATCAGCAGAATAGGGACTGAAGTTTATTCTTTCCCGCCCATTATTTCCCCAAACCTTTTCGTTTGATGGTAAAATACGTCTAGAATCTCCCCGGAGAATTTCTGCATTCTCCTGCAGTCTCCACTTATTGCCTCCCATACCGGACGTGACGATATCTTTGTTCAGGGAAACTTGACAAAAAGAACGCCGGCGATAATGTGTTTTCATTCGCACTGGTAAAAAGGGCGCGACTGACGTACGAGGGAAAGAATCAAACGGATCGGGAAAAAGAGAGAGGTTTCGATAAAAGGCGCGACAGAGAGGAGGCGAACGAGAAGTCGAAATGGGAGGAGGAAGACGTTCCGAGTAAAGGAAAGGAAAAAGGTTAATGAACAAATGGATCTGCGGTTAAACGAAGCGGAATGAAATGAGCTGGAAGAGGAGAAGACACTTTCAGCTTGGGTTCCCAAGCCAGAGTGTAACAAATACCAAGTCGGTAAACGAACTGGTAGGGTAAGAAAAACAAATTGTAAAAAATAAATAAATAAATAAATAAATAAATAAAAATGGGAAGGAAGCGACTAAATCCGAAGGTATTTTGCAAGATTTAACACGAATTCTAAGTATTAACACAACTTGTAAGTAGGAAAGTCAAACAATGGAGAGGAAACTAATAAAAAGGTTATAGTTACCTTTGCTGCACAAGAAGTCTGCATGACAGGTAAAGATTAGGAGGGGAACTATTTTAATAAGAGAACGCAATGCATAAGGAATAAGAGGCAACTATAAGGGTGAAAAATGGAAACGTAAATATTTAACGGGATAATGTGTTGCAATGCGGAAAAAACTACTGTAAAAGAATGGAAAGAATGTGATTAAATAGAGGAATGTAATTCGAAAGGAAAGGGAAACAGATAGAAGCGTTAAACAGTCAAGTGTCTAAATGAAATTGGCAGAAAAGTCTAACAGTAGGAAGAAACTTTTAAATAAGAGATTATACATGAAAGACAAAAAGGAAAAAAGTCAAGAGTAAAGAGGTGGCAGAATGGAAGGGAAACAATTAAACATGAGAGCCGACTGGATGGGTTACTGTGCAGAATGCAGTAAAAAAACGAGAGCATATTAGGGGAGTAAAATAAAAAAAAGCAGAAAGAACAAAGATGAAATGTTAAAGAATGGAAAGAAAATTTGTCATGAAGAAACAAAAAACAAATGAGATGGACAAAGAATAGAAAGGTTAAACAAGAAAAGAAAGTAAAATTATTAAAGAACAGAAAATGATCATTTACATTTCATATAACCTGCTACTTCATACCTAAGCTGACGCGGGTATGGTAACTCATTTGCAGACAAGGTTATGTATGCATGCACGCATGCATGCATGCCTGTCAAAATTTAGTAACAAAGGTGAATGAAGGCATAACAGCCCCCATGGGTAAACCGAATCCACAACGACAAATGGGTATGATTAAATTAATCTTTTGCAGGGAAATCGCAGTATAGCTTGAAGAATGAAGTTGTGAGTTTTTGAATGACAGTTTTATACGAAAGGCTGATTGTGAATCCTAAGGAAAAATTATGTAGTTGTGAAAAATCTTGAATATTTGTGCACCAGGAAGATACCATGCGATTTTCAAAATTTTTTTATAATGGGAGACATTACAAAAAAAATAAGTACATAATATGAGCGAGGGAAAAGAAAAGTTTTTTAAACAACGACCGCAACAAAGCAGCAACAATGAATAATTATATTTACCATAACTTACTGAGTAAATACAATTGTAAAGACTTGAAGACGTATTTCGCTTCCTGATGAAATTCAACTTTAAAACTTGGCAAATAAAAATGTAAAAACTTGACACCGTAATTCGCTTACTGAATAAGTATAACTGTAGAAATTTGACACCGTAATTCACTTACTGATAAAATATAATTGTAAAAAACTTGACAACGTATATTCGATTACTGATAAAATATAACTGTAAAAAACTTTCCAACATAATTCGCTTACTGATAAAATACAACTGTAAACACTTGACACCGTAATTCGTTTACTGATAAAACATAAACTAGATATTACTGATACACAAAGATTCTTTCCTTAACTAACATCAGTACTGATTAAAATACAACGTAGATATTTACAAAGACTTATTGTTTATGACTGGGTTCATTAGAACTACATTTTTGCCTTAGATTTATTTGCCTCAAATCTGGTTCATTTTCCTGAAACTAAAACCTGTAATAACGTCTACGGTTACTGGTAATTAAGTTAATCAAAGTTCACTGTAGTACTTTAGCCCTTCCTACTTAACAAGATTTATATATATATATATATATATATATAGATATATATATATATATATATACATAAAATATATATATGTATATATATATAAATATACAATATATATATATAATATAATATATATAATATATATATATATATATATATATATATATATATATATATATACATATATATATATATATATATATATATATATATATATATATATATATATATATATACATATATGAGAGAGAGAGAAAATTGAGGTACAAAGCATAAAGAATAAGCAATTTACCCACAAACCCGATGATCGAAGAGAGAAAGAGAGATGCGGCGTTTATTATTCATTATTTTATTCAAAATGTTAGCCCGGGTCTCATCGGCCACAGGGTAGCAAAGCAAGATTCCAGTGAATATAATACTGATACATGAAAACAGACTGAAAAATTTAAAATAATGGAAGTCAGTAAGCAATATAAGTATCAAAGTGGAGAACTAGTATAATGGGCTCAAAATTTATTATATTATCTTAACTATCATAGTGACCTTTTTAAAACAATTTTACAATAATATATAGTTAAACTGCCTTGAATACCTAACTGAGATCAAGAGAAAAGTAACGCTAACTGGTACTGCCCACTGATAATAATAATAATAATAATAATAATAATAATAATAATAATAATAATAATAACAAAACAAACAACAACAACAACAACAACAACAACAACAATAGTAATATTATAATAATAACAACCATAATAATAATATAAGTAATAATAATAATAATAATAATAATAATAATAATAAAATAATAATAATAATGTTTTATTAAAAGTGATTGCTGCCTCAGCTGCGTTAATTTTATAGAGGTTCTTCTCTATTTTTCTAATTATTGTTTTCTCATTGTTGCTTAAACTGGTGAGCAACGCACCGAAGGTTGACATATCTCAATTAGGTAATAGTCAAAGTCGATTGGATTTTATTGGTAAAAAATTCTAGTGGTGGTAGTCAGATGTTCTGGGTATATCCCGAAGGGTTTATGCAGGTAAAAGGCATAGAGAGGAATAGAATTTAATTAATTTCACCTGCAATAAACTCTACGGGATATTCCCAGAGAATTTTACTACCACCACTGGAATTTTTTTACCAATAAAATCCAATCGTTTTCGACTATTACTTGATTGAGATATGTCAACCTTCGGTACGTTGCTCACCAGTTTAAGCAACAATGAGAAAACAATAATTAGGAAAATAGAGAAGAACCTCTATAAAATTAACGCAGCTGAGGCAGCAATCACTTTTAATAAAACATAATAATAATAATAATAATAATAATAAATATTATTTATTATTATTATTGTTGTTGTTGTTGTTGTTCAGCGGCAGTGCCAGTTAACGATACTTTTAATAAAAACATGTTTAAATGAGGGTTTACTTCCAGAATAATAATAATAAAATAATAATAATAATAATAATAATAATAATAATAATAATAATAATAATAATAATAACAATAATAATAATAATAATAATAATAATAATAATAATAATAATAAATAATAATAATAATAATAATAATAATGGAAAAGTAAATCCACAGTTGTATGTCTATAGGTTTTGTTATTTAAAAAAAAACAACAAAACCAACAGGCATACTACTGTGGATTTACTTTTCCATTTTATTGACTCATGTGATTATGAATTTTCTTTGAATAATAATAATAATAATAATAAATATAATAATAATAATATAATAATAAATAATAATAATAATAATACAATAATAATAATAACAATAATAATGTACAAGACACATGCGTACATTAGTCCATAATATTATTTCTGAAAAAGTGTTTACCCAAACAAATACTCCTTCTCTGGAAACGTTGTCCTATCCATTTTGACGAAGGAAACGAATTATGGTCTTCGAAATCATCCAGCACCTTCATGCTGAGAGTACGATTCCTCTCTGATCACATTTTCCTCCTCTTCTTCTTCTTTTTCTTCTTCTTAACTTGCTTCTTAACTTCGGCCTCACTTCCTCAAAAACTTCTTCGGAGAGGGAAAAGTGATGCACTTTTGGCAGCGCGAGGAACTTCATTCAATTTTATTCTGTCACGACATCACGAGGACAGCTTTCCTGAACCTCCCTTTTCACCTCCGAGAAGGACGCTGCCGAAAGGTCGTGTCTCACTTTTCCCTTCTTGTTCGTTATTTCGGTGTGGCGGGATGTTTTGGAAATACCCCCATAACGCTTTCGAGAAAGGAAGGCTCACTAAACAAGACAGAACCGTATTTCAATCTTAAAATGCAAGACAGACTTATATTTCAATCTTAAAACGCAAGATAGACTCATATTTCCAAATTTAAAGGTTGTATAAGGAGTCAAGCATGCTAGGGTACACGATAAGTGCAAACCTTGATAAATCTCAGTAAGTAAGTATGGTCGGTTAAGGTACAAAACAAGCGCATATCTCAGCCTTGATAATCTTTTGCATGTAGAGGAAGGCTTCGTACACACATAAATTATGCTCCGAAACAATGATTCTTCGGATATGTTTACATAATTGTTCAAAACACTCGTTTGGCCGTTCAAACACAGAAACTTGTTTTGGAGACGTCATCTTCTGGATGTTTATGGAGCAGGAGCATTTGTGGGAGTAAGCACTCTATTAGAAATAATAGCTTTATGAACTAATTTATGAACATTTCTATGTTATGTTTAGATGCAAATATGTATCATGGTCCTGATACGTTAGTAAAATAGTTGACAACAATGGCTTAGGCTTCTTATGTATGCGGCCTTAGGTTTACTGGGGAACAAGGCGAACGAAAGTGTAACCCTTATATATAAAGTAAGGTTTGCTAAAGTAGAAGGTGACTGCATATTTGAATCATAAAAGTAGGATAGGCCCAAAAGGAAATATTCTTTAACATTTATTCTTGTTAAAAAATAAAATATAAGAATCATATAATTTCCTGTACCGTGTGTCAAATTTTATTACAGAACGATTGATTTACGTGTCAATAAAGATAAACATTGTGCTTATTGAGAAATTAGAAATATATCACCCGAAATAGTACTAAAAATATAGTGTGTTTGCTTTACTAGGCCATATGCAATTGCTTTATAAATAACGAAATAAACATACAAGAACATTCAGAAGTGGAAATACTCAGTGGACAGTCGAAGTACTGAAATAAAAATAAATAGCATGAATAAAAATAATAATGGAAATAAAGTAGATAAATAAAAACGGGTAAAAAATCGCAATCGAGTTTTATGTACAGTATGCAGCAAAACTCGTGTGACTTTTTTATTTTTGTGACCTGGAAACAAGTTGTTCTCAATTGCCACTTAGTATTAAATCTCGTATTTTATAAACGTGTATATATGAGGAAAAGTGGTCACTGTTATATAGAATCTTATAATTGAAATATATTGGAACCTGAAAACCAAAAATATTTCACGCTACAATATTTCTGAACGAAAACTAAATACGTTACTGTAGCATGAAAACCTCAGATCACCGTGACTTCCATGAATCGTGTGGAATCGTCAGTCTGGACACAGTGAAAGAGGACATCGCGATGGAGAGCAAGAGAAAGGTTGAGCAGAGCATAGTCTAATGATAAAAATTGGTGCATTTGGGATATGAATTCGAAGTTATTACTTTTAGCTTTTGTGGCTTTGTGTATAAAGCAAATGTTAGTCAGATCATGATTTCGATACTTGCAATAAATTATGGCTTAGGCTTAGGTTATAGCTAGTGCTACATAAGTCTAGTCTCCCGAGGTGTTTCTTCAGTTTGAAGAAAAGTAAATAATAAATAACTGAATAAATAAGCGAGGTGAAGAGTAATCTTCGCTATTAGAAACACAACTAATTTATATTATTTTACTTTTACTTTAGGAATGGAAGACTATAATCAGGTCGGATATTATCAGCTACAACTGTCGAGTGCAGATTCTACAGAATGACAACTGCAACGTATTATAAACAATAATGGCTAGGCCAATACTATTGGCTTTATAACATACTGGGCTATATTCCAGACAGCAACAAGTTGCATCAAATCTTTGTAACTTATGAAGGGTGTCTATAAAACCATAAAGCAGGATTTGTGAAATTCTTCCACAGTCTTGGTGTGGTATACTTCCGTCATTATTTTCTTCATAGGCCTATAGGCTTAATGAGAATGATATAATCGAGAAGCGCGAAGTGCACTTGGCCTACGGGTAAGGCAAGCTAAGCCATTGGCGGGCCACTATGCACCCATTCACCAGTTGGTCTAATGAAATCTTAGGTAGATCTCAAGAAATGTAACTTAGTAAAGGCATTAATAAACCAAGCAGCAAATAATGAATATGATTGATGATAAAAACGGTACTTAGTAAAGGCATTAATAAACCAATTAGCAAACAATGAATATGATTGATAATAAAAACGGTATAGGTTAAGTAAATGGTATACCAATATAATTATTTTTAAAAAAATACGTATAATTCTTTGAAATACATAGGTCCCTGTGAAAAATAAAAATACAAATTCCAGCAAAACAAATAGAGTAAACAACCTCGTCTTTTAAAACACGTCATACATATATAGCTACACATACATACATACATAGCAGAGAGAGAGAGAGAGAGAGAGTGAGAGAGAGAGAGAGAGAGACAGAGAGAGAGAGAGACAGAGAGAGAGAGAGAGAGAGAGAGAGAGAGAGAGAGGGTTGATTAATATTTAGTATGTGAGCCTAGGTTGTTTATTACCGAATTAAGCCGTCTAGGAATGCTGTCAACCAGTCTACTGCAAATATTTTCCCCACGCATTGACTCCCACATGACAAGCAATGGCTTATGATGGCTTGTTTACTGTTCAGAACGGAGCCATCCCATTCCTTGTCATAATGGCCCATAAATTTTCAATGGGATTGAGATCCGGAGATTTTGCAGGCCAGTCGATCCGAATAATTCTGGATGCTGCTGTAACCACTTTCTTACTGGCATGCTATTATGAACAGAGGAGTTGTCCATTGCAAGAATATGGGCAACGGTCCGGAATCAATAGCAAATCCTAACAGATGGAATCAGCACCTCGTCAAGAATGTCAACATACTGCCTGCCATTTAATCGCTCATGGATTGGCACTAAAGCACCTGGTCCGCAAGACGCCATCCGTTAACCCCAAAGGCCAGCGGTTATCCTCCACTTCGTCGATTTGGTTCTACATATTTATCCTCAAATCTGAAAAAATAGAGAGAGGATTTAGAGAAAATATAAAAAATTTACAGATATTCGGAGAGAAACAATGACAGTGGGCTTACTTTTAAATATTAAAAAAAAGAAAACTGTTTTAACTGCAGTTCTTCCTCTCATCAATAGATCTTATGGATTAGAAAAAAAAGGACTGGCGCTTTTTATTAAG
This sequence comes from Macrobrachium nipponense, assembly GCF_015104395.2. NCBI lineage: Eukaryota > Metazoa > Arthropoda > Malacostraca > Decapoda > Palaemonidae > Macrobrachium > Macrobrachium nipponense. Next base: position 15,376,941 of record NC_061091.1, on the reverse strand, counting down.
CCATACTTTCAGTAATATTGCTATAACACCGAACTTTTAACTTTTAAGACTTGAAGTGCAATGTTAAGAAAACACTATAAGGTTATTTATAAAACTATGATGATGTATTATATATATATATATATATATATATATATATATATATATATATAATATATATATATGTATATATATGTATATATGTATATGTATATATATATATATATATATATATATATATATATGATATATCTATATATATATACAGTTCTTTAATATGCATTTAACCAAAACTTATTTAAATATTAGAAACAGCTACGTCAGTTGTATTTTCTGCCAGACTTAGTTTTACAGTGAAATAATTAAAAGAATCTTTGGTTGTAGGCCTAATAGTATATATTATGAATTCGGAAAAGAGGCATAAGGAAAGTTGTCATAGCATAGTAACCTTAAACGACTTTTAAGTCAGTGCTATGTGTATTCAAACATTCACGAGACTCGGAGGAAAGCTAGCACGAACTTCCTCTGCGACTGGTTTTCCCACCAAGCAACACTTCGAAGCGGAGGCGGTCGAAGCGGAGGCGGGATTTTTATAGATATTTAAACTGCTTCCTCAGTAATGACAATTCCCAACTCCCACCCTAGGTCAGATTAATTTATATCTTCTCTTGCATTATTTCTCCTGATTACATCGTAACTTCCATCAAAGATATTGTCAGCAGGTTTAAAAAAACCAGTGTAAGAGGAATTACTATTCATTAAAGCTTTAGCATATATACAGACTAGGCCTATAATACAAAGTATATCACACCTAGGCTACACGTAAAATATAAGGCAAAATAAGTAAATGTTCATTGCCTGGTTTTTCCTGGACGCCAGCAGTGCAGTCTTCCCTGTTGGTCGTTGCAAAAAGTCTTTCTCGTCACAAAATATAACAGTTTTCCCAAAACTGCTCGCTCTTGGACATGCAGATATTCGAGCGCAAACCGAGACGATGGTCCATATGTGTCTGTGTAAGTAGAGGCTTGAGCGCAGGTTTCCTACATAGAAGACCAGCTTCTCGAAACCGACGTCTTACAGTGTCAACTGAGTTGTATATTTGTTTCTCGTTTCACTGAAAATGATGACGAAAACGGGTGTTTGGTATAAAGTTAATTAACACTTCGTCTTCTTCTGCGGTTGTGCAGCGGGGGTCTCCCAGATCTAGGTGGCTTTTCAATCCTTCGTCGTTGTATCGTTTTAGCCATCTATACACAGTTGTCTTGTTGATATTAAGACGATTAGCTATGTCTTTTTTTGAAAATCTGGAGAGATGCAGCTCAACTATAGCCCTCCTTGTTGGGGGTGACGTTTCCGGTCGCTGTCGGGTTGCTCCAACCATGTTTGGCAAATGACCACAGTTGACGTCATGTTAGGCCACGCCCACAACTACATCTCCATTACGTTCATTACATTAAATAAATTACTATGATGGCTAACATGTAAAATTCGTTTAATATTTACGTCTTTCATATTTACCTAATTAAAAACTAAGGTGTTAATGTTTTTTCTAATGATCTAGCTATATTTTGATAAAAAATATATAACATTATACTATAAAACCATGCTAAATGAACTGTATCTTTTTATGAGCGAAGTTCCAAAATGTTTCGCCGATGCAATTTAGTGTCATTAGAAATGTGAAGAAGGTAAGAGTTGCCAGTTAGTCACTTTTTGAACGAAATCACTGAAATCGGGTCACTCGAGTTTGCTGCATACTGTACAACGTATAATGCTGCATAAAACCCTCAGGTACGACCGGTAGCTTTTCAGTTGCTTCCCGGATGCGGTGGAGTGGCGGTCTATAAACGACATAACTTAAAACTACTTCGCTTCAGACATTCACTACTTTATTAAACTTAAGGCCTACCCCCTTTGAACTAAATGCCTCTACCTTATCTCCAACACCTTTTCAGGTGCATTACTAAGTTAGCAGTAATAAATTATTTCACGACTTAGAGAGCTAATTACGAGTCAAAAATGGCAACCAGGGTTCAAAGGAAATGTGGCTTACCAGTCTGCATATCTTAGCATGACATGCCAACCTAAACTACTTCTGTGATGATTAACCGAAGGGGCTATGTGTCTCATAAACCATTTTTCAAATATTTTGTGTCAGAGGATCATTTCACAATTAAACTATTTCAATAATGTTTAACCTCAGGGGCCATGTGTCTCATAAAATAAACCAATTATACATAAGTATTTGCGTTCCTACATCTCAAAGGTCAAGAGCCGTTTTCTAATTAACTATCAAAAAAATCACTTCAGAAAATTGTCAACTGTTGGGATACGAGGTAAGAAAAGAGCTCATCCGTTTTTATGAAGACCGATTCTCAACAACGAGTTAAGATGTCCTCTTAAGAACATACAAAACAACACCCTTGAAGACGCCAATCAATTGACACCAGTTACTTCCTCCATAGCTCAAGTATATTGCATTCGTTGCAAGACCTTCCAGACAATGACACGAGTCTCGAAGTTGGTTATAGGATCCTTCAACTTATCAGGAATATTTGGTTGCCTGAGAAAAAACAATCTATTCATTATTAATCTTCTCCGGATTAATTTTCTTTCAAGCCCCTGAAGGAGGGGTTTGAAACTCTCGTACATCGCTTTGGGCAAATTCGATCTCATGGATTCAAGGGAGAAAAAAAGAGGAAAAAAGTCATACAGCAGCTAACAGGAAAGTAAACGTGGGGAGAACTAAAAATATAAAGGATAGGATAACTTGATTCAGAAATGTATGGTAATGGAGATCAACATCGACTGCCTTCGTGCAAAATCAAACCAATGCACAAACTGAACCAATGAGGCGTTATGTATGTATGTATATATATATATTTGTATATATATATATATATATATATATATATATATATATATATATAAAGATTAAGCAAACAGATTAGAAATATATGTAATCCCGAGAAATAAAACCAAATCACAAACTAAGGCAAAAAAAATGTCGAATAAATATCGTGCACTTAACGGACAAAGGAAAATTAAATTGGGTGCATTTTGTCTTTCGAGAATAAAACCGGCGTATGCCCTGCCGGGTTTGCCATTAAGTTTTCCATAAACAGGAGCAGTGGCTATTATCCGTGATTTATTGCCGAATAAATGATTAGCATCATCTGCTTTTGCTTACGGGATCAGCAGCGAGATGCAACAGCTGGCTGAATCTCCTTATAAGAAGCACGACGAGGGTGAGATGAATTCCTGTATTAGCGAACTTTGGGCAAAGTCTTTCCCACACATTTTTCCATTTGTATCTTACTATTCCTCTTTTTATATTCTTTATTATCAGCTTATTAGTTTCAGTATTGGGTTATATCGGTTCTATGATGTAAAATGTCTATTCCGCTGTTGTGATTAGATTGACGCTTTTATATAGGGATATAATCTAAAGATATACCCTTAAAAATTCAACCGTACATCACACACGCTTACTAAGAATGTGCGTTCACTTACACGTTACGTGTTTTGTAAAAATTGAATTTTTAAACATTTTATCCTACATAAAAAAAAACACCCTAAAAATAGATGAACCGTTGTAGTGTAATTGTGGATCTAGTGTACCCATAGGGTCAATAATGACGGCAATTTAAGAGGTACTTGGGACTTTACGTACAGTCCTAAAGCTCGGACAGAGGTATGTACCTTCACTGTGATTACCCATGGTGGACAAGGCTCGACGGGGAGTAGGGGGGGGGGGTGGGGGGGGGGTTGGGGGGGGTATTCCCGAACCTTCCCTGAAAAAGCGGGACGCCATGTCTTAAACACCTACCATGGAACCTTCTTGAAAATGATCTCAGTATGTTTCCAACAGCCAAATTACCCCTGCTAGTCCTAAAGGGGCAAAAAAAAAAAAAAAAAAAAAAAAAAAAAAAAAAAAAAAAAAACACACACACACACACACACACACGGGGCGGGTGTAATACTAGTATACATCTCGGGAATTTGCTACCTAAGGATGAACAACGGCCAGTCTAAGATTGGTTATTTAACGGTAGACTATGGTAATTACACCGAGAAGGAATAAATATTTCGATAAACGCTACGATTTACTACATCAACATGACCTTCACCAGCGAGACATGATTCATAAGTTTACTGCACAAACCTGTACGGATTTCTTAAACAGAATGGAAGGTGATACAATTTAAGACAACGCGTTGCAAAAAGTAAACTAGCTTCATAAAAGAAACCCAGAAAGCTCTACAATGGAGAGAGACAAGGTCAAGTAAGCTAGAATTTTACTAAAGATATTCCAGTCTGGTATTGAATGTAAAAAGTTTTTTACTTTTTTTTATTTTTGTCAGAAGAAAAAGTTTATTTAAAAATTTTAATAGCCTTTTTAGCTGATACGTTTGAATATATAGACGTTAATAATAATAATAATAATAATAATAATAATAATAATAATAATATAATAATAAATAAAATAATAATGAATGTGAACATATGCACTTATTTACTGAAAAAACAGTAATAAAGAGACTTTAAAATCGACATGTATTACGTACCTTACAAGTTAAGGGGAACAAAGAATAAATATGCAAGTAATATAGGACAAAAATAACCTAAGTAATAAAGCTTAAAACGTATAATTCAAAGTCTGAAGAAATAACTGAAAAAAAAACAATAAGTTCACATATGGAAACAAAGTAAATAGCATTACAACACCACTGGGGAACTGCCAGCACACCTCCCCAAGGGT
>NC_061091.1:15362200-15367200 GCF_015104395.2 Macrobrachium nipponense | reverse complement strand
GAATCCAGATGAAAGATAAAGTCACAGAAAAAACTCGCAGGTAAAAAAAAAAAAAGTCACAGAAAAATTTACATTAATCTTTCCTAGATAGTGACCTCCCTGGATTTTAACCAGGTATGTATCCGTCTCTGAAGCGTGTTTAGCACTAAACACGATGAGGATTTTTTTTAACCCAGTATGTATCCACCTTTGTGGTGTGTTTAATAAAAGCTTGTTGGGGATATTTTTAAACCTGGTATGTATCCACCTTTGCGTCATGTTTAGCAAAAGGCTACTGTGGCTCTTTTTCAACCCAGTATGTATCCATCATTGTTGCGTGTTTAGTACAAGCCTGTTGGCAATTTTTTTGAACCCGGTACGTATCCACCTTTGTCGGCGAGTTCATTAGAAGCCTGTTGGAGATTTCCGTATAAAGGTAAACGAAAGACTTGTAAATATCACAAGGACAATGACCCCAAAGAAATATTAGTCCTAGGTAACGACCTCCAAAAACCCTTGGGGTCAGTATCTATGAAAGATCCAAAATAGTTTTTGTTATATTACTTAACTGCTTTAAGTGCCACCGTAAATTAATGAGACTTTTTTTCCTGTGACTTTTCCTGGCCAAACTTGTGACTGTTTACGGTGACTTTTCCTATCCAAAATTGTGACTTTCCTTTGACTTTTTTCCCAGCCAAATTTGTGACTTTTTGTATATGACTTTTTTCCTATCCAAAATTGACTTTTCTGTGACTTTTTTTCCAGCCAAATTTGTGACTTTTTGCATATGACTTTTTCCTAGCCAAAATTGTGATTTTTTTCCTAGCCAACGCCGTGACTTTTTTCCCACCCAAAATTGTGACTTTTTCTTGACTGAAATTATGACTTTTTTCCTAGCCAAAATTGTGACTTTTTTTTAGCTCAAACCGTGACTTTTTCCAACCAAAATTGTGACTTTTTTCCTAGCAGAAATTGTACACTTTTTCCTAGCCAAAATTGTGACTTTTTCCTAGCCGTCATTGAGACTTTTCCTAGTAACAATTGTGACTTTTTCCTCTCTGAATTTGTGACATTTTCCTAGCCAAAATTGTGACTTTTTCCCTAGCCAAAATTGTGCCTTTTTTCCTTAGTCAAAATTGTGACTTTTCTTGTAACCAAAACTATGACTTTTTCCTAGCTGAAATTGTGGCATAGTCCTAGCCAAAATTGTGACTTTTTCCTAGAAAAATTGACTTTCTCCTAGACAAAATTGTGACTTTTTCCTAGCTGAAATTGTTACTTGTCTTGACCTTTTTCCTAGCCAAAACTGTGACTTTTTTCCTACCGAAAATTGTGAATTTTTCCTGGTTGAAATTGTTACTTGTCCTGACTTTTATCCTAGCCAAACCTGTGACTTCATCCCCAGCCAGAATTGTGATTTTTTCCCCAGTGACTTTCTTACTGGCCACCAATTTTTCAGAGGGAGAAGACTGGCAGTGTTCGAGCATGCATTCCGAACTCGAGCAACGGGAAAAAGATCAATAGGTCGTCTTTGTATAATAGCAAAATTTGGAAGAACTGTGACCTGTGGCTGTAGCTTTCAGGATAAACAAGAGCGGAATTTATGTCGTTATTCCCCGAAGGCTTAGTATATCCTGTTGGCATGCAGTACCGAAACGGACACCGATATGTGCTTTAACTATATATATTATATATATAGATATATATATATATATATATATGTATGTAATATATATATATATATATATATTATGTATGTGTATGTAGTATGTATGTATGTATAATATATATATATATATATATATATATATATATTGTATACAAATACATACATACGTACATGGATACGTAACCTCATATCGTATGGGCAAACAGACAAGCAAATTTGTAAAGGTACATTCCAGCAGAGCGTACTGATTCTCACCAAATTTATACCAACAACCCCAAGGGCTCGATAAGACACCAGAAAAGTTGTCAAAACTAGTCGTCTTATAATCTCTTTAGGAACCATTTCAAAATATTTTAACATCTAATGTACATATAATTCTTTTAACATCCGTTGAATAAGGGTACGCATAAAATAGACTTAAAATACCCTAGATATTATGAACCTGTACAGAGGAGACTGAAGAGAAGGAATTATTCCAATCAGTTAAGCATTGATTAAATATTCGCTAATAAAGTTGCAAAGGACCACAGTTAAAAAGTACGCGAAAACATACAAAACATCTTACGCTGCAAAGCTCTTGAGACCTAACGAGCAAAACTTCGAGACTAAAATAAACGAACACCCCTATTATGGCTTAAAAAGACATTGTCTACTCCACCACACCTCTAAAAACTGCCATCATGATAATGACACCTTTGAAAAACTTCAGTTCACTAAATACATTCAACTCAGAATATTTCAGTGCAACCTACTCTTACTATGTACAGTTTAGAAACCATCATAGGAGCATAGCAATCATCAAGCAGAGAGAGAGAGAGAGAGAGAGAGAGAGAGAGAGAGAGCATAGCGTATAATATATGCTACATTTATATGTGATATTTGTAATATACGAACGCCCGCCGTATTCAGCGATCTGGCAGTTGTCTTGAAGGGTTATTCAGCGTTTAAAAGATCCGCTGAAGACTCGACACTGTTCTTTCGGTTAGCGACCACCTGATTCTGTCCTCATGGTACCGGAGGGCAACTCCACAACTGACCGAACGGCGACCTGAAGACTGTTCCGAAAGTGCTCGGATACCGTAAATCCCGTGCCGAAGAATGGAAATAATTGTTAAAGCAAGGCATTTTTTTAGTCCGGTTAAAATCGGATTCGTGCGTCCAGATGCTGGTTACGAAATCACCGAGGTGTGACGATTTGAACGGAGAGTCATTCGTTCTGGTGTAGAGATCGATGGCGCCCGATCGAGTTCTAGGACACTCTAGGGAATGGGGATCCCCTCTGCAGAAGGTGAGCTAACTTTTACTAGCTTCTATTGAAGTGACTTATTTTAGATGTCTCTGTTTATCGATATCTTCTACTTTTGAAATATTGTGATTTTATCATCGTTTCGTTATTTTATTGTTAATATGGGACACTTATTTTTTGGCAGAATGTTTCAATGGACCCATGATTAAACTGGGGGAGATATGCTCCCGTGTAAACGAGCATTTAAAACAGCGGATGTGGGAAATGGTCACGTAAAATGGAACTTACGGCAGACAGAAAAAAACTTTGCTAGTTATGTGTAACAGACTTATGAAGAAACGGATTAGAGACTCGGTGAAGGACAGGAATTCATCACTTTTTATCATGCTTGCCTTGCAATTAATTGCTTTACTTCGGGGAAAGCTCAATCATGTTTAGTATCCATTTTACATTAATTCCTTCGACCTAAGTTGTTGCTAAACTTGCTTAACAAATTCTATTTTTTGTAGATTAGAATTTGATTTGCATAACTTAGACAGAATAGATAAATGTGTGTGTGTGTGTGTGTGTGTGTGTGTGTGTGTGAGAGAGAGAGAGAGAGAGAGAGAGAGAGAGAGAGAGAGAGAGAGAGAGAGAGAGAGAGTTTATCGGCGAAGAACTACACAATACCAACTGGCCTCAGGGTTCGACAAAGGGCCTTTAACATATACAACGATTATTTATCTAACCTCCATGCAGAATTTCCCATCCATTTTTCGTTACTGGGGAATGTTAAAGGTATTTGAAAAGACTTCTCACTCGTTCTAAAAACCTGGGCTAAAGATCAGTGTAGCAACACATGCAACAATGTCGCGAAATATTCAGTTCCACTGACAACTAAGGGCCATGTTGCTATTACTCGGTTCAATGCTCGCGACTGCCAATGCATATGATACGTTTTGTGTCTGACTTTCTGCTATAAATCTTAAATGAGACACAGGTAGCCCCCAACCCTATTCCTACTGGGCTTTATTTCAGTTATTTGTTCCAACTCTGTGTTTCTTATCACTAGAGAGAGAGAGAGAGAGAGAGAGAGAGAGAGAGAGAGAGAGAGAGAGCCCTGACTTATATTTGACTTTGTTTTGCTTACCTACTTTAATTGTGTTTGATATTATCTCAGAGAGAGAGAGAGAGAGAGAGAGAGAGAGGAGAGAGAGAGAGAGAGAGAGACTGACTTAATTTTACTGAACTCTGTTTTAGATATTAACTACAAATGTTTCTATATTATTTGAGAGAGAGAGAGAGAGAGAGAGAGAGAGAGAGAGAGAGAGAGAGAGAGAGAGGTTACTTATGTAATAAAAAGAATGATCTTCACTACTTAAATTAAGTATGAGGCGATATTCTAGACTGCAACAGTAAAAACGGTAGAAAATGCATTAAAGCAAAAATAAATAAATAAGATAAAACAATACCCATAACCACGCACCAACAGTTTAATAATCTGGCAATTAGAGCTTTGCAGTCACAGCGTGACAATCCTCAACAGAGCTGATTTGGTTTATTCCAGCTTAGAAAAGGTTGCGACACCTTTCTCCTTAAGGTTTGTGCAACGTCTACACAGGTAAGACTCCTTTCAACGATCACTAAAAAAGTAAAAAAAGAAAAGAAGTATCTTGGCAGTGAATAAAAAAAACTATATCTGAGCTGATGAACAGCTCTCCTAGAGCTGACCCGAAAGATTAGATTTTTTTACGTGGCTAGGAACCAATTGGTAACCTAGCAACGGGACCTACAGCTTATTGTGGGAACCGAACCACACTATATCGAAAAAATGAATTTCTATCACCAGAAATAAATTCCTCTGATTCCGCGTTAGCTGAGCCGGGAATCGAACTTCGGACCACCGGATTGGCAGCCGAGCGCGTAAAACCACTCGTCCAGCGAGGAACTTGCAGTGAATAAAAGCCAGTGATGTAAATTAACAGTGAACAATCGCCATTGGAACAAACGTGCAGCGAATAACATCCATTTTTTTTTATGGTGTTTTTACGTTGCATGGAACCAGTGGTTATTCAGCAACGGGACCAACGGCTTTACGTGACTTCCGAACCACGTCGAGAGTGAACT